>NC_091292.1:34376337-34581337 GCF_038502225.1 Cherax quadricarinatus
ATATGTGAATGACATGACGGTAGGAATAGACTCAGAAGTGTTCCCATTTACAGACGATGTGAAGTTAATGGAGAGAATTCAATAGGAGGATCAGGCAGGACTACAAAGGGATCTGGACAAGTGACAGACTTGGTCCAGCAACTGGCTCCTGGAGTTCAACCCCACCAAGTGCAAAGTCATGAAGATCGGGGAAGGGCAAAGACCGCAGAGTACAGTTTAGGGGGCCAAAGACTGCAAACCTCACTCAAGGAAAAGGATCTTGGGGTGAGTATAATACCGAGCACATCTGAGGCGCACATCAACCTAATAACTGCTGCAGTATATGGGCGACTAGCAAACCTAAAAATAGCATTCCGATATCTCAGCAAGGAATCGTTCAGGACTTTGTACACCGTGTACGTCAGACCCATATTGGAGCATGCAGCGCCAGTTTGGAACCCACACCTGGCCAAGCAAAGGTTTGCTTGGAGCTAAGAGGCATGTACTACGAGCAGAGGTTAAGGGAAATCGACCTGACGACAGGACAGGAGTGATAAGAGCGACATGATAACGACATATAAAATATTGAGAAGAATCGACGAAGTGGACAGAGACAAGATGTTCCAGAGATATGACACAGCAACTAGGGGTCGCAATTGGACTTCGAAGACACAGATGAGTCACAGGGATGTTAGGAAGTATTTCTTCATAGTTGTCAGGAAGTGGAATAGTCTGGAAAGTGAGGTAATGGAGGCAGGATCCATAAATGGCTTTACGAAGAGGTATGATAAGGCTCATGGAGCAGAGAGAGAGTGGACCTAGTAGCGGCCAGTGAAGAGGCAGGGCCAGGAGCTGTGAATCGACCCCTTTAACCACAATTAGGTGAGTGCAGTTAGGTGAATTAGGCGAGTACACACACAAGGGTCGCACAAGTGTCTTATTCACCCTCCTGGAAGTATTCAGATGTTGGGTAAAAGATATATCCAATGATGCAAATTTATCTTCTCTACCCAAACCTTTCTTCTCCCTTTACTCTTTCTCTCCTCCCTCTCCCATCCTTGTCTCATTATACTCTCTTCTCTCGTTATCTCCGTCTTTCCCTTCTCCCCTTGTCTGGTACATGGATAAATGTTGCGTGACGCTACATTCCCCTCAGGTGACCCCTCGCGAGGTCACAGCTTGCCCTTTCCTCTGACCTCCTGACACCAGGAGAAATTTATTGTCTTCGTGGAGAGTTATTGGCGCTGGTTGACCTTGCTGGGTGGGGGAGGGGGGAGGTTGGTGACTTGGAGGTGGGTTGGGGGAAGGGGAAGTCACTGAGGCGAGTTCTGTTTGACCTCGTGTAGGTTGGGAGTGAGCTCTGCCTGGATTAAGTTTATTTAGGCACAGATACACATAAATACAATTATCATACTTAATGTAAATAACCTAGGATAAATTAAACACATGCGCAACACTTAGGTATCTGTATTGTGGAAACATTTCGCCACACAGTGGCCTCATCAGTCCAATACAAAGACGAATGGTTGATGATTAGGAGTTTGAGGAAATCGGTCTCTCTGTCTGGAGTCGCTGTAATCAGTCCATCAATCTTGAAAAGAACCATTTATCTACATAACCAAGATAAGCCAAAAAAAAGTCAAAGTAACTTATATCCACTGGGGTCCTTGTAATATCTTTTTATTTAAACGTTAAAATTGTAAACAACTAAGTAATTCAACCGTGTTCCACGTATGTGTGAGAGATATCAATGCCTATATTGAAGAGGAGTGTGAAGAGAATTACTGCAAGCTTTAATACTAAGCTGAGGGGGATGGAAGTTCCGTCCCATTCCCAGGATCAAACCTGATTACTTTTCGTTTACCTTGAGATGTATTGCCCGTACGGGTTTACTGTGTTGCCTTGATGATGATAATGCAAGCTAGATTGAACAGACATCTATTTAACAGCTTGTTGATTGTGATCGAGCAATTTTTTTTCCGATTCTTGATGCAATATCTTAAGAGCACACAAGAGTGTTTGCACTTCCTTATTTTGTAATTTCTTTCTTGTTATCATCTGGCAGCAGCTACCAAGCCAGTATCAAGGAAGACTTAACTAACATTAATAAGTAGCTCGTTCCTACTAATCCTTTCCGTTTCGATGGAGTTTTTCCACTTGGGTCTTCGTCTCTGCTTTCAGAATATGTATAGAATGTCACAATCTCTCCGAGAACGCCCTGTAGAAGTATTATTAGTGACAGAAGATCAGGAAACGCTCTTCACCTGCGGGATCACTGAGCGCTTCTCTCTTCAACAACTTTGGCTTGGTTGATGGCTGACTTGTTGTCTCCCTCTTGGGTTACCACGTGTGACCGGCTCGCATGTGGCATCTGCTGGGAGCAGAGGAGCCACAAGCTGCTCGTCAGCTTCCCAGTGGTTGGTAGGGATGACCGACTTACACATGGCTTCAAGCAGGCGTACAGATGTGACACGCTCACCAGCCTCATCAGGCTCTCCCACAGCTTCAGGGAGCGTCACATATTTGACACGTTGACTAGGTACACACACAGTTTCCAGTAGTCACGTGTGTGGCACGCCATCTTAGCTGAGATGGCGCGTTCTTGCTGACCATAATCAGACAGGTCAGGCAGGTTACGAGTTACAATATCATGGCATAATTTTGTTGTCAGTTTCGATGTGCTGACTTTTAGATATTAAGCAGGATACACAAATAACCTGCACATAGAAGAGAGGAGCTTACGACGACTGTGTACTTTCTCTCCCTCTGTGGGCACCTAGCTCCCTTGCAGGGCCCCCCTTTCTTTGTATTTGATTGGCTCTTCCTCCTCAATTCCCCACTACCACTACTACTACCACCACTACTACTACTACTACCACCACCACCTCTTCCTGCCTATATATACCCGTCCTGCTCCACTTCTCGTTAGTGTGACTTTGTAAATGATCCAAGTCGGACCGAAACGTCGTCGTAAGCTTCTCTCTTCCATGTGCAGGTTATTTGTGTATCGTTCCAGTCACGGTACTGTGCCCTTTTTTTTGTTATTAAGCAGGAATTCGTTTGACCGTTTGGTTCATTTCTCACAAGCTTAATACCGAGTACAGTGTCAAACAGTTCAGTTATCCATTCCTAGACAGTGGGGCGTTGATCCCCGGAATAACCTCCAGGTATGACTCCAGGTATCCAGGTATGGCTATATGTACCAGAATCCTTCCTCGTATTTTTAGTGGTTTTCGCAGAACAAAAATAGTTCTGAGGGCTTAGTTTTGCAATAACTTAAATTACTACTAATAAAAGCGCAGCATAATAAGTAAATTATCTAATATAAACCGTGTACATCATTCTCAATATTTTTAATTAGCACTCAAGTTGGAGTCGTAGCCACTAATAACTCTGAGAACATTTAACTTTTCATTGCATTTCTTATTTAGTTATGTTATGATTAATTAATTAAGAGATACTTTGACACCAAAACATTAATGAGTTTTTACATACCTAATGAGTTTATCATTTAAATAAATTGGTGGGTTATGTGGCTTGCTTGTTAATATCTTTAATCTTAGACGCAGATATCATGAGTCTTAGTTGATTACGTTATGTCCGAACATTATTAAGAGTTGTACTTTACTTATACTCTGTTATATGGATCATGTCAACAGCGTGACGTGAACCATTCAACATGATCATTTGCATGAGCAGTAATTAAGGTAATAAAGTACAAAACAGAAATACCTCCCGGTGGTGCGTTCAGCGTTCTCTCTTCACTCTCCCGGTGGTGCGTTCAGCGTTCTCTCTTGACTCTCCCGGTGGTGCGTTCAGCGTTCTCTCTTCACTCTCCCGGTGGTGCGTTCAGCGTTCTCTCTTGACTCTCCCGGTGGTGCGTTCAGCGTTCTCTCTTCACTCTCCCGGTGGTGCGTTCAGCGTTCTCTCTTGACTCTCCCGGTGGTGCGTTCAGCGTTCTCTCTTCACTCTCCCGGTGGTGCGTTCAGCGTTCTCTCTTGACTCTCCCGGTGGTGCGTTCAGCGTTCTCTCTTCACTCTCCCGGTGGTGCGTTCAGCGTTCTCTCTTGACTCTCCCGGTGGTGCGTTCAGCGTTCTCTCTTCACTCTCCCGGTGGTGCGTTCAGCGTTCTCTCTTCACTCTCCCGGTGGTGCGTTCAGCGTTCTCTCTTCACTCTCCCGGTGGTGCGTTCAGCGTTCTCTCTTCACTCTCCCGGTGGTGCGTTCAGCGTTCTCTCTTCACTCTCCCGGTGGTGCGTTCAGCGTTCTCTCTTCACTCTCCCGGTGGTGCGCTCAGCGTTCTCTCTTGACTCTCCCGGTGGTGCGTTCAGCGTTCTCTCTTCACTCTCCCGGTGGTGCGTTCAGCGTTCTCTCTTCACTCTCCCGGTGGTGCGTTCAGCGTTCTCTCTTCACTCTCCCGGTGGTGCGCTCAGCGTTCTCTCTTCACTCTCCCGGTGGTGCGCTCAGCGTTCTCTCTTCACTCTCCCGGTGGTGCGCTCAGCGTTCTCTCTTCACTCTCCCGGTGGTGCGCTCAGCGTTCTCTCTTCACTCTCCCGGTGGTGCGTTCAGCGTTCTCTCTACACTCTCCCGGTGGTGCGCTCAGCGTTCTCTCTTCACTCTCCCGGTGGTGCGTTCAGCGTTCTCTCGTCACTCCCGGTGGTGCGTTCAGCGTTCTCTCTTCACTCTCCCGGTGGTGCGCTCAGCGTTCTCTCTTCACTCTCCCGGTGGTGCGTTCAGCGTTCTCTCGTCACTCCCGGTGGTGCGTTCAGCGTTCTCTCTTCACTCTCCCGGTGGTGCGTTCAGCGTTCTCTCTTCACTCTCCCGGTGGTGCGTTCAGCGTTCTCTCTTCACTCTCCCGGTGGTGCGTTCAGCGTTCTCTCTTCACTCTCTCGGTGGTGCGTTCAGCGTTCTCTCTTCACTCTCCCGGTGGTGCGTTCAGCGTTCTCTCTTCACTCTCCCGGTGGTGCGTTCAGCGTTCTCTCGTCACTCTCCCGGTGGTGCGTTCAGCGTTCTCTCTTCACTCTCCCGGTGGTGCGTTCAGCGTTCTCTCGTCACTCTCCCGGTGGTGCGTTCAGCGTTCTCTCTTCACTCTCCCGGTGGTGCGTTCAGCGTTCTCTCTTCACTCTCCCGGTGGTGCGTTCAGCGTTCTCTCTTCACTCTCCTGGTGGTGCGTTCAGCGTTCTCTCTTCACTCTCCCGGTGGTGCGTTCAGCGTTCTCTCTTCACTCTCCCGGTGGTGCGTTCAGCGTTCTCTCTTCACTCCCCCGGTGGTGCGTTCAGCGTTCTCTCTTCACTCTCCCGGTGGTGCGTTCAGCGTTCTCTCTTCACTCTCCCGGTGGTGCGTTCAGCGTTCTCTCTTCACTCTCACTTTAAAACTTCGACAGACAACAGAAAATTATAATTTATTTTAAATTAAGTTTTTCTGTCAAGAAAACTTGCGGGAATACGAGTCGTGAAGGTGCAGAGGAATTATTATTCATTTTGGCTCGTATCTTTTATCCTCGCCATGTTTCCATTCCCGGTAATTTTTCTTCCCATATCCTTCCCAATAACTATTCCACTCCATCACTTACCCCACTCACCATTTACCCTTCCTCATCTTATTAACCTAAAGTTTCCCTTCCCAGGAATAATGAATCCCTATCTTAATTATTTTTTCTTTTTCTCCCTGCCTTCATAACCTGTGTGTTAGAAAACTTCAGGTCAGCTGTAACGTCATATCTTGTTCTTGAAACTCTGGTACCAAAAATTAAATGTTGGCCTTCATTTCCTCTTCCTTATCCTGTCGGTTCCCTGCCTCAACCTGAGTTCATTTTCCCACCCTTCAGAACCCCTGAATCAACCCTTAGTTCCTTTTCCGTACCCTTCTGAACCCCTGCCTTAACCCCATGTTCTCTTCTCCCAATTAGAACCCCTCACTCACTACCAGCCATCTTCCCTTACTTTCTCTACACCTCGTCTTTTTCCCCAGGAAGCACCGGCACAGTGCCCCGTCACACTGCTAGTGGTATAAGGCACAGTACCACGTCACACTGTTGGTGGTATAAGGCACAGAACCATGTCACACTGTTGGTCGTATAAGGCACAGTGCCACGTCACACTGTTGGTGGTATAAGGCACAGTACCATGTCACACTGTTGGTGGTATAAGGCACAGAACCATGTCACTGTTGGTGGTATAAGGCACAGAACCATGTCACTGTTGGTGGTATAAGGCACAGTACCACGTCACACTGTTGGTGGTATAAGGCACAGAACCATGTCACTGTTGGTGGTATAAGGCATAGTACCACGTCACACTGTTGGTGGTATAAGGCACAGAACCATGTCACTGTTGGTGGTATAAGGCACAGAACCATGTCACTGTTGGTGGTATAAGGCACAGAACCATGTCACTGTTGGTGGTATAAGGCACAGTACCACGTCACACTGTTGGTGGTATAAGGCACAGAACCATGTCACTGTTGGTGGTATAAGGCACAGTACCACGTCACACTGTTGGTGGTATAAGGCACAGTACCACGTCACACCGTTGGTGGTATAAGGCACAGTACCACGTCACACTGCTGGTGGTATAAGGCACAGTACCATGTCACACTGTTGGTGGTATAAGGCACAGTACCATGTCACACTGTTGGTGGTATAAGGCACAGTACCACGTCACACTGTTGGTGGTATAAGGCATAGTACCACGTCACACTGCTGGTGGTATAAGGCACAGTACCATGTCACTGTTGGTGGTATAAGGCACAGTACCATGTCACTGTTGGTGGTATAAGGCACAGAACCATGTCACTGTTGGTGGTATAAGGCACAGTACCACGTCACACTGTTGGTGGTATAAGGCACAGTACCACGTCACACTGTTGGTGGTATAAGGCACAGTACCACGTCACACTGTTGGTGGTATAAGGCACAGTACCACGTCACACTGTTGGTGGTATAAGGCACAGTACCACGTCACACTGTTGGTGGTATTAGGCATAGTACCACGTCACACTGTTGGTGGTATAAGGCACAGTACCATGTCACTGTTGGTGGTATAAGGCACAGTACCACGTCACACTGCTGGTGGTATAAGGCACAGTACCATGTCACACTGTTGGTGGTATAAGGCACAGTACCACGTCACACTGTTGGTGGTATTAGGCATAGTACCACGTCACACTGCTGGTGGTATAAGGCACAGTACCACGTCACACTGCTGGTGGTATAAGGCACAGTACCACGTCACACTGTTGGTGGTATAAGGCACAGTACCACGTCACACTGTTGGTGGTATAAGGCATAGTACCACGTCACACTGTTGGTGGTATAAGGCATAGTACCACGTCACACTGTTGGTGGTATAAGGCATAGTACCACGTCACACTGCTGGCTGTATAAGGCACAGTACCACGTCACACTGTTGGTTGTATAAGGCACAGTACCACGTCACACTGTTGGTAGTATAAGGCACAGTACCATGTCACACTGTTGGTGGTATAAGGCACAGTACCACGTCACACTGCTGGTTGTAAAAGGCATAGTACCACGTCACACTGCTGGTTGTATAAGGCATAGTACCACGTCACACTGCTGGTTGTATAAGGCATAGTACCACGTCACACTGCTGGTTGTATAAGGCATAGTACCACGTCACACTGCTGGTTGTATAAGGCATAGTACCACGTCACACTGCTGGTTGTATAAGGCATAGTACCACGTCACACTGCTGGTTGTATAAGGCATAGTACCACGTCACACTGCTGGTTGTATAAGGCATAGTACCACGTCACACTGCTGGTTGTATAAGGCGATACAAGATAAAATCTTCATTAACATTGTCCAGTCGTGAACAGCAACGACGAAAAATACAGACCAGTTGCTCTAACATTCCACATTATCAAGTTCTTTGAAAGAGTTTTATGAAGCAAGATTACGAATCACATGGAATCGCAGCAGTTGCGCAACTCAGGTCAACAAGGGTTCACAAATGGTTGCTCTGCCTTTTGCAACTGCGGGAACATTGCGACATAATCTTGTATGCTCTTTAATATAGACAAAATGTATATGTAGTATTCACTGACTTTGCAAAAACCTTTGACAAATGTGACTATGGGACAATTGCAATTACGCACAAAATGAATGCAAAAGAAATAACTGGGATGGTGAGCAGATGGATCTTTTACTTCCTCACAAACAGAACCCAAAGAGTAATAGTAAACGGAGTGAAATCAGGGGCTGCTACAGTTAAAAGTTTTGTCTCGTCCAAGGCACTGTACTCGCCCCACTTTTCTTCCTCATTCTCATTTCTGACATACACAAGGATATCAGTCTTAGCACTGCAAGTGGCATCTACTGAAGACATATCGAGTTTCCAAGCTGATATAAACCAAGTCTTCCAGTGCTCCACTGACAACAATATGTTCAGTGAGGACAAATTTCAGTTATTATGCTATGGGAGAATGGAGAAAAAAATGAGTTCAGATTATTATTATAATCAAGGGGGAAGCGCTAAACCCGGAGGATTATACAGCACCTGGGGGGGGGGGATGTGGAAGGCATTCAGGCTTAATTCGGGGAACTGGAGCACAGATCCAATTCCCTAAATCAAGAGTCCCTCACCAACACAAGGAACCTTCCTCGAGGGGGGACAAACTCGAACCAGACCTGGAAGTGATGATGTCAGAAGACCTCACAAGAATGTTACTATCACAACAAGAAAAATAATAGGCTGAAATATTGCTGTGTATTAATGGCCCCATCTAGGCAGGCAAAATTGCTGGCCTGAAAAATGCACAGAGAACTTCCACAGCTCGTATAAGCACAGCCAAACATCTAAATTACTGGGAACGCCTAAGTCCATAGAACTGTACTCCTCAGGACGCAGGCGAGAAAGATACATGACAGTGTACACCTGGAAGATACTGAAGGGATTGATACCAAACCTGCGCGCTGAAAGACGGTGCAGGATATTTGAAAAGCAGGGAAGAGATGAATACACAGAGACTTCAATAAGTGCTAAGGGACCTCGACTCTTAAGTGCCCTCTCTTCATGCATACAGACATTACCATTAACCCCCTAGATGTCTGCAAGAGGAAAATTGACAGGTTTTTCAAAACAGTTCTTGATCAAATGGATTGTGGTGCATACGATGGATTGAGGGTACTAACAGCTTGATCAATCACGCCAGTAACCAAGAGACCTGGGGTCAGGGACCGAGCCTTGGGATAGGTCCCAAACCAGAAGCGACTTCAGGTAAACTCCAGGTGGAGGAGCAGAGATTTGTGAAGTTGAAGTGTTGAGGAAGATTAGGAGGAAGTGTGGAGGAGGAGGAGGAAGTGTGGAGGAGGAGGTAGTGTGGAGGAGGATGTAGTGTGGAGGAGGAGGAAGTGTGGAGGAGGAGGAAGTGTGGAGGAGGAGGAAGTGTGGAGGAGGAGGAAGTGTGGAGGAGGAGGAAGAAGTGTGGAGGAGGAGGTAGTGTGGAGGAGGAGGTAGTGTGGAGGAGGAGGAAGTGTGGAGGAGGAGGAAGTGTGGAGGAGGAGGAAGAAGTGTTGAGGAGGAGGTAGTGTGGAGGAGGAGGAGGAAGTGTGGAGGAGGAGGTAGTGTGGAGGAGGAAGTGTAGTGGTGAGGAGGAAGTGTGGTGGTGGAGGAGGAAGAAGTGTGGAGGAGGAGGAAGTGTGGAGGTGGAGGAGGAAGTGTGGAGGAGGAGGAGGAAGAAGTGAGGAGGTATGAGGAAGTGTGGAGGAGGAGGAAGTGTGGAGGAGGAGGAGGAGGAAGTGTGGAGGAGGAGGAGGAGGAAGTGTGGTGGTGGAGGAGGAGGAAGTGTGGTGGTGGAGGAGGAAGTGTGGAGGAGGAGGAGGAGGAAGTGTGGAGGAGGAGGAGGAAGTGTGGTGGTGGAGGAAGAAGTGAGGAGGAGGAGGAAGTGTGGTGGTGGAGGAGGAAGAAGTGAGGAGGAGGAGGAAGTGTGGAGGAGGAGGAGGAAGTGTGGTGGTGGAGGAGGAAGAAGTGAGGAGGAGGAAGTGTGGAGGAGGAGGAGGAGGAAGTGTGGTGGTGGAGGAAGAAGTGAGGAGGAGGAGGAAGTGTGGAGGAGGAGGAGGAGGAAGTGTGGTGGTGGAGGAGGAGGAAGTGTGGAGGAGGAGGAGGAGGAAGTGTGGAGGAGGAGGAGGAGGAAGTGTGGAGGAGGAGGAGGAGGAAGTGTGGAGGAGGAGGAGGAGGAAGTGTGGAGGAGGAGGAGGAAGTGTGGTGGTGGAAGAAGAAGAAGTGAGGAGGAGGAAAAGGTAAAAGAGAATACTAAAAAAACTTGGGGAATGGGTGAATACTCAACGATCTTCCATTCATTCATTTTGTTTCTCTCTCTATCTCTCTCTCCCTCCCTCTCTCTCCCTCCATCTCTCTCCCTCCATCTCTCTCCCTCCCTCTCTCTCCCTCCCTCTCTCTCCCTCCCTCTCCCTCTCTCGCTCCCTCCCTCTCTCTCCCTCTCCCTCCCTCTCTCTCTCTCTCCCCCTCCCTCTCTCCCTCCCTCTCTCTTCCTCCCCCTCCCTCTCTCCCTCTCTCCCTCTCTCTCCCTCTCCCTCCCTCTCTCCCTCCATCTCTCTCCCTCCCTCTCCCTCTCCCTCCCTACCACCTCTTATGGTTCTTGTTCTTACATGTTTTCCTGGTCTGCCTTTCACTAGTGCTCTTCCGTGGCTACTCAAGGGACTAAGTTGGACAACCTTAACTAACCTTCCTCACTCCGTCATTATTCTGAAAAATGTCACCTTAAATCCAAATGTAATCCTTCGTGTAAGCCGGTAGTAATGACCCTCAACTCTCTCTCCACACACACACACACACACACACACACAAAATGATACTTATGGATGAGCTTAATTTTTTTTTTCTGTAATCCCTGTCAATATATGTAATCGTCGGATACTTTTGGTTCAGTGGGCGTCTTTTATAATTAATAAACTAAGGGAGCTCTCAGGTAATCAGGACGGAGTCCCTCCAGGTGGGGCAGGTGTTCACTCTCTGTTCAATAACAATAACAAATATGTTTATCAGTAGTACTTTGCTACAGAGTCAGAGAAAATATATCAGACGTATGTAAATAATAATAATAATAATAATAATAATAATAATAGGAATCTGAATGTCCTGGGAACGCAGTTAGAAGCCTGAGTAGATCTCTCTCTCACCATCCTAACAAGTACGTGCATAAGCATATTTATGGAGCAACTTGCAATGTAAAAAGATAGACGGATGTTGTAGTGGCCAAACTAAGCTTGGTGTCAAGTACTTCTGGTAGCTTGGCAGACACACACATATGGAAGTAAATGTAAAGCAAGTAGTCAACCTAAAAGAAAAAAAAAACATGGAATGGAACCACGGTACTGGTGGGGTTAGAACCCATGGCAAGTGAGTCGTAAAACTCCAGGCCAGTCAATCTGTGGTCACAGTGGGGCCCATGCTAACCTTCTTATGGTGTATATATATACCTTGTTGGATGAATCGTATTGTAGCCAGTTGATCCAGTAGATTACGCACTGGCTGGAGTTTTGCGACTCGCTCGCCATGGGTTCTAACCCCACCCGTACCGTGGTTTGTTTGCAATCATGTTATCACTACTTCGTGAGTCAACAAGGAATGGGGGAGGGAGGGGGGTTGAGCTCATGGTAAGGAGTCATGAAACTCCAGGTCAGTCTTATGCACACTTTCTTACACTGTGTTTGATTGTCAACTTATTAGCCAATACAGAAAAGACTGAATATTAACCTGTATTAACCTGTACGTCAAGTTATCTTCTGAGAGATTTAGATTAGATTTTGCGGCCGAAGCGGCTAGGTTTTTGGACACCCAATATCCATCCTGTGGAGGGTATCATGATGGTATCATGATGGTATCATAAGGGTATATGGATACACAAGACCTGGGAACTAGGCCTCAGAAGGGTTAATTAATAGTAGTACATATGAATTTATATTTACATTTTAGCCTATCTTCTGCAAACAAATATAGGATATTTGTCATCTGGTATCATTAATAAGACACCTTGATATCACAAAGGTTATTATACTGTGCATCTTATTTGAAAAATAAGATACTTGATGTTTATAGGAAGAATTCTTACTATATTTCTGTCAGATAAAATATCATTTAGTATATAATATACAGCTCATGTTAGCCTTTTAGGGGTCTACTTTCTAGGCCTTTTGTGTATATGTTCATACACTTTCGTCCAGAGGATAGGTATAAGGTACATAATAAAATCGTATCCTCTAATGTGACCCTTTCATAATATGGTACAATTTCACTATTTTCTAAAACCTCTCAGTAAACTTAGGTCTCCTGAACTAATCTGCTTGGACTTCCTACTTATTTCTGTAGCACTGCAGGCTCCTGTTGATGTGTTGATTGTAACACGAAAGGCCTAGAACTATCATTCCACTCCCCCTGTGCTTGTTTTGCATTTTGCATTCATATTCCTGGCAGCTCATGAGCTCTCTCATTCCCCGTCATGTTAACATGAAAGGGCAGCTACACAAACTTCATTAGTATTTTATACTTTTCATGTTTCTTCTCATGTTCGCTACAATATTGCTGGTGGTACTTCCGGAGTTTAAGCTAAATGAGTCTCACACTGCACCAATGTTCAGGTTAATGATGACTCATTAACTATGGGGTGATAATAGCCACTGGTGAAACTTTATAGACTTCTGAAGATGCCTGTTCCTTTCTAAGCGTTTCAAGCGGTAATTCAATAACTGCATAGATCTTATGCTTCTTAAAGTCGAGTCAACTCGTGAAATTCACTGTTGATTAAGGCAATATTTCACTTCTCATTATACTCAACGTTTTTGGTATCTCATTTTTCACATGAAAACCTTTATTATTCTTTCAATTATCATAATCGTTGCTTAACTTTCTCCAAATATTTCTAAAACTTGTAGATTAGATTAGATTTTCCCGTAAAAGCGGCTAGATTATTTTGTACTCGAGTTCGTTGAGAACGCTTATGTCTAATTTATCAGTTTTTCGTGTAGGAATAAGGAAAGTGAGATATAGATACTGATGAAAATCAGAGAAAAAATAATTAATGTACAATGCCTCAAGTGTTGATTCTGGTGTGAGATACAGTTTCTGGGGCGTCATATTTAAGACATTAACAGCGCCTCAGTTGCCTGGGGTTGGCCCCAGAGTGCCGTTTAGGGACAGTAATACCAGCAGGAAAAATAAACAAGGTCGTGGTGGTAAGAGTTGTGCTGGGGTGAGGAATGAGCTCTGCGCCACACACTAGCCCCGCCCTCTGTGGCACACATAAATCTTGTTCCCCTCTCTATCACGACTCAGTTTCCCAAAGTAAAGTGACTCAAGTTCTATCCTGTTGGTGATTTATAAAGTCATTTGCAAGTGTAGTCTGGCCTGACTCAGTCATCCAGTTTCTCGTTCTTCTGTAGTCTATCTGGCGATGACTTTGGCGCATTTCTACTCATCTCGCAAGTAAACGAACCTTAATGGAAAAATTCCGAAATCTGACATGATTGGTTGGGCGCCAAATGCAACACTTCGCACGGTGGCCGCCAGATGACGCCCAGGTATGTGTGGCATCTTACCCCGACCATAACACTCGGCCGGGCGAGGAAACACCAAAGATTCTCTTAACCTGTGCCACACCAGTCTTCCTTGTAGTTTTCGTGTGTGACCTCAGCTCAAATAATGGGGTTTATCGATAAAATGTTAGATGCAAAGAGTTTTAAAGATATATCCAAAAGTAGTTGATGACGCTGCCCAAAGGACGTGAAGTAAATACTCTCTCACACACACATGCCAGCAACGAAACTCACGATAATATCTACCCCCGTCTCTTGAACTCCAGAGGAAGACTCTTTAGAATTATTAACCCTGGAAGGAAAGTTAGTAACCCAGGATAATCCAAGATAGCCAAGCAATGTGGCTTGTTTCCACTGGGGTTCTTAGGTACTCTTACCTACTATCTATACACTTATTTACTTCTAGGCAAGCAAGGGCAGATGGAATAAGAAGACATCCCCGGGAATCGAACCCTGGCCCTTTCGGTTGCCTGCCGAACACTGCCACTTAGTTACAAGTCTTAAATTTAGAATTTAGTCTGCTTGAAACCGGCTAAAATTTGCCCCTTGTTATAAAATAAATAATTATTATTATACTTTGTCCTCTAGTGACATCTCAGGCGTTGACATAAATGAGAGAAGACGGTGTTCCCTCCTACTTCTCAAGGGAGTTTAACCTCAAGTGCAGCCGAGCATGAGGGCGATTTTCCTCTAGTTCATCACCTGGACCCATCAGCGTACTTTAGCAGTTATAGAACTGATGTGTGTAGGTGGTGGAGGCAAGTGTTGGTTGAGTGAGAACAGGTGGGAGAAGATAGTGGAGGAGCAGGTGGGAGAAAATAGTGGAGGAGCAGGTGGGAGAAGATAGTGGAGGAGCAGGTGGGAGAAGATAATGGAGGAGCAGGTGGGAGAAGATAGTGGAGGAGCAGGTGGGAGAAGATAGTGGAGGAGCAGGTGGGAGAAGATAGTGGAGGGGCAGGTGGGAGAAGATAGTGGAGGAGCAGGTGGGAGAAGATAATGGAGGAGCAGGTGGGAGAAGATGGAGGAGCAGGGGGGAGAAGATAGTGGAGGAGCAGGTGGGAGAAGATAGTGGAGGGGCAGGTGGGAGAAGATAGTGGAGGGGCAGGTGGGAGAAGATAGTGGAGGAGCAGGTGGGAGAAGATAGTGGAGGAGCAGGTGGGAGAACATAATGGAGGAGCAGGTGGGAGAAGATAGTGGAGGAGCAGGTGGGAGAAGATAGTGGAGGAGCAGGTGGGAGAAGATAGTGGAGGGGCAGGTGGGAGAAGATAGTGGAGGAGCAGGTGGGAGAAGATAGTGGAGGAGCAGGTGGGAGAAGATAGTGGAGGGGCAGGTGGGAGAAGATAGTGGAGGAGCAGATGGGAGAACATAGTGGAGGAGCAGGTGGGAGAAGATAGTGGAGGAGCAGGTGGGAGATGATAGTGGAGGAGCAGGTGGGAGAAGATAGTGCAGGAGCAGGTGGGAGAAGATAGTGCAGGAGCAGGTGGGAGAAGATAGTGCAGGAGCAGGTGAGAGAAGATAGTGCAGGAGCAGGTGGGAGAAGATAGTGGAGGAGCAGGTGGGAGAACATAGTGGAGGAGCAGGTGGGAAAAGATAGTGGAGGTATGCTTTGGTGGTAACGGAGGCAGGCGATGATGAGGGTGAAAGGTGGAGGCAGGTAGTGATGAAGGAGGCAGGTAGTGATGGTGAAGGCAGGCGATGATGAGGGTGAAAGGTGGAGGCAGGTAGTGATTAAGGAGGCAGGTAGTGATGGTGAAGGCAGGTAGTGATGGTGAGGGTAGGTAGTGATGGTGAAAACAGGTAGTGATGGTGAAGGCAGGTAGTGATGGTGATGGCAGGTAGTGATGGCAAAGGCAGGTAGTGATATTGAAGATAGGTAGTGGTGGTGAAGGTAGGTAGTGACGGTGAAAGCAGGTAGTAATGAAGGTAGGTAGTGATGGTGAAGATAAGTAGTGATGGTGAAGGTAGGTAGTGATGGTGAAAGCAGGTAGTGATGAAGGTAGGTAGTGATGGTGAAAGCAGGTAGTGATGGTGAAGGTAGGTAGTGATGGTGAAAGCAGGTAGTGATGGTGAAAGCAGGTAGTGATGGTGAAGGCAGGTAGTGATGGTGAAGGCAGGTAGTGATGGTGAAGGCAGGTAGTGATGGTGATGGCAGGTAGTGATGGCAAAGGCAGGTAGTGATATTGAAGATAGGTAGTGATGGTGAAGGTAGGTAGTGATGGTGAAGGTAGGTAGTGACGGTGAAGGCAGGTAGTGATGGTGAAGGCAGGTAGTGATGGTGAGGGCAGGTAGTGAGGGTGAAGGCAGGTAGTGATGGTGAAGGCAGGTAGTGATGGTGAAGGCAGGTAGTGATGGTGAAGGCAGGTAGTGATGGCAAAGGCAGGTAGTGATATTGAAGATAGGTAGTGATGGTGAAGGTAGGTAGTGATGGTGAAGGTAGGTAGTGATGGTGAAAGCAGGTAGTGATGGTGAAGGTAGGTAGTGATGGTGAAGGCAGGTAGTGATGGTGAAAGCAGGTAGTGATGGTGAAAGCAGGTAGTGATGGTGAAGGCAGGTAGTGATGGTGAAAGCAGGTAGTGATGGTGATGGCAGGTAGTGATGGCAAAGGTAGGTAGTGATATTGAAGATAGGTAGTGATGGTGAAGGCAGGTAGTGATGGTGAAGGCAGGTAGTGCTGGTAATGATGGCAGGTGGTGAGGGTGAGGGCAGGTAGTGAGGGTGAGGGCAGGTAGTGAGGGTGAGGGCAGGTAGTGAGGGTGAGGGCAGGTAGTGAGGGTGAGGGCAAGTAGTGATGGTGAAAGCAGGTAGTGATGGTGAAAGCAGGTAGTGATGGTGAAAGCAGGTAGTGATGGTGAAGGCAGGTAGTGATGGTGATGGCAGGTAGTGATGGTGATGGCAGGTAGTGATGGCAAAGGCAGGTAGTGATATTGAAGATAGGTAGTGATGGTGAAAGCAGGTAGTGATGGTGATGGCAGGTAGTGATGGCAAAGGTAGGTAGTGATATTGAAGATAGGTAGTGATGGTGAAGGCAGGTAGTGATGGTGAAGGCAGGTAGTGATGGTGAAGGCAGGTAGTGCTGGTGGTGATGGCAGGTGGTGAGGGTGAGGGCAGGTAGTGAGGGTGAGGGCAGGTAGTGAGGGTGAGGGCAGGTAGTGATGGTGAAAGCAGGTAGTGATGGTGAAACCAGGTAGTGATGGTGAAAGCAGGTAGTGATGGTGAAGGCAGGTAGTGATGGTGATGGCAGGTAGTGATGGCAAAGGCAGGTAGTGATATTGAAGATAGGTAGTGATGGTGATGGCAGGTAGTGATGGTGAAGGCAGGTAGTGCTGGTGGTGATGGCAGGTGGTGAGGATTTGTGACAGGTGGGGAAAGTGGTTCAGGCGGAAGATTTAGACTTGGCCATAAGTGACTAGTTTATTGTGCACACCAAATTCACTTTGTGGAAGGTAGCGCAAGAGTATATACGAAATACATAAAAGGTCTAATAATTAAGCCTTTTGCATATATTATACATTACTTACAACTTGTGGTGGTGGAGGAAGGAAGGTTATGCAAATAAAATATTTAATCTCCAAGAGCATCGACTTCTTATTTAGAGGAAGAAAACTGACATTCTGTAAGAAGAGTGTGAAGCCAGGTATAACTTTCTAGTGAAGTCAGTAACATAAAAGGAGAGTTTTTCGTGAACTCGACCCACACCTTATATCCGACATAGACAAGGATGTCAGCCACAGCACCGTGTCTTCCTTTGCAGATGACACCCGAATCTGCATGACAGTGTCTTCCATTGCAGACACTGCAAAGCTCCAGGCAGACATCAACCAAATCTTTCAGTGGGCTGCAGAAAACAATATGAAGTTCAACGATGAGAAATTTCAATTACTCAGATATGGTAAACATGAGGAAATTAAATCTTCATCAGAGTACAAAACAAATTCTGGCCACAAAATAGAGCGAAACACCAACGTCAAAGACCTGGGAGTGATCATGTCGGAGGATCTCACCTTCAAGGACCATAACATTGTATCAATCGCATCTGCTAGAAAAATGACAGGATGGATAATGAGAACCTTCAAAACTAGGGAGGCCAAGCCCATGATGACACTCTTCAGGTCACTTGTTCTATCTAGGCTGGAATATTGCTGCACACTAACAGCACCTTTCAAGGCAGGTGAAATTGCCGACCTAGAAAATGTACAGAGAACTTTCACGGCGCGCATAACGGAGATAAAACACCTCAATTATTGGGAGCGCTTGAGGTTCCTAAACCTGTATTCCCTGGAACGCAGGAGGGAGAGATACATGATTATATACACCTGGAAAATCCTAGAGGGACTAGTACCGAACTTGCACACGAAAATCACCCACTACGAAAGCAAAAGACTTGGCAGACGATGCACCATCCCCCCAATGAAAAGCAGGGGTGTCACTAGCACGTTAAGAGACCATACAATAAGTGTCAGGGGCCCGAGACTGTTCAACTGCCTCCCAGCACACATAAGGAGGATTACCAACAGACCCCTGGCAGTCTTCAAGCTGGCACTGGACAAGCACCTAAAGTCAGTTCCGGATCAGCCGGGCTGTGGCTCGTATGTTGGTTTGCGTGCAGCCAGCAGCAACAGCCTGGTTGATCAGGCTCTGATCCACCAGGAGGCCTGGTCTCAGACCGGGCCGCGGGGGCGTTGACCCCCGGAACTCTCTCCAGGTAAACTCCAGGTACACTTAAGTGCCACAAGACCCACACTTAAATAGCACAAGACCCACATTTAAGTGCCACAACCCACAGTAAGAGCTTGAGAACAAAATCTTGAAATCATCTACAACAAATATAGAGGCGGCTTTGACGTAAAATCAAAATGAATAAGTAATATCAACGAATTTAACAAACATATAAGAAATGTGACCACTTAGTGATAACTTTGAAAATGAGTTCAAAAAGGTACAACATATCAAACAAGGAAACTAATAGTTAAGTTCTAAGAAGCAACTCACAAAGACTGATAATCAAAATCCAGTCTGAATAAATAAAAAAAAATATTACTGCAGGACACAGTCCTGGCACCCTTACTGTTATATATTCTTACAGCTCAGACACACTAACCATAGCCAGAATTAGCATGGAAGTTGCCTCAATAAGAGACTATTAAAAATTACGAACAGATTTCAAGAAAATTATCCAGTAGGTTAAGGAGAACATAGTGTTTACTGGTAACAGAAATTATTTTTTCGGTTTGGAGAGGAAGATCTCAAAATGAACCCAGGACAAAAGAAAAATAAGACCTTTTCATATATCAGAGGGAATTGGTAAAAAAACGGAAAATTAATTTCAGAGACCTATAGTTTAGAGAACACAAAGACAAATGTACTCATGGCCAAGTAAATGTCAGGTTAGATTAAGGGAACTTTAAAAGCAAGAGAAGACACTCCATTGATGATGCCTTTGAAAACATTTTTCTGCTCTCACGTCTGACTTGCTGCTGTGCAAGTAGCTATTCTCAAGACAAGATAGATAATGAAGCTAGAAAATATACAGGAATTATTTACTGACAGAATAAAACACACAAATATAACATCTACATCTTTGGAATTTATTTTATTTGACGGAGAAGAAAGAAACCTGGTAATATTTACATGGGAAATATTTGAATACTCGTTCAGGAGGAAGTGGTGTTCCGTCGCTCAGTTGGTAACGCTCTCGCCTCACACACCGAGAGTCTGTGGTTCATTCCTCGGCACGGGTGGAAACGTTGGGTATGTTTCTTTACAATTGCTGTCTCTGTTCACCTAGCAATAAGTGTAGGTGCCTTGGTGCCAATCGACTGGTGTGCGTCGCATCTTGGGCAACAAAATTGAAGGACCCCAATGGAAATAAGACAGACACACCTCGAAGACGCGTGGGTGGCTAATCCTCCGGGTTAAAAAAACGCGAATAAATCTTTTCTTAAATCTTGTGAAAAGCAGGGATTTCATGGGGCACAGTTAGAGACCACAGTGTCAACACATTGCAGGTAATCTGAGAAACACTGCAGGAACGTAAAGTTCTTCTAGAGGAAACTGGGAAAGTTCGTGTAGGATCAGCCAGGACGCAGTGGTTACACAGACCGCCCGTTAGAAACAACAGTTTGCTTGATCAGGCGATTACCTGAGAAGCCTAGCTTCACATCTAGTTTATCTCAAGGTAGTGTGAAGTGATGGATGTTGGGGGCCAAATTTCTGCAGACCTTCAGATCCACTCCACTAAACATGACCTGGATTTTAGAGGACCACAGAGATTTACAACACCAAAACATAACCCGTATTTAGCAGATTTTGCTATTCAGTTGACCACAACCTGACGCAAGTTTAGTCAACATTGACATTCAGTTCACCAACACATGACGCGAGTTTAGGGGACCCTGATATTCAGTTCACTATCGCATGACCCAGATACTCTTCACCGCTACACAACCCGGTTTGAGACAAGCTTGACAGACGCTATATTCAGCTTTACAGCTTTACTACTAGTGAGTTTTCCCTTGCCCAAAACATAACCCGGCTTTAGCGAAGTGTGTGTATACACACTAGATCCTCTTCACGTTCTTGACAGCAAGTGACAGCTTCCCGCACCCATCCTTCTCTAGCGTTTTTTTTTTTTTTTTTTTTCATCCCGTCTGTTTGTGGATCAAAGGATCAGATGTCACTGCCTTTTTCTTGCCGGTTATGGCGGGCTTCTCTTAAGTTTGTGGTTGCCTGCCTCTCCCTCTTGTTTGTTTCATCCTTGTTTGTTCTTTCTGCGGAGTTTGTGGCAGAGGATTAAGGAACCTGTGTTGCGTTGTATACTCACCGATTTGTACTCATCCACTTGTGTTTGCGGGGATTGAGTTCTGGACCCGCCTATCAACTATAGTCGCCGACATTATTGGCTGTCCTGATAGGCCTTGTCATACCTTCTCTTGAAACTGTGTAATGAGCTTGTTCTATCACTTTCTCATCTAGTTCATGCGTGTTAGTTACCATCCACTTATTTACCCCCCCTTCCCCCCTGGAGGTTACCTAGAGGTTATTCCGGGGATCAACGCCCCCGCGGCCCGGTCCATGACCAGGCCTCCCGATGGATCAGGGCCTGATCAACTAGGCTGTTACTGCTGGCCGCACGCAGTCCAACGTACGAGCCACAGCCCGGCTGATCCGGCACTGACTAAGTATCTGTCCAGCTCTCTCTTGAAGGCAGCCAGGGGCTTATTGGCAATTCCCCTAATGCTTGATGAGAGGCTGTTGAACAGTTTTGGGCCCCGGACACTTACGGTGTTTTCCCTTAGTGTACCAATGGCGCCCCTACTTTTTATTGGGGGCATTTTGCATCGCCTGCCCAGTCTTTTACTTTCGTAGGGAGTGATTTCTGTGTGCAGATTTGGGACCATTCCTTCCAAGATTTTCCAAGTGTAGATTATGATATATCTCTCCCTCCTGCGTTACAACGAGTACAAGTCAAGTGCTTCCAAGCGTTCCCAGTAGTTAAGGTGCTTGACAGAACTTATACGTGCAGTAAAGGATCTCTGTACACTCTCTAGATCTGCGATTTCACCTGCTTTGAATGGAGATGTTAATGTTCAGCAGTATTCCAGCCTAGAGAGAACAAGTGATTTGAAAAGGATCATCATTGGCTTGGCATCTCTCGTTTTGAAAGTTCTCATGATCCATCCTATCATTTTCTTTGGACGTGCGATCGTGGCACTGCTAAAAAAAGTATTTCCTTTTGTCCTTGTAGCTCATCTGTGTTTTTAGCTTCCATTTATGATCCCTTCATATCAAAAGTCTGCCTGTACCTATTTTGTCAAGTCCTCTCAGTATCTTGCATGTCGTAAATATGTCTCCCTTGGTGTATGTCTCTTCTAAAGTCGTCATTCTCAATTCCTTCAGTTCCTCCTCACAACTCGATGTCCTCAGCTCGGGGACTAATCTTCCTGCAAGTTGACTTACACTCTTGACCACGTGGGGCTCCATGCTGGTTCTTCTTCGTTTTGATTCGTCGGTACTCTCTCGGCCTGGGACTTTTCCAGATGGTGACCCGACCTTGTCTCCCTGCCTTGGGAATGCCGTGGGAGAAGGAACAAGTACCTCCTCATCTTCTGGGACCAGCTGTCCCAAGGCCTAGCCCCATTCCCTGCCCTCACGGGGCTCGTAGGGAGAGGCTAGGCCTCTGATCTGCTGTCTTCCCCGCCCCAGGGGAAGGGGGGCTCGTGGGAATGGCAGTCTTGTGAGCTGCAGGTGGTAGCAAGCTCTGCTGGTGATGCAACCAGCATGATGGCTGCATGAGACTCTCTGATCGCGGGTTCTATCTCCGCCCGTGGTATGGTTTGTTTGCAATCGTGTCATTACGATTTCGTGAGTCATGATGGCCCTAACATATGTCAAGTAGAGTTTCTTAAATGATTCTTTATTGAAAATAGCTGACTTCGTATATTCTGTAGATTTTTTTTAACACATCGGCCGTCTCCCACTTAGGTAGGGGGACCCGATGAAGAGGAAAACACTTCCACCGTTATTCATTCAATCACTCGCCTTCCAGAAGTGAACTGACATCTCAGTTCAGATGGCTCTCTAAACCGCAATATTCCCACCCCTACTTCAAAGTGTAGGTACTCTACATCATACCTACAGGGGGTTCAAGTCTGGCTTACTAGTTTTCCTAAATCCCTTCCTAAATGTTAACTTACGCTCCAACAGCATGTCAAGTCATAAAAACCACTTGTCTCCACTCACTTCTACCTAACATGCTTACACAAGGCTGTTGGATGTAAAAGCCCCAAGCATTCAAAACCTCTTTACCTTTCACTCCAACCTTTCATAGGATTACCCCTACCACTCCTACCAAAATTTATGAGTAATCTTACCTTTTTCCATCCTATCTAAATATCCAAACCACCTCAATAAACTCTCCCCAGCTCTTTGAATATTTTTAGTAACCCCACATCTACTAATCTCCATTCTCTGAATTCTTGCACAATATTCACACATCTTCACTGCCCCCAGTCTCCTCCTCGCTTCAGTATTTAAAACCCATACTTAATACCTTTTTGCCTCCAAGAATATAGTTATTTGTCTCCACAGATGTCTCAGTGCACCACCCACCCTTTTCCCGACGTCAGTTCTTGGTTCACCTCAGCTCTCTTAGTATCATCCCCCGATAAGGCGGATGATACTCCCTCCCTCCAATCTGATATCCAATCTCTCATTGTCTAAAATTTTGATACTCTTATCATCCTGATCATTTTTATGCTCATGTTTAATTTCCATCTTTTACATACTCCTAGACTCATCTACCAAATCTTTGTAACTTCTCTTCAGAATCTCCCAAGAGCACAGCGTCATCTGCAAAAACCAACTATGTATCATATTTATTATCTTTTAATCCTACGTCTCTCCACAACACCCTAGACTCTACTTCCTTTACAACCCCATCTATAATTATGTTAATATGAAAATAATCTCCCTTTTCTTATATGCCCTAACCTGAGCCTCGCTATCCAGTTATTTTATGTGATTTATGTGCACATCTGCCTTTCTTATGTGATTTATGTGCACATCTGCCTTTATGTGATTTATGTGCACATCTGCCTTTCTTATGTGATTTATGTGCACATCTGCCTTTCTGTGTGATATTTTTTTTTTTTTTTTTTTTTTATTTAGGCTTTGTTGGATTCTGTGAAATGTCTTCATACTTTCAGTGCTGATGTGTATGTGCAATTACCCGTTAGTAACTATGTAACTTTAAATTCATGAGGATAAGGTGAATTCTAGCTCTCGGTCCTGCCTTTCTGGTGTAAAAGAAAGGCCGTCTTATCTGCTATGTAAGTCTTCTGTTATCGAACAATTTAGTTCATTCCACTTCTTTACTAAGTTTATATTAAATAAATGTTTTCTTATATTCGTGTGGATGAGTATTTCAAACTAACCTCTCGTTTACCATGTCTCTGTCTTGAAATATTATGTATGTCGTGATCATATTTCCTCTCGCTCTTCGTTCTTCGAGTGATGGAAGGCCTAACTTTCGTATTCTTCCTAAATATCTCGTTAGTCACTGAGCTTTCTCGACTTTCACTGTATGTTTTTATGGACAAGTTTAACACCAGGGCTGTGTACTTGAGAATGTATCGCACATACGAGTAAGTACCTGGGTGTTATTCCACCGGTGTGGGTGGCATCCTGGGGGTGGTAGTATACCTCAGACAGGGCTGGTGCTTTGAAAAAAGCTGAGAAAAGATAACAGCTCTTAGCCTATAAAACTGATTTGTGTAAAAAAAGTGTTTTATTAACTATATCTTTATCTAGATTTCTGAATGCCGCTGTTGTGTTTGCACGCTTAGCCTGTGTAGCAGGTGTTTGTGTGTACCTCTGTGTAGCAGGTGTTTGCGTGTACCTCTGTGTAGCAGGTGTTTGTGTGTACCTCTGTGTAGCAGGTGTTTGTGTGTACCTCTGTGTAGCAGGTGTTTGCGTGTACCTCTGTGTAGCAGGTGTTTGCGTGTACCTCTGTGTAGCAGGTGTTTGCGTGTACCTCTGTGTAGCAGGTGTTTGCGTGTACCTCTGTGTAGCAGGTGTTTGCGTGTACCTCTGTGTAGCAGGTGTTTGCGTGTACCTCTGTGTAGCAGGTGTTTGCGTGTACCTCTGTGTAGCAGGTGTTTGCGTGTACCTCTGTGTAGCAGGTGTTTGCGTGTACCTCTGTGTAGCAGGTGTTTGCGTGTACCTCTGTGTAGCAGGTGTTTGCGTGTACCTCTGTGTAGCAGGTGTTTGCGTGTACCTCTGTGTAGCAGGTGTTTGCGTGTACCTCTGTGTAGCAGGTGTTTGCGTGTACCTCTGTGTAGCAGGTGTTTGCGTGTACCACTGTGTAGCAGGTGTTTGCGTGTACCTGTGTAGCAGGTGTTTGCGTGTACCTCTGTGTAGCAGGTGTTTGTGTGTACCTCTGTGTAGCAGGTGTTTGTGTGTACCTCTGTGTAGCAGGTGTTTGTGTGTACATCTGTGTAGCAGGTGTTTGTGTGTACCTCTGTGTAGCAGGTGTTTGTGTGTACCTCTGTGTAGCAGGTGTTTGTGTGTACCTCTGTGTAGCAGGTGTTTGTGTGTACCTCTGTGTAGCAGGTGTTTGTGTGTACCTCTGTGTAGCAGGTGTTTGTGTGTACCTCTGGGAAAAACTAGGGTAACATACATATCAAGGTGTTATTTCTCTCACCGATTCTCTGAGCATTTTCTTTCAGTGTGACGCTGTGTCTTAGGTCGTCTGTCCTGGACTCTTACTTGTAAACTTGACTTTTATACTGGATAAATTTCTCTAACCTCTTCCTTCCTTCCTTCCTTCCCTCCCTTCCTTCCTTCTCTCCCTCCCTTCCTTCTCTCCCTCCCTTCCCTCCCTCCCTTCCCTCCCTCCCTCCCTTCCCTCCCTCCCTTCCTCCCTCCCTTCCCTCCCTCCCTCCCTTCTCTCCCTCCCTTCCTCCCTTCCCTCCCTCCCTCCCTTCCCTCCCTCCCTTACTTCCCTCCCTCCCGTCCCTCCCTCCCTCCCTTCCCTCCCTCCCTCCCTCCCTCCCCCCCCTTCCCTCCCTCCCTCCCTTCCTTCACTGGTATGAGCATTCCAATCACTATTGCAAGATACCGTGTTCAATTCCCTGACACGGAGAAACATGTGGACAACTTTCCTTATACCCCTGCTGCCCCTGCCCATCCCTGCTGCCCCTATCCATTCCTGCTTCCCCTGCCCAACTAGCAGTGACAAGAGGTACCAGTATGTAAGCAGACTATTGTGGGTCGCATCCAGGAAAGAAATGTACTAAAATGTTACCGTCCTGCGAGATTGTTATATTGTGTGTAACACTTGGTGACTGTGGTAGAAAACTGAGGTGCTGTAGATTATTTTGCTAGTTATTAAAAGTAACCTCCCCCTCGCTACCTCCACTACCCTCGCTACCTCCACTACCCCTCGCTACCTCCACTACCCCTCGCTACCTCCACTACCCCTCGCTACCTCCACTACCCCTCGCTACCTCCACTACCCCTCGCTACCTCCACTACCCCTCGCTACCTCCACTACCCCTCGCTACCTCCACTACCCCTCGCTACCTCCACTACCCCTCGCTACCTCCACTACCCCTCGCTACCTCCACTGCCCCTCGCTACCTCCACTACCCCTCGCTACCTCCACTACCCCTCGCTACCTCCGCTACCCCTCGCTACCTCCACTACCCCTCGCTACCTCCGCTACCCCTCGCTACCTCCACTACCCCTCGCTACCTCCCCTACCCCTCGCTACCTCCACTACCCCTCGTCACCTCCACTACCCCTCGCCACCTCCACTACCCCTCGCTACCTCCACTACCCCACGCTACCTCCACTACCCCTCGCTACCTCCACTACCCCTCGCTACCTCCACTACCCCTCGCTACCTCCACTACCCCTCGCTACCTCCACTACCCCTCGCTACCTCCACTACCCCTCGCTACCTCCGCTACCCCTCGCTACCTCCGCTACCCCTCGCTACCTCCACTACCCCTCGCCACCTCCACTACCCCTCGCTACCTCCACTACCCCTCGCTACCTCCACTACCCCTCGCTACCTCCACTACCCCTCGCTACCTCCACTACCCCACACTACCTCCACTACCTCTCGCTACCTCCACTACCCCTCGCTACCTCCACTACCCCTCACTACCTACCAACCTGGAGGGTATTCCGGGGTCCACGACCAGGCCTCCACCTCCCCTCACTACCTCCACTCATTCACCTTCCCTCACCATCAATGGTACCTTACACTTCTGTCTACCAAAATATGTCAGTAATTTAGGAGCGTGACGAGCTGGGAGCAAGATGGACATCCAGCACCACTCCGACACACACACACACACACACACACACACACACACACACACACACACACACACACACACACACACACACACACACACACACACACACACACACACACGATTAATACATCAACGTCATTACTCTCACCTGCGTCTCCCTTCCCTTGTCAACACGAAATTTAAACGTTATTCAAACAGTGAGGACAATATATCATAGTGACAACAATATATCATAAACAGTGAAGACAATATATCATAAAGACAATATTTCAGTGACTTCGTCGTTGAAGTTCAGACTTTGATCGCTCTTCACTGCTTTAAATGGAGGTTTTAAGATTAGATTTAGATTTTGCCGCCGAAGCGGCTAGTTTATTGTGCAGGCAATATCCATCCTACGGAAGGTAGCGCAAGAACATATGGATACACAAAAGGCCTAGGAACTAGGCCCCAAAAGGCTTAACAGGAATACATTTGGACTTATATCTACATTTAGGTTATCTGTTACAAGTAAATTTAGGAAATTTGCTTAAAGTATCTGATATCTTATTTTAACTAATAAGATGTCTTGATATAAGAACATAAGACAGAAGGAACATTGCAGCAGGTCTACTGGCCCATGTGAGGCAGGTCCAATTCTACCTGCTTAAGCTAACGCCCTAACCTAGTCAGGTCAGGTCACATTCACTTCAGGAGCACGGCATCTGACATGTCACATAAGTTATTCAAGAGTAGGTTGGAACCGCAGATATTTACGTCTGTTCTCTGAGGAATGAGTTTACGGTCGTGATTCATGTTGTGACGACTACCGTGTTAGACAAGACCAGTGCAGATGTGAAGACGATGTAATCAGTCCATCACCCTTAAAGTCGTAGAATTTGAGGTTGTCAGTCCCTCGGCCTGGAGAAGTTCAGTTCCATAGTCAGGAACTATCTGAAGATCAAGCGACAGTGCGGAGACTTAAATACTGTCGGAAGGAGAGGTGCAGGGTAGTAGTAGTAGTAGTAGTAGTGAGAGGCCACTGAGAGGTCATGTCCCTCTCAAGCTTTTCAAGTGAGAAGTGTTGGATCTGAGAGGGACATGACCTCTCAGTGGCCTCTCACTACTACTACTACTACTACTACTACTACTACCCTGCACCTCTCCTTCCGACAGTACTTAAGTCTCCGCACTGTCGCTTGATCTTCAGATAGTTCCTGACTATGGAACTGAACTTCTCCAGGCCGAGGGACTGACAACCTCAAATTCTAAGACCAGTGCAGTTTCTCTGTTGTTGATCACAACAGTCACCACAGTATCTGCTTTAGCAACTGTTTTTTTTTTATTAAAGCTCCTGTGTTGGATCCACACAGTCATAACAACACCTGCTAAAACCAAATTGTCGTCACAATACCTGTGTTAGAGAAAAAGTTTCATTAGAACACCTACGTTTAATGAACATTGTCGTCAGAACGCTCGCGTTAGATCAAAATTGTCGTCAGAACACCCGCGTTAGATCAAAATTGTCGTCAGAACACCCGCGTTAGAATTTTCCTTGCATGTGTTCCTCACACATATATATATATATATATATATATATATATATATATATATATATATATATATATATATATATATATATATAAAATGCATTTCCTCGATATTGAATACTATCTAAATTTAGACTGATCAAAGATATATTGGCAGTATCATAGTAAAATATATGTTAATGATGTACAGTAATTACAAGCTGATAAACATGATACAGCTGCAACACCTGCATCGCTTGTTTCACGAAACTTTTCGCCTGCGCAGCAGGTATTTTGAAAAAATAACAGAGGACACTATAACACTGGAGACAATGGATGTGGGGATAGTAATTTTAATGTCTTGTGTCCCCCAGCCTTGACAAGGTGATAGTTGATCGCTTCCTGAAGGGACTGATCACCATCTGTCAAGGTTAAAGGATTGAATACCTTTGTCAAGGTTAAGGGACTGAACACCTTTCATGAAGGCTAAGGGACTAAATCCTTCTGTCATAACTGAGGGACAAAACACCTATCAAGGTTATGGGACTGAACAGCTATCATGGTTAAGAGACTGAACAACTGTCAAGGTTAAGAGAAAATAACTATCAAGGTTAAGGGACTGAACAAGTATCAAGGTTAACCTTCATTGAAGGGGTTCAATCCCTTAGTATTCGTCTGTCAAATTAAATTTGGTTTATTTTAGGAAAGTTAATTTCTACTGAAAACTTAACTTAAGGGGTAAAATGAATTCTGCGTACTAGGTTAAGATTTGTGTCTTAGATGACACAGAGCTGGAGCTTTTGGTCATCTGACCGAGACCTTCCACTGGCTTACCCCTTCACCCCCTTCAAAATTATGATCTCCACTCTCTGGAGAGACGTAGAATGAGGGGAGATATCACTGAAGTGTATAAGTGGATGACGGGCATAAACAAAGGAGATATTAATAAAATACTGAGGGTGTCGAACCAGGTAAGAACCAGAAATAACTGATTTAAGTTGGATGAATTTAATTATGTCCAAGAATCTGTATTGATAAAGCCACTGGATGGCGAAACGTCTACAATAATGATTACCAGATATTGAACAAGTGTCTTAACTTTTATCTTGTCGGTATTGTATACCTGTCTTGCACAAGAGAACGCTATGTCAACTTCTGTGATTGACAACTATTTCACCTGTTACCAGCAGATGTCACCTGCTAAGATCAGGTATCACCTGCTACGATCAGATGTCACCAGCTAACATGAGATATCACCTGCAACCATCAGATTCCAGAAATACTTCCGAAACAAAAGTAGAAGTCTTCAAGAATAAAATGAACCACTATCTTCAACAAGTACCTGATCAGGCAGGTTGTGATCTCGTAGGCCTGCGGGCTGCTAGCAACAACAACCTCATGGACAATGCAGTCGACATGGCGGCCTGGGCTCAGGCTGGGCTCCGAGAGGTACAAAAACCCTGGAGAGCAGTCACAGGTTACCTGGAGGTTACCTGGAGGTTATTCCGGGGATCAACGCCCCCGCGGCCCGGTCCATGACCAGGCCTCCCGATGGATCAGGGCCTGATCAACTAGGCTGTTACTGCTGGCCGCACGCAGTCCGACGTACGAGCCACAGCCCGGCTGATCCGGCACTGACTTTAGGTATCTGTCCAGCTCTCTCTTGAAGGCAGCCAGGGGTTTATTGGCAATTCCCCTAATGCTTGATGGGAGGCTGTTGAACAGTTTTGGGCCCCGGACACTTATGGTGTTTTCTCTTAGTGTACCAATGGCGCCCCTACTTTTTATTGGCGGCATTTTGCATCGCCTGCCCAGTCTTTTACTTTCGTAGGGAACATTTATGGGCAACGAGACGTCACTATTCCTGCTCTTGTGTGAGGAGCGACTAACTTCAAGGATGTTCAGTGAACATAAGTGGCAACATTGTGTTTATTGTCACTTAGTTATTCTTTGCAAACTTTAGAGCAAAAGGGAAAATTTTTTGTTTGTGTTCAGATGATAGTGATTATCTTGGGAAGAATTATTCGCGTAAATTATACGACTCGACAGCGGGTTGAACGAGCGATGGTGGTGGCTGTGGTGGTAGTGACGGTGGTGGTGGTAGTGAGGATGGTGGTGGTTGTAGTGGTAGTGACGGTGGTGGTGGCTGTGGTGGCAGTGACAGTGGTGGTGGTTGTAGTGGTAGTGACGGTGGTGATAGTTGTAGTAATGACGGTGGTGATGGTTGTAGTAGTTGTAACGGTGATGATGGTTGTAGCAATGACGGTGGTGATGGTGGTGGTAGTTGTGGTGACGATGTTTGTGGTAGCAATAGTAAAGGTAATGGTTATGGGGGCAATTCTATTAGTATTAATGGTGGTAGCAATGGCGATGGTGGTAGTAGTGGCGATGGTGGAAGTAGTGGCGATGGTGGTAGTAGTGGCGATGGTGGTAGTAGTGGCGATGGTGGTAGTAGTGGCGATGGTGGTAGTAGTGGCGATGGTGGTAGTAGTGGCGATGGTGGTAGTAGTGGCGATGGTGGTAGTAGTGGCGATGGTGGTAGTAGTGGCGATGGTGGTAGTAGTGGCGATGGTGGTAGTAGCGACGATGGTAGCAGTAGCGGCGATGGTAGTAGCAGTGGTGATGGTGGTAGTATTGGCGATGGTAGTAGGAGGAGACCGTGAGTTTGAAGAATGTTTTGACCTGGTAGATTACTCAGTGATGTGACCTGGTAAATCACTCAGTGATGTGACCTGGTAAATCACTCAGTGATGTGACCTGGTAGATCACTCAGTGATGTGACCTGGTAGATCACTCAGAGCTTTGACCTGGTAAATCACTCAGTGATGTGACCTGGTAGATCACTCAGTGATGTGACCTGGTAAATCACTCAGTGATGTGACCTGGTAAATCACTCAGTGATGTGACCTGGTAAATCACTCAGTGATGTGACCTGGTAAATCACTCAGTGATGTGACCTGGTAAATCACTCAGTGATGTGACCTGGTAAATCACTCAGTGATGTGACCTGGTAAATCACTCAGTGATGTGACCTGGTAAATCACTCAGTGATGTGACCTGGTAAATCACTCAGTGATGTGACCTGGTAAATCACTCAGTGATGTGACCTGGTAAATCACTCAGTGATGTGACCTGGTAAATCACTCAGTGATGTGACCTGGTAAATCACTCAGTGATGTGACCTGGTAAATCACTCAGTGATGTGACCTGGTAAATCACTCAGTGATGTGACCTGGTAAATCACTCAGTGATGTGACCTGGTAGATTACTCAGTGATGTGACCTGGTAAATCACTCAGTGATGTGACCTGGTAAATCACTCAGTGATGTGACCTGGTAGATCACTCAGTGATGTGACCTGGTAAATCACTCAGTGATGTGACCTGGTAAATCACTCAGTGATGTGACCTGGTAAATCACTCAGTGATGTGACCTGGTAAATCACTCAGTGATGTGACCTGGTAAATCACTCAGTGATGTGACCTGGTAGATCACTCAGTGATGTGACCTGGTAGATCACTCAGTGATGTGACCTGGTAGATCACTCAGTGATGTGACCTGGTAGATCATGATCTTGGCAAAGTAAACAAAAACAAACACTACTTGCACAAACAACAAAAACGAAACACACTCGTATCAAGTGAAAATCATCTTCCTCAGTCCCCCATTAAAAGATCCCCAGGTACCTATAGTTCAAGGTACCTACAGATACCCAGGTATTTATAGTTCAAGGTACCCGGGTATTTATAGTTCAAGGTACCCAGGTATTTATAGCTCAAGGTACCCAGGTATTTATAGCTCAAGGTACCCAGGTATTTATAGCTCAAGGTACCCAGGTATTTATAGTTCAAGGTACCCAGGTATTTATAGTTCAAGGTACCCAGGTATTTATAGTTCAAGGTACCCAGGTATTTATAGTTCAAGGTACCCAGGTGTTTATAGTTCAAGGTACCCAGGTGTTTATAGTTCAAGGTACCCAGGTATTTACAGTTCAAGGTACCCAGGTATTTATAGTTCAAGGTACCCAGGTATTTATAGCTCAAGGTACCCAGGTGTTTATAGTTCAAGGTACCCAGGTATTTACAGTTCAAGGTACCCAGGAATTTATAGTTCAAGGTGCCCAGGTATTTATAGTTCAAGCTACCTACAGGTAACTCTGCATTTAGAGTTGCTCACCTTCACCTGGTGAGTAAGTAAAGTTACCAGGTGAGCGGTTTGCCAGGCGCCCATGTGCTGCAGCAGTTATTTGGATGATGTGCGCCTCAGGGAATGTGCTCGGTGTGATACTCACCCCTAGATGCTTTATATTGAGTGAGATTTGTAGGTCTTGGTACCTGAGCTTGTGCTCCGTCTGTGGTCTTCTTTGTCCTTCCTCAAGCTTCATAACTTTGCATATGCTGGGTTTGAACTCCCGGAGCCATTTGCAGGACAAGGTTTGCAGCCTGTCCAAATCTCTTTGTAGTCTTTCCTAATCCCCGTCCGCTTGTGTTCTCATTAGTTTAACGTCGTCTGCGAACAAGGACACCTCTGACTATCCCTTCTGTCATGTCATTCACATGTACAAGAAACAACTCCGGCCAGAGGACTGGCCCTTGGGGAACCCCCTCCCTCATACACACACGTACTCGCCCAACTGTACTCACCTAATTGTGGTTGCAGGGGTCGATTCATAGCTCCTGGCCCCGCCTCTTCACTTGTCGCTACGAAGTCCACTCTCTCCCTGTTCCATGAGCTTTATCATACCTCTTATAAAGTTATGTATGGACCCTGCCTCCACTACATCACTCTCAAGACTATTCCACTTCCTGGCAACTACGACTGAAAAAATACTTCCTAACATCCATGTGACTCATCTGAGTCTTCAGCTTCCAATTGCGACCTCTTTTTGCTATGTCCTATCACACACACAGACACACACACACATACACACACGTGTGTGTGTCTGTGTGTCTGTGTTAGTTACCATTTTGTCCTAGGCACATGTCGATTAGACACTAGGCCTGTTGTATATGAGCACGTGTGTGTGTGTTGGTGTGTGTTGGTGTGTGTACTCACCTAGTTGAGGTTGCGGGGGTCGAGTCCGAGCTCCTGGCCCCGCCTCTTCACTGATCGCTACTAGGTCACTCTCCCTGAGCCGTGAGCTTTATCATACCTCTGCTTAAAGCTATGTATGGATCCTGCCTGTGTGTGTGATGGGATGGTGTGTGTGTGTGTTGGTGTGTGTGTGTTGGTGTGTGTGTGTTGGTGTGTGTGTGTGTGTGTGTGTGTTGCTGTGTGTGTTGGTGTGTGTGTGTGTTGGTGTGTGTGTGTGTTGGTGTGTGTGTGTGTGTGTGTGTGGTGTGTGTGTGTGTGTGTGTGTGTGTTGCTGTGTGGTGTGTGTTGGTGTGTGTTGGTGTGTTGCTGTGTGTTGGTGTGTGTGTGTTGGTGTGTGTGTTGGTGTGTGTGTGTGTGTGTGTGTGTTTTGGTGTGTGTGTGTGTGTGTGTTGGTGTGTGTGTGTGTGTATGTGTGTGTGTATGTGTGTGTATGTGTGTGTGTGTGTGTGTGTGTGTGTGTGTGTGTGTGTGTGTGTGTGTGTGTGTGTGTGTTAACCTATATGTACGCACGTGTATGTGGTTGCAGGGGTCGAGTCTGCACTCCTAGCCCCACCGTCTCCATGGATGCTACTAGATTCACTCTCTCCTGTCTTCAAAAGCCTTATTGAACCTCTTAAAGCTATATGTCGATCCTGCTTCTTCCACTCCACTGTATAGGTCATTCCACTTCCTTACTGCTCTAAGACTGAAGAAATACTTCATAACATACCTGTGACTTATCTGTTTTCAGCTTCCAGTTGTGCCCTCGTATTCCTGTTTCCCATCTCTCGAACAATCTGCCTCCGTCCACCCTGTTAATTCCTCTCAGTATTTGTATGTCTTTCACATCACCCTTTAGTCCTTTTTCCTCTGTTATCAAATTTAGTTCAGTTAGTCTATGAGCTGAGATATCTCAGATTGTCTCCTTTCCGTCATGTCATTCACGTCCTAGTATTGATTGCTGTGGAACCTCACTTGTCCCATGTACCAATTTTGATACCTCTTCTCCGATAATAATACGTTGTTTCATTCTTGCTAAGTATTCTGATCCAGTGTAGTGCCTTTCCTGTTATTCTTTCCTCCTCTTCTACATTTATTTCACAGATTCTTGTGTGACGCTGTGTTAAAGCTTCTTTACATTCCAAAAATATGTTATTTACCCATCCCTCTCTCTTCTGCTTCACTTCTGTTACGTTGTCGTAGAACTCTGACTTTATGAGACAGGCTTTACCATCTTTAAAGTCGAGCTGCTTGTTTTTTGCGAACCCAGTCTTTTCCAGGTGTTCCACTATTCTTCTGATAATCTTCTGTAAAGCCTTGCATACTGTGCATGTTGGGGATATTACTTTGTAGTTTAATGCTACCTGTGTCTCCTTTCTTAAATAATGGGACTACATTTGCTGTCTTCCACACTTATGGCAGTTGCCCTGAATCGGCTGGCTTGTTGCAGATTGTTGCTAGTGGTTCACATAGTACTTCCACTCCGTCTCTAAGAGCATTCAGGGAGATATTATCCAGTATCACTGCCTTCGAGGCATCTAGCTCGTGTATGTGTGTGTGTGTGTGTGTGTGTGTGTGTGTGTGTGTGTGTGTTTGGGTTTTCTTATTTTTGTGCCCACTGTGTAATATAACTCATCTCTGTTCATCTACTCAAGATGCTATTGTCTATAATACCGTATTCAAAATGTAAATGAGTCCCACACTCTGAGCGCTTTTCTTATACAATGTTCTGTTTTGTGGCGTTCAGGCTGTCAGTAGAGGGAAGGTTAATGCTGATATATAGTTACTGTTCTTGTTGGGAAGTGGAGGTGGACCTTGAGCTGGGAATGCTGAGGTCCATGGGAGATATCTGGATGCTGTGTGCTCCCCCCCCCACCCCCACCCCTACCTTCCCCAATCCCCCGTTTCTTTTGTTCTGCAAGTTTTTGAAAACTTCCTTAGGTGTTCCCTTTCCGCTCTGTCCTGAACCAGGTGCAGACGCTGGCAGCTTGTGGTGCCCCTCAAGTATGTTCTCAGCTTCAAGACCTTGTCTTGAGCACCGTTTGACCACAATCTTACTTTGATTGGGCCAAGTTTGAGTCGACAGCCTTGTCTCTCAGACAAGTACAGACAGGCACGCAAGCTCAATGGCAGGCACACACACGCGCGCGCACACGCGCACACACACACACACACACACACACACACACACACACACACACACACGCACACACACACACACACACACACACAAACTTGTATACACGTTTACACACACGTGTACACACGTTTACACACCCGTGTACACAGTTTACATACACGTGTACACAGTATACATACACGTGTACACAGTATACATACACGTGTACACAGTATACACACGTGTACACACACACACACACACACACACACACACACACATACACACACACACACACACACACACACGGTAGTCTTTTACTGATAAGTGAATGACACAAGACAAATGACTGGCCAAGCGGACACAAAGTTCTTTATCCTCTCTTAGAAACTTGAAGACGTTAAGATTTATCCTCGAGTGTTTTCTTTATCTTAATCTCAATATAAATACAAAACTAAACAGGGAGAAGAAGAATGTGTAGTAAGAAGGCGTACAAACACAGCTCAGAGTGGCACATGTGGCCCCAACAGTTTTTGTGAGCAACTGAAGTCGTAACTGTCCTCTGCCGTCAGCGTATCCGTTCCTCACGTGTTTGTCTGCTGCAATATATTGGTGTAGTTGTATTTGTTTCCTCTGTATTCCTCATAACTGCGTGAGGATAACTATTTTACCTCTGTACATCAACGTAACTATAGTCATTTGAATATCGTGAAAGAATGGGTAGGGGTTGGGGGGAGACAATGTGCTTTAATAAGCAAGAAATACAATAGATAATAACCACAGGAATAACACTGAGGGAACAGAGTCTTCCTCTCTAAACACGGAATAACGATATTGCTTCCTCCCTGTCTTAAGGGATGCGCCCTTATTTACAACCAGTGAGTCGGAAGGCTCGCACTGGTGGTCCTGAGGCGAATGTGGCAGTGACCCATACAGCCAGGTGGCACAGAGGCGAAACTTCCCCCCACTGCCCCTCTAACGGGTAGAGGCTCGCTGACGTATTGTTGTTTTGGAGAGGACGCCTCGTGGCATGAAAACAACTCATTTATTTTGACGTGGAAGAGAGCGCAGGAGTGGCCACTTGGACTGAAGGACGGACAACTTACCCCTCTCCCCTTCCCCCCCTCACCCTTCTCCGCCCCCCGCCCCCTCTCCACCGTCCCCTCTCCCTCAGGAAGGAATTCTCGCTCCAGTGATTCAGGAATTGTTGGTCTGTAGTGTAACTTGTATAGAGGTCGTGTTAGGTGTGTACTGGTCCCCTGGGTTGTTGTGTTGCATGTGTACTGGTCCCCTGGGTGGTTGTGTTGCATGTGTACTGGTCCCCTGGGTGGTTGTGTTGCATGTGTACTGGTCCCCTGGGTGGTTGTGTTGCATGTGTACTGGTCCCCTGGGTGGTTGTGTTGCATGTGTACTGGTCCCCTGGGTGGTTGTTGTGTTGCACGTGTACTGGTCCCCTGGGTGGTTGTGTTGCATGTGTACTGGTCCCCTGGGTGGTTGTTGTGCTGCACGTGTACTGGTCCCCTGGGTGGTTGTGTTGCATGTGTACTGGTCCCCTGGGTGGTTGTTGTGTTGCATGTGTACTGGTCCCCTGGGTGGTTGTGTTGCATGTGTACTGGTCCCCTGGGTGGTTGTGTTGCATGTGTACTGGTCCCCTGGGTGGTTGTTGTGTTGCATGTGTACTGGTCCCCTGGGTAGTTATGTTGCACGTGTACTGGTCCCCTGGTGTGGTCCCCTGGGTGGTTGTTGTTGCGTGTGTACTGGTCCCCTGGGTGGTTGTTGTGTTGCATGTGTACTGGTCCCCTGGGTGGTTGTGTTGCATGTGTACTGGTCCCCTGGGTGGTTGTGTTGCATGCGTACTGGTCCCCTGGGTGGTTGTGTTGCATGTGTACTGGTCCCCTGGGTGGTTGTGTTGCATGTGTACTGGTCCCCTGGGTTGTTGTTGCCTGTGTACTGGTCCCCTGGGTGGTTGTGTTGCATGTGTACTGGTGGTTGTGTTGCATGTGTACTGGTCCCCTGGGTGGGTTGTGTTGCATGTGTACTGGTCCCCTGGTTGCATGGGTGGGGTTGTTGTGTTGCGTGTGTACTGGTCCCCTGGGTGGTTGTGTTGCATGTGTACTGGTCCCCTGGGTGGTTGTGTTGCATGTATACTGGTCCTATGGGTGGTTGCGTTGCATGTATACTGGTCCCCTGGGTGGTTGTGTTGCATGTGTACTGGTCCCCTGGGTGGTTGTGTTGCATGTGTACTGGTCCCCTGGGTGGTTGTGTTGCATGTGTACTGGTCCCCTGGGTGGTTGTGTTGCATGTGTACTGGTCCCCTGGGTGGTTGTGTTGCATGTGTACTGGTCCCCTGGGTGGTTGTGTTGCATGTGTACTGGTCCCCTGGGTGGTTGTGTTGCGTGTGCACTGGTCCCCTGGGGGTGGTTGTTGTGTTGCATGTTTACTGGTCCCCTGGGTGGTTGTTGTGTTGCATGTGTACTGGTCCCCTGGGTGGTTGTTGTGTTGCATGTGTACTGGTCCCCTGGGTGGTTGTTGTGTTGCATGTGTACTGGTCCCCTGGGTGGTTGTGTTGCATGTGTACTGGTCCCCTGGGTGGTTGTGTTGCATGTGTACTGGTCCCCTGGGTGGTTGTGTTGCGTGTGTACTGGTCCCCTGGGTGGTTGTGGTGCACGTGTACTGGTCCCATGGGTGTTGTGTTGTGTTGCATGTGTACTGGTCCCCTGGGTGGTACTGGTCCCCTGGGTGGTTGTTGTGTTGCGTGTGTACTGGTTCCCTGGGTGATTGTGTTGCGTGTGTACTGGTCCCCTGGGTGGTTGTGTTGCATGTGTACTGGTCCCGTGGGTGGTTGTGTTGCATGTGTACTGGTCCCCTGGGTGGTTGTTGTGTTGCGTGTGCACTGGTCCATTGGGGGTGGTTGTTGTGCTGCATGTTTACTGGTCCCCTGGGTGGTTGTTGTGTTGCATGTGTACTGGTCCCCTGGGTTGTTGTGTTGCATGTGTACTGGTCCCCTGGGTGGTTGTGTTGCATGTGTACTGGTCCCCTGGGTGGTTGTGTTGCGTGTGTACTGGTCCCCGGGGTGGTTGGTTGCATGTGTACTGTGTTGTGGGGGTGGTTGTTGTGCTGCATGTTTACTGGTCCCCTGGGTGGTTGTTGTGTTGCATGTGTACTGGTCCCCTGGGTGGTTGTTGTGTTGCATGTGTACTGGTCCCCTGGGTGGTTGTTGTGTTGCATGTGTACTGGTCCCCTGGGTGGTTGTGTTGCATGTGTACTGGTCCCCTGGGTGGTTGTGTTGCATGTGTACTGGTCCCCTGGGTGGTTGTGTTGCGTGTGTACTGGTCCCCTGGGTGGTTGTGTTGCGTGTGTGCTGGTCCCCTGGGTGGTTGTGTTGCGTGTGAACTGGTCCCCTGGGTGGTTGTGTTGCGTGTGTGCGTGTGTACTGGTCCCCTGGGTGGTTGTGTTGCGTGTGTACTGGTCCCCTGGGTACTGGTCCCCTGGGTGGTTGTTGGTTGTGTTGCGTGTGTACTGGTCCCCTGGGTGGTGTGTTGTGTTGCGTGTGTAATGGTCCCCTGGGTGTTGTGTTGCGTGTGTACTGGTCCCCTGGGTGATTGTTGTGTTGCGTGTGTACTGGTCTCCTGGGTGGTTGTGTTGCGTGTGTACTGGTCCCCTGGGTGGTTGTGTTGCGTGTGTACTGGTCCCCTGGGTGGCTGTTGTGTTGCGTGTGTACTGGTCCCCTGGGTGGTTGTGTTGCGTGTGTACTGGTCCCCTGGGTGGTTGTGTTGCGTGTGTACTGGTCCCCTGGGTGGTTGTGTTGCGTGTGTACTGGTCCCCTGGGTGGTTGTTGTGTTGCGTGTGTACTGGTCCCCTGGGTGGTTGTTGTGTTGCGTGTGTACTGGTCCCCTGGGTGGTTGTGTTGCGTGTGTACTGGTCCCCTGGGTGGTTGTGTTGCGTGTGTACTGGTCCCCTGGGTGGTTGTTGTGTTGCGTGTGTACTGGTCCCCTGGGTGGTTGTGTTGCGTGTGTACTGGTCCCCTGGGTGGTTGTGTTGCGTGTGTACTGGTCCCCTGGGTGGTTGTGTTGCGTGTGTACTGGTCCCCTGGGTGGTTGTGTTGCGTGTGTACTGGTCCCCTGGGTGGTTGTGTTGCGTGTGTACTGGTCCCCTGGGTGATTGTGTTGCGTGTGTACTGGTCCCCTGGGTGGTTGTATTGCGTGTGTACTGGTCCCCTGGGTGGTTGTGTTGCGTGTGTACTGGTCCCCTGGGTGGTGGTGGTGCGTGTGTTGACTGGTCCCTGGGTGGTTGTGTTGCGTGTGTACTGGTCCCCTGGTGGTTGTGTTGCGTGTGTACTGGTCCCCCGTTGCTGTACTGGTCCCCTGGGTGGTTGTGTTGCGTGTGTACTGGTCCCCTGGGTGGTTGTTGTGTGAACTGGTCCCCTGGGTGGTTGTGTTACGTGTGTACTGGTCCCCTGGGTGGTTGTTGTGTTGCGTGTGTACTGGTCCCCTGGGTGGTGGTTGTGTTGCGTGTGTACTGGTCCCCTGGGTGGTTGTGTTGCGTGTGAACTGGTCCCCTGGGTGGTTGTGTTGCGTGTGAACTGGTCCCCTGGGTGGTTGTTGTGTTGCGTGTGTACTGGTCCCCTGGGTTGTTGTTGTGTTGCGTTTGTACTGGTCCCCTGGGTGGTTGTGTTGCGTGTGTACTGGTCCCCTGGGTGGTTGTTGTGTTGCGTGTGAACTGGTCTTTGTTTATTGATTCATTATAAACCAATATTTATTATAATAATTATTTTTTCAAATTAAGGAAAGTATGGTGGAAATGAATTATATAAAATACGGAGACAACGGAAAAATAAACACATAAGCAGTATAATGTGATCCTTTACTGACAACGAAATCCACACAATGGATTTTATCAAGCCACAAACAGATCTGCCTGGGTGAAAGGTACGTGAGTATTTACAGCATGGAGCCAGGTGGAGAATGCTGGGTGGGTTAGATCTGATAAGGACCTGCACAGGACCTGCTGGTGCCTATGTAGTTATGTGGGATAATGATGGAGTTTCTTGGCAAGGTGTTCAGCTATGTTATAGAAGCCGTTGTTCTGGTGAAGTTGTTGGATATACAGATAAGTGATGATTCCAGGATTCTTCGGTATTGAGTGTTGTCTTCTCTGGTGATAAATCTTGGGTTTCTGTAGTTGATTAAATGGTCGTGTGAATTTCGGTGTTGAACACAGGCATTCCTTAAATCGTCCGATCTGCCTGCATAGTGGCGTTCTGAAATACATTTTTGTAGGTCTATGGATGTTTCGCCCATGTACAATTTACTGCAGTCATTACAAGGGATTATGTATGCCCCTGCAGAGGTTTGAAGCTTGTCCTCTCTATTACTGGTAATGTCCTTGATGGTGGATGTGGAGGTAGGTACTTTGAATGTAGTATTGGAAAAAAATGCTGAAAACGTGTTTGGCAATGTAGTTGATGGGGAGGGCTATATATTTCCTCTTGGCAGTGTCTTCTCTGGGTGTGTTAAAGATATTATATGCCCGTCGTCTGCAGTCTAGAAGTGACGAGGATAATGAAGTTTAGAAAATACTTGTTAAATAAGAGAGCATTCTTCCTCAAGGAACTCACTGCTGCAGATCTGCAGTGCCTATAATTGCAGAACGTTTAATTTTGGTGTCGTGGCGAGAGAAGTGGAGATCATCATCTTGGTGGGTTTTCGATAGACTTTAAAACGAAGTTCATGGTCAGCTTTTCAGAGAAGAACACCAAGGAAAGGAAGAGTGTTGCCGACTTCTTCAAGTATAAACTGAATTGAGGACTTGACCTGGTTGAGCTTTTTGGAGAGCTTGAACGTTGAAGCGTCTGGGAGTTATGATGAGAATATTGTCAATATAACGGTGCCAGGTGACAGAAGAGGGAATAATAGTGGAAAATCGCTCGGCTTCCAGATGTTCCATGTATAGCTTCGCCAGTACGACACTAAGTGGCGCAGAGTTCGGGAATCGTCACATATCTGTATATCCAACAACTTCAACCAAAACAACGGCTTCTATAACATAGCTGAACCCCTTGCCAAGAACCTTCTTCATCGTTATCTCACATAACTACATACGCACTCGCTAGTCCTGTGCAGGTCCTTATCAGGTCCAACCTACCCAGCATTCTCCGCCTGACTCCAACCTATAAATACTCGCGAACCTTTCACCCAGGTAGATCTGTTTGTGACTTGATAAAGTCCACTGTGTGAGCGAAACGTTGTCATTAAAGGATCACATTATACTGCTTGTGTTTATTTTTCCAAATGCTTTCTATCCAAGGTTGATGGACTGATTACATCATTTTTATTTCATTACTACTGCTCCCTTTGTATTTGACTGAAGAAGTCTACTGTGTAAGCGAAACGTGTCATTAAAAAAAAAATACCCAGTTGTTGCACATATGTCTTAATCTTCAAGACTGGAGTCATTTACACCGATAACTTGTACCATTGCTCAATCGCTAGCGCACTCAGCTCACACACTGAGGTCCGGGGGTTGATCCCCGGTACGGGTGGAAGCATTAGGATGTGTTTCCTTAAGATACCTGCTGACCATGTTCATCTATCAGTGAAATAGGTAAATGATGTTATTGGACTGGTGTGGGTCGCATCCTGAGGACAAAATTGACCTAATTTGCCCGAAATGCTCTGCATGCAGAGAGCGTTCTATATAGCAGCATGTGATTTATGTTACCTAAACTTGTATACATTGCTCTTCCTGCACGACTGACAGCACTGGTCGTGGCTTGCTCTTCCTGCACGACTGACAGCACTGGTCGTGGCTTGCTCTTCCTGCACGACTGACAGCACTGGTCGTGGCTTTCTCGTCCTGCACGACTGACAGCACTGGTCGTGGCTTGCTCTTCCTGCACGACTGACAGCACTGGTCGTGGCTTGCTCTTCCTGCACGACTGACAGCACTGGTCGTGGCTTGCTCTTCCTGCACGACTGACAGCACTGGTCGTGGCTTGCTCTTCCTGCACGACTAACAGCACTGGTCGTGGCTTGCTCTTCCTGCACGACTAACAGCACTGGCCGTGGCTTGCTCTTCCTGCACGACTAACAGCACTGGTCGTGGCTTGCTCTTCCTGCACGACTAACAGCACTGGTCGTGGCTTGCTCTTCCTGCACGACTAACAGCACTGGTCGTGGCTTGCTCTTCCTGCACGACTGACAGCACTGGTCGTGGCTTACTCTTCCTGCACGACTGACAGCACTGGTCGTGGCTTGCTCTTCCTGCACGACTGACAGCACTGGTCGTGGCTTGCTCTTCCTGCACGACTGACAGCACTGGTCGTGGCTTGCTCTTCCTGCACGACTGACAGCACTGGTCGTGGCTTGCTCTTCCTGCACGACTGACAGCACTGGTCGTGGCTTGCTCTTCCTGCACGACTGACAGCACTGGTCGTGGCTTACTCTTCCTGCACGACTGACAGCACTGGTCGTGGCTTGCTCTTCCTGCACGACTGACAGCACTGGTCGTGGCTTGCTCTTCCTACACGACTGACAGCACTGGTCGTGGCTTGCTCTTCCTGCACGACTGACAGCACTGGTCGTGGCTTGCTCTTCCTGCACGACTGACAGCACTGGTCGTGGCTTACTCTTCCTGCACGACTGACAGCACTGGTCGTGGCTTACTCTTCCTGCACGACTGACAGCACTGGTCGTGGCTTGCTCTTCCTGCACGACTAACAGCACTGGTCGTGGCTTGCTCTTCCTGCACGACTAACAGCACTGGTCGTGGCTTGCTCTTCCTGCACGACTGACAGCACTGGTCGTGGCTTGCTCTTCCTGCACGACTGACAGCACTGGTCGTGGCTTGCTCTTCCTGCACGACTAACAGCACTGGTCGTGGCTTGCTCTTCCTGCACGACTGACAGCACTGGTCGTGGCTTGCTCTTCCTTCACGACTCAGAGCACTGGTCGTGGCTTGCTCTTCCTGCACGACTGACAGCACTGGTCATGGCTTGCTCTTCCTGCACGACTGACAGCACTGGTCGTGGCTTGCTCTTCCTTCACGACTGACAGCACTGGTCGTGGCTTGCTCTTCCTGCACGACTGACAGCACTGGTCGTGGCTTGCTCTTCCTGCACGACTGACAGCACTGGTCGTGGCTTGCTCTTCCTGCACGACTGACAGCACTGGTCGTGGCTTGCTCTTCCTGCACGACTGACAGCACTGGTCGTGGCTTGCTCTTCCTGCACGACTGACAGCACTGGTCGTGGCTTGCTCTTCCTGCACGACTGAGAGCACTGGTCGTGGCTTGCTCTTCCTGCACGACTGACAGCACTGGTCATGGCTTGCTCTTCCTGCACGACTGACAGCACTGGTCGTGGCTTGCTCTTCCTGCACGACTGAGAGCACTGGTCGTGGCTTGCTCTTCCTGCACGACTGAGAGCACTGGTCGTGGCTTGCTCTTCCTGCACGACTGACAGCACTGGTCGTGGCTTGCTCTTCCTGCACGACTGACAGCACTGGTCGTGGCTTGCTCTTCCTGCACGACTGACAGCACTGGCCGTGGCTTGCTCTTCCTGCACGACTGACAGCACTGGTCGTGGCTTGCTCTTCCTGCACGACTGACAGCAACTAGTAGATGAAAAACAAGACTCCATATGCATTCACTTTTGGACGTGTACGTATATTTGAAACGTTTCGGTCCTGGGAGCTTGGTCGGTCCTCATGTACAAAAGCTTAGATCACATAAGCTTATTTAGTCGTGAAGTTCCTGACAATAACAAACTGTACCATCTGTTTTCTTGCGCAACAGTCCCCAAAAAAAAATCCATATTGGAATCAAGATTTTATTTTTTTAATGTGTGAAAAAAATTCATATGAAGATTTAATAAAAAAAAATCAGCTGTTTTCTTAGATATTTTTTTTTTTTAAATTTAGTTGCATTTCTCTCTTCTTGAAAATGGTTATTATATCATGGTACTAGAGGAGCACTGCAGTAGGCCTACAGGCGCACGCTAGACAGGTTCTATAATCACTCAACCATTCCCATATATATTACGCACTTGCAAGATTTGCTACAGTGGTCGCTTTAGCTACACTAGTTCATAGTTTCTTCTACTCACACACATTAATATTTTGTTATTTTTCAGGTGTGGTTTCAAAATGCTCGGGCGAAATGGCGGCGACAAATGGTTTCCAAAGACCCGAAAGCTCTGTCTGGGGGCGGCGGTGAAGGCGGGCTGAGCGAGGGTCAGCAGGGCGAGGGGTCAGCGGGAGACTACCCAGACACGCCCACCGTCCCGCCCTCAGCCATGAGCCCTGAGGAAGGCAACAGCTCACAGATCTCCTACCAACAGATGTTCTGACACCTGTCCTTCTCGGAGAGCGACGCCCACCTGCAACACCCGCCCCCACACATGCTGCTCCCTCCCACTCTTCTCTCCCTCCAGCAGTCTCTCTCCCCACGCCCACACGCCCCAGGGGAGCACGCCTCCTCTTCCACCTCTCCGGGACACCTCTCACACGCCATGATGGCCGCTAGCTCTTTCTTTAGCGAGGGACACCAGCACTCAGGCATGAAGAAACATTCTTCGTCTTCTTTCTCCGTTGTGAGTGAAGAGGACGATACATACAGTGTGGGCAACCAGTCCTCCAGTCAAGACATGTTCTTTGACGGCAGCTCTTCGTCCCCTCTGCCTGGTGCCCCCTCCTCCATCCCAGGCCCTGACGCCCTCAAGGAGGAGAGCGACCAAGTGGAAGAGGACGAGTTTGAAGAGGTGGAAGAAGGAGGAGAAGAGGGAGAGGGTGAAGACATAGCCAGGAGGCACACATACCAAGAGCTCTTCTAGTTTTGCTACCCCGCACTGTCTCCAGACATTCTCAGTGATAGAACTTACAGACGTGTTGGGGTCCGGCTTAGAACTGTGGAGAAAAACAAAGGTTAAGTGTTCTGGGGCACTTATTATTGTGATTAATGGAGTTCAAAGATTTTAATGAACGCATTGTGAATTCCCACACTGCATTGAATTATTCTAGTGATGTGACACTCAGAATGCGTACGTGATGTAACGCTTGGAGTGTGTGTATGTAACGTGCAGAAAGTGCGTACAGACATTCAGGTTCTGGACACGAACTTGCGTCATGCATTTACATAGTTCTTTATATTGCCAGTCTATTTATTGCTATACCTCGCGAGGGTAGCACCTTACCTGTGAAGTTCTCAAGCCTGTTGGACCGCCTCTGGCCCAACGGGGATTCCACAGTCTCCATTCTTTGTAGTATTTAATACGACTAGCGTCAACATGCTTCGTCACACTAAACTCACTCACTCTCTCTCTCTATCTTAAGTTCTTCAAAGAAGGCTTCCCCTAAACCAGAACTCTAATTTACATACTGCAGTCAGGGGCCGTGCGGACGTGCTGCGCAGTAGCTCCTGATTGAGTTGGCATTTGCGCAGTGTTGACGTGTACTTGGCTCTGTGAAGACCTGTTTGCGCGCTCTCTAGAATTGAAGCAAGATGCCCTCCATCGAGCAACTTTACCAACAGCTTAAGGAAGAATTGAGGTTGGCGAATTTGGAAATTCGGCGATTGACCGAGGAGAACAAGAAGATTCGTAGTAGTCCTCCTGTTTTGAGTCCTCAGGTCAAGAAGGGAAACTGGTCAGTGGCTGGACAGCAGGGAAAGAAGTTGACGATCAAGAAGACGAATGGAAAGGTAGAAACGATGAAGAAGAAAGAGACTGCCGTGGAAACTGTTGTGGAAACATCCAATACATTCTCAGTGCTACCCGACGAATGTGAGTTGACTACTGGGAACGACACGACGAAAGACATTAAGGAAGGTAAGAATATTGTTGTTGTTGGGGATAGCCAAGTTAGGTATATGGATAGGGCGTTCTGCTTGAAGGACAGGAGTAGGAGACAGAGAGTTTGCTTTCCTGGGGCTGGGATGGAGGATATTGTTAGCCGTCTGGATGACATCATGAGAGGTAATGGGAGCAATCCTATTATCTGTCTCAGTGCTGGAGGCAACGATGTTGGCAGACGTAGGAGGGAGGACCTGATTAGCAGGTATAGGTCAGCAATAGAAATAATTAGAAGTAAGGGTGGGAACCCTCTCATATGTGGTATTTTGCCAAGGAGGGGAGTTGGAAGTGAATGGTTGTCCAGGGCAATTGGTGTCAATTGCTGGCTGGACAAATACTGTAAGGAAAATGCGGTAACATTCATTGACAACTGGGACCTCTTCTATGGCAGAAATGACATGTATGCTAGGGATGGGGTTCACTTATCTAGGTGTGGGGTGGGAGCACTGGCAACTGCAGTGGAGGGAGCAGTTAGGACTTTAAACTAGGAATAGTTAGTGGTATGGGTTTTGGCAGGAAAACAGTGAAGTCCCAGTGTAGTAATATTACGAGTTCTAGGGGAACTAGTAATAATAAGAACGAGATAGATATTGAAAAGCCAGGGACCTTGGGTGATAAAGACGGTAATAGGTTTAGTAGAAAAATAGAAATGAGCAGGAAGGGTAAAGAGAAAGGAGAGTCTTTCAATGTTTATTATGCTAATTGCCGTAGTGCTAGGAATAAGATGGACGAGTTGAGATTAGTTGCTAGTGTAGGTAACATTGATGTATTTGCCTTAACTGAGACGTGGTTTAATTCAAAAAGTCGGGACATGCCTGCGGAATGTCATATTCAGGGTTTTAAATTGTTCCAAGAAGATAGAAGTATTGGGAGGGGGGGTGGGGTGGCATTGTACGTCCGAGATCGCTTGAACTGTTGCATAAAAACGGGTATTAAGTCTGAAGTAACACATACAGAGTCTGTTTGGATAGAATTTTCAGAGGGGCATGAAAAACTGATTTTAGGAGTGATATACCGTCCCCCTAACTTAGATAGGGACCAAGGGAAACTACTATGGGAGGAAATTGTTAAGGCCACAAGGCACGATAATGTAGTAATTCTAGGAGACTTTAACTTTAGTCATGTTGATTGGAATTTCTTGACTGGTAATTTAGAATCGTATGACTTCTTAGAAGTATTTCAGGATTGTTTTTTGAAGCAGTTTGTGACAGAACCTACAAGGGGAAATAACCTGCTTGACTTAGTTATGGCAAACAATGAATCCCTTGTTAATAATTTAGAAATTTCAGAGGAACTGGGTGCTAGCGACCACAAATCAATTACATTTAGCATTGAATGGAAGTACGATAGTAGCGATAACTCAGTAACAGTCCCAGATTTTCGCTTAGCAGATTACGATGGGCTTAAAGAACACTTATCATCTGTTGACTGGGGTAACGAAGAGAGCTATCAATATGACAGTTTTCTGAACACTATACATGCTGCTCAAAGAGCGTTTATCCCATATAAAGAAATTAGATCAAATAGAAATGACCCAAAATGGATGAATAATAGGCTCAAATATCTACTAGGGCATAAGAAAGGAATTTATAGGCGTATCAAAAGAGGTGAGGGTCATCTTATGAATCAGTATATTGACATTAAGAGGGACATTAAAAAGGGGATAAGAAAAGCTAAAAGGGACTATGAAATTAAAGTTGCTAGGGATTCTAAAACTAACCCAAAAAGTTTTTTCCAGGTCTATAGAACAAAAGTTAGAGATAAGATAGGTCCCCTTAAAAATAACTATGGGCACCTTACTGACAATGAGAATGAAATGTGCTTGATTTTAAATAATTATTTTCTCTCAGTTTTTACACAGGAAGACACTAACAATATTCCAGTAATTAATTTTTACAGTGGGCTAGAAGAAGATAAATTATGTAACATCACAGTCACTAGTGAGATGGTTGTGAGGCAGATAGACAGACTGAAGCAAAATAAGTCGCCGGGTCCTGATGAGGTTTTTTCAAGGGTTCTTAAGGAATGCAAAATGGAACTCTGTGAACCATTAACTAATATTTTTAATTTATCTCTTCAAACAGGTGTAGTGTCTGATATGTGGAAGATGGCTAATGTAACTCCTATTTTTAAAACAGGGGACAAGTCGTTACCGTCAAATTACCGCCCAATAAGCCTGACCTCAATTGTAGGCAAATTACTAGAGTCAATTATAGCTGAGATTATAAGAAGCCATCTCGATAAGCATAGCTTGATTAATGATACTCAGCATGGATTCACAAGAGGCCGGTCTTGTCTAACTAATTTATTAACTTTCTTCAGTAAAGCTTTTGAGGCTGTTGACCACAATAAAGAATTTGATATTATTTACTTAGATTTTAGTAAGGCTTTTGATAGAGTTCCGCACCATAGACTGTTAAAGAAAGTGGCAGCCCATGGCATTGGGGGAAAAGTGCTCTCGTGGATCGAGTCATGGCTCACTGACAGGAAGCAGAGAGTGTCCATAAATGGGGTTAAATCCGAGTGGGGATCTGTAACAAGTGGCGTTCCACAGGGATCAGTCTTGGGCCCGTTGTTGTTTATAATATATATCAATGATCTTGATGAGGGAATTACTAGTGATATGAGCAAATTCGCCGATGACACAAAGATAGGTAGGATAATTGATTCAAACGTAGATGTTAGGGAACTTCAGGAGGACTTAAACAAACTCTATTCTTGGTCAGAAAAGTGGCAGATGCAGTTCAATGTAGATAAGTGCAAGGTTCTGAAGCTTGGGAGTGCCCATAACCCTAGTACTTATAAATTAAATGATGTAGAACTTAGCCATACAGATTGCGAAAAGGACTTGGGGGTTATGGTGAGCAGCAACCTTAAACCAAGACAGCAATGCCTAAGCGTACGTAATAAGGCAAATAGATTACTGGGATTTATATCAAGAAGTGTAAGCAACAGAAGTCCAGAGGTCATACTGCAGCTTTATACATCATTAGTAAGGCCTCACCTTGATTATGCAGCTCAGTTCTGGTCTCCGTATTACAAAATGGACATAAATTCGTTAGAAAACATTCAGCGTAGGATGACTAAATTAATACATAGCATCAGAAATCTTCCTTATGAAGAAAGATTGAAGACTCTTAAGTTACATTCACTTGTTAGACGAAGAATGAGGGGAGACCTGATCGAAGTGTATAAGTGGAAGATAGGTATTAATAAAGGGGATATTAATAAGGTCTTGAGGATGTCTCTCCAAGAGAGAACCCGCAGTAATGGATTTAAATTAGATAAGTTTAGATTTAGAAAGGACATAGGAAAGTATTGGTTTGGAAATAGGGTAGTTGATGAGTGGAACAGTCTACCTAGTTGGGTTATTGAGGCTAGGACTTTGGGTAGTTTCAAATCTAGGTTGGATAAGTACATGAGTGGGAAGGGTTGGATTTGAGTGGGACTTTCACATCAGAGCTTATTTCTTGGGTAGCATTGAAAATTGGGTTGGGTAAATGTTTTGTTAGTGGGATGAATTGTAAAGGACCTGCCTAGTATGGGCCAGCAGGCCTCCTGCAGTGTTCCTCCTTTCTTATGTTCTTATGTTCTTATGCCTGCGAGTGCTAGCTGGTTAGTGATCTCTTGTGGACCTGCTGGTCCAGCATGTGATATGCCCAGCTAGTGTTCTCTGCGAGGCTTGCTGTTGTAGCTTACGCACTCTGCAAGCTCTGCTACTCTAACTAGGAGTCTTAGCCAGGACTGCTGCCCTAGCTAGTAAAACTTACTAAGTCTGCCACTTCTAGCTAGAGGCTCCTGCAAGATCTGCCCCCCTAGTTAGTGGTTCCTAGTAGGTCTTCTGCCAAGAAAGTGGTCTAGCCGTGCTAGGTCTACCCTTTCCCCACCGTCTCTGCCTGATAAAAAGTCCGCGGCTCTAGTATTCGCTCCTCTTGCAAGTAACGAGCCACGAACGTCCAGCTCCTTTAAGAGAGGCAAGGTTTGGCATCAAGCACAGCCTCGTCTTGCTCTCTTCTAGGCTTGACTGCATTCACCAACACTCCCACAACACTTCTATCTTACCATTAAATCTAGGCCAACCACCAGCAGTGAATCTCGCAACGCTAACTTGTGTGTATGTGTATGAGTGGGTATGTGTATGTGTATGTGTATGTGTGTGTGGTGTGGTTCTCGTGAGTGGTCAGTAGTAAGTACGATCCATCGAATGAGTTAAATGCACCAGTCATTAGACCCATTTGTGAGGAATACCAAATGCCTTTCCATTCATATCATGAAGTCAGATCATTCACTCACTCTACGGATGCTGCCCTACTCATCCAATCTCAGCGGTATCACAGATTCCTCTCAGTCTTGTTTCACAGTCCTCAACCAGCTGTCCATACTCCAGTTGTGTTATTCAGACCTCATTCACTCCAGGTGTGCCATGAAGTCCTAACTTCAATAGAATCAGTTTTCAAGTTCCACTAGCGTTATATAGACGTGTAATTAAGGCGTCACCTGTACCTCTACTCCACTATTTATCATAAATATTGATATGAAGACTTTTATTTAATCCAGTAATGCCGACTGACTTAAAAAATCCCAATCTCAGAGCTTGTTTGCCATCGTGGTGCACGGATGCAGATGTGGAGTTTCCAATTAACTGAGCCTGGTTCGAGTCCGCTTGATCCTTTGTTAACACAGTATTCGGAATACACAATATTTGGAAATCGCTACTAACCCATAGGGGTCATACAGCGCCTGGCGAATTTAAGGTAAGCACGTTTGATCTAAGGAAAGGGAGATTAGGTCCAACATTCTTGATCAAGAGAACTTCACCACCATTAAGGCATCTCATCTGAAGGGTACTACTAAATTTTTTTACTTCCACGAAAGTGTAAAATCTTAGTTTTCCAATAATACCATTGGTGTTATACAATTTTCCCTCCAGTGGAATAGTCCTACAGTGGTGTTATGCGGTACTCACTCCACTGGTGTTATACGCACATAATTAACTCTAATAGAGGCATATACTCATTCATTGTAGTGGAGTATTACAGTTGTGTCACCCAGATATTGTCTTGTCATCACTGCAGGGATGATATACAGAGTTCAGTCAGTCATGTGTACTCATTACTTATTCCAGTGATGTCATTCAGTCCTCTCATTCCAGTGGTTCAATCACCTCAGTGATATCATAGACATCTTTCACTGCAGCTGTGGGGTACACACTCACCACTCACGTGAACGATGCACACTGACAGTCCTCATTCATGTTGAATGTATCTCTGACGACTGTGTAGGTGTACACTATATAATATATATCTGTGACATATGTTGACTTTTTGTGACCCCTAATAACTGGTTTTAATGTAGTTAAGTGCGACTGGTCTTATGAATGGTATTTAGTAATGTAGCAGAAAATGCAATCGCATTAATCACAGAGAAACTAATTCATTCCAGGTCACCATTAAGGGTGATAACTCTGTCCAGGTGATGGTTTGACTGTTAAACGTTGCCTACAAGTATGGTAAAGAAAGAGAATTTGCAGAGCATTATTATAATAATCATAACTAAGCACTAATCCGAAAATGATCATACAGTGCTGCAGGGTAGGATATGCTAAAGGTGTAATATGTCTGATCATAGACTAGCGAGGGTGAAGAGTATAGCAAAAGTAAAGTTAGTAAGGGTGGTGAAGAGTGCTAGAGGAAATATACTCAAAGTCGGTGTAAAAAAGTCGTTGCTTACAAGCCAAAGAGTGTGTCAAAGATGGGAATTTGCAGAGCAAATGATGATGTTTGATAAGGAATTGGTCTGCAAACTCTCTTTCTTGACCGTACTTTGGAGCTTCATACAAACTGGTCATCAGTATTAGGTCTCATCGCTCTGCCCCTGACGAGAACTGGTTATGTGGCGCACAAAAAGCCGACCCTGATCCTTTGGTTTGTGTGTGAATATTATGTACTGTTAGCGAGTTCTTGTAAGTGAACTCATGATTCATGGCGGAGTAACTTAATGGTGTAAACATTGGTTGGTAATACCCAACTCCAAGATTTTCTTTTTAAATACATTTCTCTTTTCTTATTGTTTATGACTGTAACGTATTTTATTTGGTAGATCCTCAGTTGTCTGCAATATAAACTGACTGGCAAATGGTGCCGAGAAGTATGGTAGAAAGTGAGTTTGCAAAAGTATTCTTCGTTCTGATTACGTTCCACTTAATACTGAGCGAAACGTCGTCGGAATATAGGCTTACTTTCTAAACTGATTGTCTTCACCGTGTCTGTAACATAAACCTTCAAGGGCATTTTCTTCATCTATGTTGTGGTATTTCCCCGCCCCCTTTTTTTTTTCGTTTGAGTTACACGTCCTCAGTTCTCTAGACTAAAATTTTTCGCAAGCAATTTCTTTTAATTCCCTTTTTTTAATTGGTACATTTTTTTTTCCATTACACAATTTTCTACAAGATTTTTCTTTATATTTCCATGTCACCGCTTTGTCTTCAGAAATATTTCTGTGTCCCGTGTTCTTAAATGAACATTTTTTTTACGAGTCTCTCCCACTTTGGATTTTAGTTTGAGAAGGAAATTTTTCACATTTTCTGGTTTGTTCATCAAATAAAAAAAAATGAGAATTTATCATGGATTCAGTGAACCAGTCCTTTATAACTGCAAAAAAAAAAAAAAAAAAAAAAAAAAGTCATTGTCTCGTTCTAATTTTTCTTCCATATTATTAATACGTCAGTATTTTGCAAAAATATTCACACTTTATACAGGAAAATTTTGGCAGCAGCTGAGGTACCAACAGAATGTTAAAAAATAAAACCCATGTAAAGATGAACTTGGGCAGAATACTTGAAGTCGACCAAGTGTTCACCAGGAGTATCGTCAACTGTCTAGTTTATAAGACCGGTCTCCAATTATTGCTTGTTATGATTCACTCTAAGTGTTCGCTCTTCATCTGTACAAATGATTCTCGATCTTTCAAAGTCAATAAATCGTCTAATTTTACCTCCACTGTGTTTAATTTTTTTTCCCTCAAATCACAAATTTTCTTGCAGAGCAACGTTCGAAAGATTCAGCTCCACATTTTGTTGTAGTTATAGTCTTTTAGTGCCTGGGGAATAAGATATATTCTGACTCACGAAATCTTAGTAACACGATTGCAAACAAACCACGGTACGGGTGGGGTTCGAGTCCATGGCAGGTAAATGAGTCGTAAAACTCTACGCCAGTGCTTAACTCATTGGCTCAGTGGCTTACGCACTGACCTAGAGTTTTACGACTCTCTTTCCGCCATGAGTTCTAACCCCACCCGTACCGTGGTTTAAAAGATATTCTGGTTCGATCCAAGGAAAAGATAAATCCAATTCCTTGGATTAAAAATCCCCCTTCAATGGCATCAAGGAGGTCCCTTAACGCCTGTGATTACAAAGATTACATTGATTACAAAAAACAATGAGCGAAATTCCAAAAGCCTTATAAAAGTGCAGAGTAGCAACCTTCATGCAGGAAGCAGCAGAGTTATGTCAAAAACTAACACACAAGTCGTACTAACATTACTCATCTTGGAAAGGATACAGACGCTAAATTATTGTGAAGGGAAAACACGATCTACTACATAAGCAAGGTTCACTAGAGTCAATGCTGGCAATAGTAAACGGGTTCTCGTCTCCACCATAGGACCGACGCTGATGCAAAAATATAATGACCTTGTTACGTCTTGCGTCAGGTTCAACCTTTCTCTCTTGAACGATCCTAAAGAATTACTGCATGACACTAAAAGTATAGCTTACCGCTATTTTGGCGTATATTTATCTCGAAAAACTAAAGAAACACCGACTCAACATGGTTCTACGCAACATCACACGTTCTGGTGTTCGCGTAAACATTTTTGACCTTTATCGATTCAAGGACGCTCATGGAATCCTCTGTTCAGTTCACCATGGAAATATTCCTCCACTTAAACACTAAGAATACTGTAAACCAACAGATCAGGACGATTATGTTCATTTCTTTACTCATTTCCTCACTTAGACTGGGCGTGGAGTCATAAGCGTTTTTCTTCCAGCCCTCAGGATCTGTAATGTTGAACCACTGGCAGATGAACAGAAATGAACAGAGAACACTTTCTCCGTTCTTGAATTAACTCTATACTCTATCAATCTCGCCTGCAAATGGAAGGCTCTACGAATTCACACCACTCCTGGGAAACGCCATATCAACGACCGTCGTCTCGTTCTACCAAAAAAAACATGCAGCTGCACCCATCACTCTCAATTCTCTAGATTCCATCATGGATACGGTTATTGTTGCTTCTAAAACTATTAAAAAAAGATCAACAGTCTTCTCAGGTCCGAAAGCACCACTGAAGCGGGTTGTCTACTCTACAGTATTCCCGGTGCACAATGCAGTAAACATTACGTTGGTGAGACCTTGGAACTGTCGAATACAGTGTGGAATGAATAATGCCACAAAGTGCTTGTCGCCCACCCCAGGATACATTCCCTGTTCATAACGAACCGGGGAAACCTACAACAACTCTTAGATAAAAACAACAAACTAAATCAAGATCATTATTTATCGAAGCTTTATCAAAATATTATTTAGACAACGTATCCAACTGCTACCTTTGTTTCTTTATGAACTAATAACGACATCCTTGGAGATTTTAGTAACGATACCTTTGGAGACGCTGACAACAACCTTTCATGGACATGTTTCTAACATCGATATCATGAGTCATTATTAAAACGATATTGTTGGAGACGTTAATAGCAACAGAGATTTTAATAAAAACGGAATTGCAGGAGACGATAATAGTACAGATATCGTTGAAAATGTAAACATCGTTGAAGTCGTTGGAAAATTCAACTTTCATGACATCAACATTATAAAATTTCTTGAATCCTGTTTGATACCCGAGTTGTTTATGATCATGCCTGTTCCCGCAGTTGTTTACAGTCCTGTCTGTTACCTGTTTACGATGTCTATTACAACTTAACGAGTTATTACCAAATTAAATGGAATCAAGCTGATACTTAACTAGGAAATAAACTTACATTAACTGGGAAACAAATATAATGTTTAAAAACATTTAATGAAACATTGTAAGTTGACTGTGAACATTGAAAAATGAAAAGCCGATACATAAATAACAATACAATCTCAGACTCTTTTTTTTATGTTAACACTGAAAATTAATATGGAGATTAAAAACAATACTTAATGTATTGAGAGAGACAATAGCTCAGACAGACATATCAACAGCAAAACAATGCTTGTCTGGATAAAGACAGAATAATTAACAGAGATTAGAGGGCAAGGTTAAACATGTCTTACATTACAGTAACCTTTACCCATCTTTTCCTATTCTCCTCCTTGTGATAACAGCCACAAAAAGATACATTTGGGAATAGTTTAAGTAAAAAATTCAGTAATACACACTATGAAAAATACTCAGCACAATGCTGATGCAACAAAAGCCAAACAGAACTCAGATAATATAGGGCAAAAACAAAGCGTAACAGAGGTAACAGGACAGAAACAAAACAGTTAACTGGTAAATGAGCAAAAAACAAGACACGTAAGAAATCTCACGAGAAAAAAATATCCTGATGATAATGCAGACCACAAGAGACGAGAGAAAGAATGAGAAATATCAGAGGAAGTGAACACCAAGCATGAGAAACATCAGAGGCATTGAACACCAGGAATGAGAAACATCAGAGGCATTGAACAGGAATGAGAAACATCAGAGGCAGTGAACACCAGGAATGAGAAACAGAGGCAGTGAATACCAGGAATGAGAAACACCAGAGGCAGTGAACACCAGGAATGAGAAACATCAGAGGCAGTGAACACCAGGAATCAGAAACATCAGAGGCAGTGAACACCAGCAATGAGAAACAGAGGCAGTGAATAGCAGGAATGACAAACACCAGAGACAGTGAACACCAGGAATGAGAAACATCAGAGGCAGTGAACACCAGGAATGAGAAACATCAGAGGCAGTGAACACCAGGAATGAGAAACATCAGAGGCAGTGAACACCAGGAATGAGAAACATCAGAGGCAGTGAACACCAGGAATGAGAAACATCAGAGGCAGTGAACACCAGGAATGAGAAACATCAGAGGCAGTGAACACCAGGAATGAGAAACAGAGGCATTGATCAGGAATGAGAAACATAAGAGGCATTGAACACCAGGAATGAGAAACAGAGGCAGTGAACACCAGGAATCAAAAACATAAGCGACACTGAACACCAGGAATGAGAAACATCAGAGGCAGTGAACACCAGGAATGAAAAACACCAGAGGCAGTGAACACCAGGAATGAGAAACAGAGGCAGTGAACACCAGGAATGAGAAACATTAGAGACAGTAAACACCAGGAATGAGAAACATCAGAGGCAGTGAACACCAGGAATGAGAAACATCAGAGGCAGTGAACACCAGGAATGAGAAACATCAGAAGCATTGATCAGGAATGAGAAAAATAAGAGGCATTGAACACCAGGAATGAGAAACATCAGAGGCAGTGAACACCAGGAATGAGAATCAGAGGCATTGGACACCATGAATGAGAAACATCAGAGGCGGTGAACACCAGGAATGAGAAACATCAGAGACACTGAACACCAGGAAACAGAAACATCAGAGGCAGTGAACACCAGGAATCAGAAACATCAGAGGCAGCGAACACCAGGAATCCGAAACATCAGAGGCAGTGAACACCAGGAATCAGAAACATCAGAGGCAGTGAACACCAGGAAGTAGAAACATCAGAGGCAGTGAACACCAGGAATCAGAAACATCAGAGGCAGTGAACACACCAGGAATGAGAAACATCAGAGGCAGTGAACACCAGGATGAGAAACATCAGAGGCAGTGAACACCAGGATGAGAAACATCAGAGGCAGTGAACACACCAGGAATGAGAAACATCAGAGGCAGTGAACACACCAGGAATGAGAAACAGAGGCAGTGAACACCAAGAATGAGAAACATCAGAGGCAGTGAACACCAGGAATGAGAAACAGAGGCAGTGAACACCAGGAATGAGAAACAGTGGCAGTGAACACCAGGAATCAAAAACATAAGCGACACTGAACACCAGGAGTGAGAAACATCAGAGGCAGTGAACACCAGGAATGAGAAACAGAGGCATTGAACACCAGGAATGAGAAACAGAGGCAGTGAACACCAGGAATCAAAAACATAAGCGACACTGAACACCAGGAATGAGAAACATCAGAGGCAGTGAACACCAGGAATGAGAAACATCAGAGGCAGTGAACACCAGGAATGAGAAACATCAGAGGCAGTGAACACCAGGAATCAGAAACATCAGAGGCAGTGAACACCAGGAATCAGAAACATCAGAGGCAGTGAACACCAGGAATGAGAAACAGAGGCAGTGAACACCAGGAATGAGAAACATCAGAGGCAGTGAACACCAGGAATGAGAAACATCAGAGGCATTGAACACCAGGAATGAGAAACATCAGAGGCAGTGAACACCAGGAATCAGAAACATAAGAGGCATTGAACACCATGAATGAGAAACATTAGAGGCAGTGAACACCAGGAATGAGAATCAGAGGCATTGAACACCATGAATGAGAAACATCAGAGGCGGTGAACACCAGGAATGAGAAACATCAGAGACACTGAACACCAGGAATCAGAAACATCAGAGGCAGTGAACACCAGGAATCAGAAACATCAGAGGCAGTGAACACCAGGAATCAGAAACATCAGAGGCAGTGAACACCAGGAATCCGAAACATCAGAGGCAGTGAACACCAGGAATCAGAAACATCAGAGGCAGTGAACACCAGGAATCAGAAACATCAGAGGCAGTGAACACCAGGATGAGAAACATCAGAGGCAGTGAACACACCAGGAATGAGAAACATCAGAGGCAGTGAACACCAGGAATGAGAAACAGACACTGAACACCAGGAATGAGAAACATCAGAGGCAGTGAACACTAGGAATGAGAAACATCAGACACGCTGAAAACAAGGAATCAGAAACATCAGAGGCAGTGAACACCAGGAATCAGAAACATCAGAGGCAGTGAACACCAGGAATGAGGAACATCAGAGGCAGTGAACACCAGGAATCAGAAACATCAGAGGCAGTGAACACACCAGGAATGAGAAACATCAGAGGCAGTGAACACCAGGATGAGAAACATCAGAGGCAGTGAACACACCAGGAATGAGAAACATCAGAGGCAGTGAACACCAGGAATGAGAAACAGACACTGAACACCAGGAATGAGAAACATCAGAGGCAGTGAACACCAGGAATGAGAAACATCAGAGGCAGTGAACACCAGGAATGAGAAACATACACTGAAAACCGGGAATGACTCACCACATTCAAATCATCCCGAAAGAATTATTGAAATATGTAAACGTGAGATAAAATGTTGGAAATGTAGGATGTCTGGAAGCTATGATAGACCTCATTAACACAGCTTCCAGTTAAGTCTCATGACTGTGTCAGCACTACTGTGTCATGACTACTGTCAGCACTACTGTGTCATGACTACTGTCAGCACTACTGTGTCATGACTACTGTCAGCACTACTGTGTCATGACTGTCAGCACTACTGTGTCATGACTGTCAGCACTACTGTGCCATGACTGTCAGCACTACTGTGTCATGACTGTCAGCACTACTGTGTCATGACTGTGTCAGCACTACTGTGTCATGACTACTGTCAGCACTACTGTGTCATGACTGTCAGCACTACTGTGTCATGATTGTGTCAGCACTACTGTGTCATAACTGTCAGCACTACTGTGTCATGACTGTCAGCACTACTGTGTCATGACTACTGTCAGCACTACTGTGTCATGACTGTGTCAGCACTACTGTGTCATGACTGTCAGCACTACTGTGTCATGACTGTCAGCACTACTGTGTCATGACTACTGTCAGCACTACTGTGTCATGACTGTCAGCACTACTGTGTCATGACTGTCAGCACTACTGTGTCATGACTGTCAGCACTACTGTGTCATGACTACTGTCAGCACTACTGTGTCATGACTGTGTCAGCACTACTGTGTCATGACTACTGTCAGCACTACTGTGTCATGACTGTGTCAGCACTACTGTGTCATGACTACTGTCAGCACTACTGTGTCATGACTACTGTCAGCACTGTGTCATAACTACTGTCAGCACTACTGTGTCATGACTGTGTCAGCACTACTGTGTCATGACTACTGTCAGCACTACTGTGTCATGACTGTGTCAGCACTACTGTGTCATGACTACTGTCAGCACTACTGTGTCATGACTGTCAGCACTACTGTGTCATGACTACTGTCAGCACTACTGTGTCATGACTGTGTCAGCACTACTGTGTCATGACTACTGTCAGCACTACTGTGTCATGACTGTGTCAGCACTACTGTGTCATGACTACTGTCAGCACTACTGTGTCATGATTGTGTCAGCACTACTGTGTCATGACTGTCAGCACTACTGTGTCATGACTACTGTCAGCACTACTGTGTCATGACTGTGTCAGCACTACTGTGTCATGACTACTGTCAGCACTACTGTGTCATACTGTCAGCACTACTGTGTCATGACTGTCAGCACTACTATGTCATGATTGTGTCAGCACTGTTAACACAATCTCCAATTAATACAACTTTCAGTTTACACAACTCCAGTTTACACAACCTCCAGTTAACAGAACCTTCAGTTAACACAGACTTCAGTTTAACTGCTATCACAAACTTAAGTTCAGTAGCTAACACAAGCTTCAGTTCAGTAGCTAACACAAGCTTCAGTTCAGTAGCTAACACAAGCTTCAGTTCAGTAGCTAACACAAGCTTCAGTTCAGTAGCTAACACAAGCTTCAGTTCAGTAGCTAACACAAGCTTCAGTTCAGTAGCTAACACAAGCTTCAGTTCAGTAGCTAACACAAGCTTCAGTTCAGTAGCTAACACAAGCTTCAGTTCAGTAGCTAACACAAGCTTCAGTTCAGTAGCTAACACAAGCTTCAGTTCAGTAGCTAACACAAGCTTCAGTTCAGTAGCTAACACAAGCTTCAGTTCAGTAGCTAACACAAGCGTCAGTTCAGTAGCTAACACAAGCTTCAGTTCAGTAGCTAACACAAGCGTCAGTTCAGTAGCTAACACAAGCTTCAGTTCAGTAGCTAACACAAGCTTCAGTTCAGTAGCTAACACAAGCTTCAGTTCAGTAGCTAACACAAGCTTCAGTTCAGTAGCTAACACAAGCGTCAGTTCAGTAGCTAACACAAGCTTCAGTTCAGTAGCTAACACAAGCTTCAGTTCAGTAGCTAACACAAGCTTCAGTTCAGTAGCTAACACAAGCTTCAGTTCAGTAGCTAACACAAGCTTCAGTTCAGTAGCTAACACAAGCGTCAGTTCAGTAGCTAACACAAACTTCAGTTCAATAGCTAACACAAGCTTCAGTTCAGTAGCTAACACAAGCTTCAGTTCAATAGCTAACACAAGCTTCAGTTCAGTAGCTAACACAAGCTTCAGTTCAGTAGCTAACACAAGCTTCAGTTCAGTAGCTAACACAAGCTTCAGTTCAGTAGTGGTAACTAACAAGCTTCAGTTCAGTATTTACGACAACCTTCAATGCAGTAGTTAACACAACCCTCAGTTCATTAGCTCAACCTTCAGCTCATTAGTTAACATAATCTTCCTTACAGTGCTTAACACATCATTCAGTGTAGTGCCTAACACACCACTTCAGTTAACACAACATATAATTTTCAGAGCAGTCAGTTTGCACATTAGACTGGATTTGTACAACAGTAAGTTAAGACATTTTACTACATCCTTCAATTTCAACGTTGAGTTTACATTACATTGTCTAACGACCTACAGTTTGCACAACATTCAGTAAACACAACATTAGGCTTGCACAACATTCAGTTAATACAATATTCAGTTAACACAACGTTCAGTTTACATAGCTTTCAGTTTTTATTCAACCTATAGTTTATACATCTTTCAGTCTATACAACATTCAGCTTACATAATCTTTAGTTAATACAACATTCAGTTTATTTTAATTTATTCAACCATAAGTTTCTACAACCTTAATTATACAACCTTCAATTTACTGAAAATACTGATTATACAATGTTTAGTTTATACAAACCGTACTGCCAGAGATACAGCCTAACCTTAGTCTACCAGTAACAATATCTTGTTACTGACATGGTTACATTCTCCAGAGACATGTTTAATCCGACATATTTCATTATGATGGATAATGGATCTACCAGTTCCTGTCAGTAGTGTTCTACTTTCTTCGAGTTCGTTTGCTAGTAGTTGCTTTCTAACAATGTTTCGTAAACTTTTGTTTGAAAAAACAAAATTATACTCACTCATCTATTTAGTTAATGCTTCAGCAAATTCATCAACTCTGTCATGCTCCTGGAGGCCTATGTGAGGAGGAATCCACAAAAACCCTTACCGTAACCCCTTTCTTAATAATTTGTGTATATCGATGCCTAGCTTCATACTTAAGAAGTTTGTGTAATGATGTCAATGACATAAAATGCAAACTGTGTGGAAAGAGACTTGAGCAGACGCCTCCATACCAACCTTCCAGGATTTAGTGAAACACCTCAATGGTAATAAGATTTCTGACAACTTAAGGATGTATTCGCATTTTGCATCGACTAGAACCTAGATGAATGAGCTGTTTTTATTGAGAATGCAACCCAGTTATAACCACTATTTTTCAGTGATAATATTATTTTTTGTTGAGATTATATTCCACACTGTATAGTGTACATCAACCATATGAAGTAACTGTAGGTAGGTATTAGGTTTGACAAACCTAATACCTACCTACCTACCAAAATATTGCCTTGATTATATTTTCCTAACATAAATAAATGTAAAATATTGGAGACATTGAAAAATGTATAAGTTTACAATTAGATTAAAACAAAGAATCTCTGTTAGCACAATACTGGCGGAATAAGAGCGTATTAAACCCTCCAAGATTAAATATTGGTTATCATGGCTAAACCAGACCTGACACTTGTTTATCATGATGTAGATCTTATCTGGACTATTTATGAATTCAGGGAATTTTCAGGCTTTGATATGTATGTTTAAAACACACTGCAAGTTTTGGCTTGACATTTTGACGTTATATATATATATATATATATATATATATATATATATATATATATATATATATATATATATATATATATATATATATATATATATATATATATGTCGTGCCGAATAGGCAGAACTTGCGATCTTGGCTTAAATAGCAACGCTCACCTTGCCATATAGGACAAGTGAAAATTTGTGTATGCAATAATTTCGCCAAAATCATTCTGAACCTAACGAAAAAAACATATTTCACTGTGTTTGTTTAGTATTAAATTACTGTAAACAAATGTAAAATATATTTAGTTGAGCTAGGCTAAAATAAATTTCTCTTGTTATAATAAGGTTAGGTAAGTTTTCTAAGATTCTTTTGGTGCAAAATTAAAATTTTTTACATTAACATTAATGAAAAAAATATATCTTTAAACGTACAAGAGAAAATTTTAGAAAGGACTTAATTTTAAATGAGTTCTTGCTTATTGACCAGTTTTACATATTCGGCACGACATATATATATATATATATATATATATATATATATATATATATATATATATATATATATATATATGCAATAAGATCACAGTAAACAGGTGATTTCAGAATATGCAAAACAACCACTCTGAAAGAATAGAGAAATTCCAAGCGCTTTCGTGACTACTCACATTATCAAGGAACTATGAAAGTAAAGCATCCAAGGAAGCTATATAAGGGGTCTGGCCAACACCTCACTTAATTTTAAAAAAAAAAAATTAAATGAACAAGTTCTGCCCAAGTCTCTTTTACCCAATAGACTCCTTGACATGAGAGATCGTCCTTTTGATGATTTTATGAGAATTATTTTCAGAAACATATTGAAATAACTAAAATACAGGAGAAGGAAGCATTCAAAATATTGAGAAACAAAAAATACTCTTTTAATCAGGCCATTCCATCAGAATGGAAACACAGTATGTTGGATCATTGCTATAATAAACTCAGAAGAATTTGTAATGAACTCAAGAGCAAACTGCAAAGAAAATTAGACATTTTAATTGAAAATAGTGATTGGACAAAGCATGCTAATAACAATTTTGTAATTAACTTATCAGATGAAATTTTAGACAAACATACAACTGCTGCTCTAGGTTTTGGCCTAAGTTTTGCAACTTCAAAAAAACTTAATAATGTTGAAATTGCAAAAGCCTTTTGTAACTTTGAAAAATTTTCTGATTTATCCTCTGATGAAATTAATATTAGTAAAGGAATGGTATATAGCTCTATGTTAAAACCAAACATTCCCAATTGCCCTCAAAGATTCTTTAAGTCTTATGATACACTTAATAACAATAAAAATTTGCGCCTTACTAAAGCAGACAAAATAAATGCAATAGTAATTATGAAAGAAAATGATTACCAAGAAAAAATGAATAATCTCTTAGATGATGCTGAAACCTATTCTAAACTTAGAAAAAATCCCCTAGAAACCGTTAACAGCAATTTCAATAAAACAATAAAACTTCTACTGAAAGGCAAAGATGAATTAGTCAAACAATTTACTTCCACTAATCCATCTTTACCTTACATGTATGGACTAATAAAAACACACAAACCAGGGAATCCAGTCAGACCAATTATTAGCTCCATAGGGTCAGTTTCATATAAATTATCCAAATGGCTTGTTGATATTTTGAGCCCTATTGTTGGCAAAATTTCTAACTTTAATGTTAAAAACAACATAGACTTGGTTGATAAATTAAGCTCCTTGACTGACTTCAATTGATTTTAACATGGTTAGTTTTGATGTTACTTCCTTGTTTACGAAAGTTCCTGTTGATGATTTATTAAGTTTCTTATCTGAAGAACTCGTTAACTATGATTTACCATTGCCAGTTCCTACTATCATTAAACTTATTAAACTTTGCATTGTTGATGCAAAATGGGAAATCCTCTTTCACCTGTACTTAGTAACCTATACATGGAATTTTTTGAAACAAGGTTGCTTAACACAATCCTCCCTAATAGAGCTGAATGGTTCAGATATGTTGATGATATTTTGTGTCTTATGCCCAAAAATGTAGATATACACCATTTCCTTGGAAAATTAAATAGCTTAGCCCATTCTATAAACTTTACTGTTGAGTTTGAAGAAAATAACTCATTGCCTTTTCTAGATGTTTTAATTATTAAGGGTAATAATGAATTCAAATTTAAAATTTACAGAAAACCTACAAAGAACTGTTCCTATGTCCACTATTATTCCTCGCATCAAGATAGAGTCAAACTGTCTGTTTTCTCATCAATGTTTTTGAGAGCTTTACGAATTTGTAGTCCTGAGTTCATAGATGAGGAAATATCCAAAATTTATGAAATAGGTAATGATTTAAAATACCCAAGAAATGTAATTGATAAATCTTTTAAAGTTGCTAGAAATACTTTTTACAATCCAAAAAGGGACAACCAGCCTTATTCAACTAAAAATATGTTGGTTTTCCCTTACCATGAAAACTTGGTTGATATGCCTTCTCTTCTTAAGACTTTTAATATTAAAGTTGTATTCAAAAATCTTGATACAGTAAAAAAATTTTTGATAAAGAATTCCCCCCAAAATGCTGATGGATGTGTCTATAAGATTCCTTGTAAAATTTGCGATAAAGTTTATTACGGTCAAACTGGTAAAAATCTCGAACTAAGATTAAAACAACGCAAATATAGCATTAGAACTGGACAAGATTCCAATGCTCTATTTATTCATGTAAGAGATTTTAACCATCCAATTGATTTTCAAAAAGTTGAGAAAGTAGTGTCAAGCAAGTCCATGGTCGACAGGAATATAATTGAATCTTGTTTCATAAAAAGCAGTTTTGACAATAATATGAATATTTCCTTTGGTTTATATAAATTAGATCCATTTATAATTAATAGAATTTGGGAAGAATTTAATAATACACTGGACAAATAATAATTTTTAAATTTTCTTGGGTAGAATAGTTTGTGGGTGAGTTGTGCAAAGGACCTATCCAAGTTGGGTCGGCGCGCGTCAGGTGTTTAACCGTTGTGGGATCTGATAGTGAGGTGCTGGCCAGACCCCTTATATAGCTTCCTTGGATGCTTTACTTTCATAGTTCCTTGATAATGTGAGTAGTCACGAAAGCGCTTGTAATTTCCCTATTCTTTCAGAGTGGTTGTTTTGATTATATATATATATATATATATATATATATATATATATATATATATATATATATATATATATATATATATATATATATATATATATATATTATAGGGAGGTACCACCTCTAGAACTGTTATAGGGACCCTCATCCACAGAGAAAAGAATAAACTTGCTTCAGGGAAAACTCAAGGTTCTCCATGAAGCTGTTTGAAAATTTTCTCCTATCACCCTCTATATTTTATATATTGACTAAATACATTGACAAAAATACAATAGAGAGTAAAACAGAATAGATAAGAACTCAAAACTACATCTCGAATACTTCGTCCAGCTCCCCGGCGGTGGGCCGTGTCCAGAATGCTGCACGCATTTCTCCTCTGGAACGCAACACTGAGTTTCTGAAAGAGGAAGCTGGCCGCCTTGTGGTCCTTGATTTCTATGATGAGTTTTTCACCCAGCTCTTTGAGGAACTTCAGAGCACACTTGCCCCATGCTCCATTACTTATTGGTAATGAAGTTATAACAGGGGGAAAGGCCTTCATATTTGCAAGTCTTCTGAGTCTCCCTGTGGCTGGCAGCTCCACCCGCTTCAGCTACGGAGTGTGGCAAGTAGGTGTCTGTCAGTGTGGCGGCACAGGTGTAGTCCCAGGCGATCTGCTTACCATCCTTCCAGGGTAGCATAGTGGCTCCATACAGGGTGGCCACTAAAATACTCCCTGATTTCAAACAGGCATAACATACAACTTTATTGTAATAATCTTTCACAGTTAGTAGCTTCAGATGCAGGATTTCATTCAGTTTCATGTGGTATAGGGTAGTATTAAGGGCACTCAATGTGCGCCCCTCGGGTTGCTCGGCAAACATCGATCCCATAGTCCAGTTCCGTCCAGACGCTCTGCAGCATATCTGGCGTTATCATGCGAACTGCTCCAATGATTGAAATATTCAGCTCCTCCAGGGTTGCAGGTAGTGGTGGTACGTAAGCTGTGCTCTTCATGTACCACCAAAGAAAGAAGTCACAAACAGTTAGGTCCGGTGGCCTCTGCAAGTGGCCTGTGAGGTCACCGAATACACACATCACAATTCTTAGTGATTCTATGAACATCACAGAAGCTCCTTGACACAACTCGTACGTAGGCGAAAGAAACGTATGACTACTTTTCGGTCCGACTTGGAATATTAACTAGTGACTAGTCAGAGTGTGTAACTAATTAATGGTCCAAATCGGATCGAAACGTCGTCATAAGTTTCAATTTTCTATGTTCGGTTAATTTGTGTATTGTTCCAATCACGGTATTATGCTTTTTAATTCTTTAGGTTCCATTAATTACAACTAACATTCAACCTACTCGTACATCATATATATTTGAGATGTGACGAAAAGAAGAAGGGCAACTTTCTGAGAGTCACACACTGCTCAGAAATTTTAAATCCACATGCACAGTATGTAGAACTAGTAGACATGAAAACTAACACAAATAGGAGGGTTTTTGTTGGGTAGTTTAAAGAAAACATTACTCACCTTATGGGACGCAGACTTGACTATGTCTTAGGATATGGATTCATTGACACTACTGTTTGTGGATCTATATTACATGGACTGGTCAGCGACCACTTTTTCTTCCTTAGCATACACAATTAATAACGTTATACAATTACCCAATATTAAAAATGCCATCAGCATCTACGACAGCTTTTACATGAACTTCAAACACAAGGTCTAAACCTGTACGAAGCATGCACCTTGATTACAGTGAATTCTCTACAAAATACCTTATTACTAAGATGATCTATCATAACAAACTAGATAAAACAAACAAGTTCCACTACAACTAAGAAGCAGCGAAGGTGGATCACTGATTCAGGGGTTTGAACTTAGCTTGAGGACGTACATGAACTAGCAGAGATATTAATTACAGAACAGTTGGCTCTATAAATTTCTTAAAGCAAACCAGTTCAGGGAATTAAAAGAAATACACGACCAGTATTGCGAACAGATTTTGCAGGCTGTCAGCCATGTATCTTTTGCCCAGCTTTGGTCTAAAATCAAAACACTTATAAAACGACCACACCTCTGTTCGAACATCACTCACCCTTGAAGAACGCAGATAAGTCACTTCACCAGTATGTAGATGTTCCAAGTAAGCAAGGCCTTATTCAGAGCATCTTATTTCACCTGCCAAACACAAATAATAGTTTTAGCTCGGAATTATAATACCCTCTGAGCATCAAACTGAATTAAGAAAGGCAATGGTACCTTACCTGGGGAATGTGTAAGTAACCTGTAACATCCTTAGACTGCTCAACAGGTTGTCCAACAACCAAGTCCTTGATATGAGTAGATTCAATCTTAACTTCTATTAGCGTCTACAATATGTGAAGTTCTGACATATGGTTTACAGCAAATTTCTCGGTTAGGTTAGGTTGTTCTCTTTGTGTACAAAATTACCAATTATAACATACCACATATAAAAATATAAGATAAAGGAGATAAAAAGTTCTGCCGATCGAACAGAAAATAGGCAACTGCTGAGTTTTTTAGATATAACTATGTCAGATATCACTGTTTATGATGCCGTCATCAGTTACCAAAAGGTTTTTCCTATGCACTCTCAGGATCTGTAATGAAGAATTTCCCGTGGAACTAAAAATGCACCGAGGACGCTTTCACCACACTCATGTTCCTACTGCACTTAATGTACTCCTGCAGAGGATCGCCTTACCCATCGACACCATTTTAAGGTAAACAGCTAATATTAGATCTTCAGGTTGTCCTCCCACAGGACAGGTTGCCTCCACTATCTTCTTCATAAACCGAAAGACCAACATCGACATTGGTGTTATAACCAGTAAAACCATAACCAGACCTCGCAGACTGAAGAGTGCTACAGCTGCAGGAGTTTACACCATTCCACGTGAAGGACGTATTAAAACAAACTCGCCTGCAGGAACACAAACATGCTTACAAGAGGGACAAAACCAGAAATGCATGTGTTGCTCAATGCAGTCTCCGCTCACACATGGATTACGGGGCAGCACAACTGTTACATCAGGAAGATCAAATAGGACACATGATTCTGGAAGGAGCAATTATACATTTCTCTGACACTATCCAATAAGTGTGGCATATGGTACATGATTTGTATAATAAAGCTATTTCCAATGGACCTATAGCTCTCCGAATTTCCACCTCCCCCGCACGTCGGTACCTAATATTCATTTCTTGTTTGAGATGTCTCCTCATGACCCCGTTTGTTACTTCACTTGTGACCTTTCCCAAGCTTTACCTCAGTGCTCGTTTATCTTATAAGGTCGTACATGTGTTTTTGTTCAAGTGAGACAGTCCAGTCATGGACCTTCTCAACTATAGAATGAAGACTTCACTGCTTGCGTAGTGTCTATCACTGCGTGTCATCTTAGGCCATCGTTCATCCAGAAGAGAACGCTGTATTTTTCTACCCAGATCTCATCTACTCGATAAAATTTGTAATTGTGTCGTACAAGCTAGTTTAGATCTACCAACAGACTACTTCTGTATAGACTGATAGCTCCTCTGTCATTTCTCTTTCCCGCATATGTACGTACGTATACTCTCTCTCTCTCCTTCCTCTATCCCTCTCCCTCCCTCCTTCCTCTATCCCTCTCCCTACCTCTCTCTCTCCCCGAGATCATGGAGTGTATGCTGATGGTGATGGTTTCTGTGTATGTGTACATTAGCATCAGGTAAGTGAAGAAGCGGGGAAAGTCGGCGTCAATATTCCTGATTGTGTTGACGCTCCAGGTGCAAGTGTACTCGTCTATTTATATTCACCTTTTTTGTAGTTACGGGGGTCGATTCTCGAATTCTAGCTTCGCGTCTTAACCTCACACGACTGGACTCAAGATTCTTACATTATTAACTCTGTTCTGTCTATCCTTAAAACTATGTATAGTGTTAGCTTTCACTGCCTCCTCATCAAAGTCCTTCCCTGCCTGGCTATTCTGTGACTGAAGCTCTTCCTTAAATTACTGCAACTCATCTCTTTACGCCACAGGTGGGTCGCCTTCACCTCGATCTCGGCTTTTCAAGGAGTCTGTCCGGTCAGCCCTAATAAAGGGCTGGTCTACTAAAGCCCAGGTCAGCAATCTTAAAGAATAAAGGAAAAAAAAAAACACTTTATTAACAGTACTTCTTAATAGCTGAGGCAATAAGGTCCTGGTTGGAACATCACAAGAGAGAAAGGGAGAGAGAGAGAGCCGTCAATATGGCTTCAGGAAAGGTTACTTCACTAAATGGCATCAGTCACTGGATGAATCCAAAGTCATCTCTGTGGTACCACTGGACATTGCTGGGGCTTTCGACTGAGTGCGGCACCAGGGCCTCTTGACAAAACTGCAAGCATTGGGAACTGCAGGCTTTACGCTACGTCTCCTCAATGATTACCTTCATGGTAGATCTCTAAGGGTACTTCTCAATGGAGCAGAATCAGCAAGACTGCGACAAAGTAGAGAACAGAGCAAGACGTCTCGTCTCTCGCCTGGACTCATCCTGGATAGATGTGTCATTCCAGCAGAGTCGTCAACACAGGAGGGATGTGGGTGGCCTTACTGTTATGTAAAAGGCCAACATTGTCAAAGTACCACACTTGGCTCCCCTTCGAGGACAGCGAGAAGCAAGCATATATACCGCAAGACGGGCAGAAAGCAGCAACTTCACTCTGGCTGTACCCTTCTCTAGAACATCACATCATAAGAACATAAGAACATAAGAAAGAAGGAACACTGCAACAGGTCTACTGACCCATGCGGAGCAGGTCCATGTCCCCCCCCCCCCCCCGATTAGACCAATGACCCACCCAGTCTGATCATCACCACTCAAGGAAGGAGCACGGCACCATGCCCAGCAGCACAAGCTCGTCAGGTCCAACTCACACCCACCAACACCCACTCATGTATTTATCTAACCTATTTTTAAAACTACACAACGTTTTCGCCTGAATAACTGTACTCGGGAGTTTGTTCCACTCATCCACAACTCTATTACCAAACCAGCGCTTTCCTATATCCTTTCTGAATCTGAATTTTTCCAACTTGAAACCATTGCTGCGAGTCCTGTCTTGGATGGAAATTTTCAGCACACTATTTACATCCCCTTTATTTATTCCTGTTTTCCATTTATACATCTCGATCATGTCCCCCCCTAATTCTACGCCTTTCGAGAGAGTGCAGATTCAGGGCCCTCAGTCTATCCTCATAGGGAAGATTTCTGATACATGGGATCATCTTTGTCATCCTCCTCTGTACGTTTTCCAGAGCATTTATATCCATTCTGTAATACGGTGACCAGAACTGAGCAGCATAGTCTAAATGAGGCCTAACCAAGGATATATAGAGTTGAAGAACAACCTGAGGACTTCTATTATTTATACTTCTAGATATGAAGCCAAGAATTCTGTTACCTTTATTGCGAACACTAATGCACTGTTGTCTTGGTTTTAAATTACTGCTAACCAGAACTCCTAAATCCTTCTCGCAATCAGTAGTATTAAGATCTACATCATTTAGTTTATATGTGGCATGGTTATTTAACTGTCCAACATTTAGAACTTTGCATTTGTCAATATTAAACTGCATCTGCCACTTCTCCGACCATTGCACCAGTCTATTCAAATCATCCTGGAGTGCTCTAGTGTCCTCATTAGAATGAATTGAATAGCTTATGTCGCTATTTATTCCCTCATCTATGTCGTTTATGTAAATTGTGAACAACAACGGGCCCAACACTGACCCCTGAGGAACACAGCTTGTGACGTGCCCCCATTCTGATTTCTCCCCATTTATGCAAACACTCTTATGTCTATTTGTCAGCCATGCTTCTACCCAGGAAAAGATTTCTCCTCCTATTCCATGTGCCTTAAGTTTCCTCAATAGCCTCTGGTGTGGAACTCTATCGAAAGCCTTACTGAAGTCCATATACAAAATACCATATTCATTACCATGATCTACCTCCTCAAACACCTTAGTTAAAAATGTTAGTAAATTCGTAAGACAGGAACGCCCCTTTGTAAAACCGTGTTGAGATTCATTAATCAATCTGTGCCTGTCAAGATGGCTACGAATTGCTTCGGCAATTATTGATTCCATAAATTTTCTCACTATGGAAGTAAGGCTTATTGGTCTATAGTTCGAAGCCAAGGACCTGTCATCTGCCTTGTAAATAGGTATTACATTTGCCATTTTCCACTTATCAGGCACTATGCCAGTTTGTAGTGATATGTTAAAAAGATTAGCCAAAGGTATGCTAAGTTCCTCTTTACATTCCTTTAACACCCTTGCAAACAGTTCATAAGGGCCTGGGGATTTGTTAGGTTTCAGTTTCTCTATTTGTCTGAGGACCATGTCACTAGTTATCGCAATCGTACATAGTTTATTATCGTCCTGTTCTACATAATCTATTATTTCAGGAATATCGCTAGTATTTTCCTGGGTGAAAACTGAGAGGAAGTAGGTATTTAGAATTTCACACTTATCCTTATCACTGTCAGTGATCTGACCCGAGTTACTCTTAAGTGGGCCAATCTTGTCCCTAATCTTACTTCTGTATACCTGAAAGAATCATTTAGGGTTAATCTTTGAATCCCTTGCGACCTTAGCCTCATAATCCCTTTTTGCTTTTCTTATTCCTTTTTTTATTTCTCTCTTTAATTGAATATATTGATTTCTTAACTGCCCATCCCCTCTTTTGATACGCCTATATATGCCTCTCTTTTAACCAATGAGGTGTTTTAATCTATTGTTCATCCATTTGGGATCATTTTTGTTAGATCTAATTTCCCTACTTGGAACAAAAGTTGTCTGGGCAGCTAGAACTATGCTCTGAAAAACGTCATATTGGCAACCAAGATCACCTACCTGACCCATAGTCAGGACATCCCAATTTAGCCCACCCAGGTAATTTTTCAGTCCCATGAAGCCGGCCAAGCGAAAATCTGGGACAGAGATTTGATTGCAGTTATCTGGGTAATTCCATGATATATTGAAACTAAGTGATTTGTGATCACTTTCCCCAAGCTCATCATTAACCTCAAGATTATTAATTAGTGAATCTTTGTTGGCAAGAACCAAGTCAAGCAGATTGTTTCCTCTAGTTGGTTCTGTCACAACCTGTTCTAAAAAGCAATCCTGAACCGTATCAAGAAAGTCACTAGACTCAAGATTTCCTGTCATATTGTTACAGTCAATTTGACTCGAGTATGGAACACATTCGTACAGCATCATGATTTCAACGAGATAAAGTCAGCTGATCAAATGAAAATGCTGGCGCACAGATGGCTCCAACTTCAGCCTGTTCCCTACTTGTATGTTTCATAACAATAAAAATCCTTTCAAATGAATTGAGAGAGAGAGAAAGAGAAAGAGGGAGAGATAGGGAGAGCGAGAGAAAGAAACAGGAGAGGGGGAAGGAGAAAAAGAATCGACAGAGGAAGATAGAGGGGACAAGAGACAAATATGAAGAGAGAGAAAGATAAGAGAAATGTGAAGAGAGAAGTGGAAGAGGACAAAAGGAACAGCAAGAAGAGAGAGGGAAAGGCATGGAGAAGCAGAAAAGGAAGAGAGAGAGAGAGAGAGAGAGAGAGAGAGAGAGAGAGAGAGAGAGAGAGAGAGAGAGAGAGAGAGAGAGAGAATAATTTATTATTCTTAGGATGACTTGTGTCTGGAACATGTTGATACATCATAACGACATCAACGATATAAAGTCAGTTGACCAAATGAAATCGCTGACCCACAGATAGCTCCAACTTCATTCTGTTCCCTGTCTAAATATCTCTAAACAATAAAAATGCTTTCAAATGAGCAGATGTAGGTAACAGCTCTTAGTTTCGTATATAAAGTTAGGAACCCTTAACCTAACCTTGTAAAACTCGGTGTAAAAGTGTAGAGAGAGAGAGAGAGAGAGAGAGAGAGAGAAGTAGAGGGAGGGAGGGAAGTGTGAAGGAGGGAGGGAGGGCGCCAGAGCGGGCAAGGAGGTGAGGGGAAGGTGATCTGGGGTTATCATGGTAACAGGACTCCCCTTACTTTGTCATCATCACTCTGTCCTGAACGACGGGAAGAAGGGCAGGGCAGACGGGAAGAGGGGAAAGACGGCTAGAATTGGGCTATGGGAGGGGAGCCAGAGAGAGAGGTACTGATGTGTGTGTGTGTGTATATATATATATATATATATATATATATATATATATATATATATATATATATATATATATATATATATATATATATATATATCTATTATATATATATATATATATATTATATAAGATATATATATATATATGTATATATATATATTTACATTTATATATATATATATATATATATATATATATTTATATTTATATATATATATGTATTTATATTTATATATATATATATATATATATATATATATATATATATGAGAGAGAGAGAGAGAGAGAGGTGTATATGTCGTGGAGAATAGGTAAAACTGGTCAATTAGCAAGAGCTCATTTCTAAAATTTTCTCTTGTACGTTTAAAGATGTATTTTTTCCATTTGTGTTAATGTAAAAAAATAATAATTTTGCACCAAAAGAACCTTAGAAAACTTGCCTAATCTTATTATAACAAGCGCAATTTAATTTAGCCTAATCCATCTGAATATATTTTAGATAAGTTTACAATAATTTAATAAACACAATGAAATATGTTTTTTTCCGTTATGTTCAAAATGATTTTTGCGAAAATATTGTATACACAAATTTTCGCTTGCCTCATTCGGCAAGAAGAGTGTTGCTATTTAAGCCAAATTCGCAAGTTTTACACAAACATTATACATTGTCTCTACGTCCATAGCAGGACTCGAACCTGCTAACTCTGTATCAGAGTTCACAGTACTTTACCACGAGACTAGACCTGCGATAAGTATGGGCGCTTAGCCGAAGCTAAGCGATGTTTCCCATACCCCCAGTTAATACACGCAGGCCTCGCTTTACAGCTCTCCTGAGAACACAATACACGCAGGCCTCGCTTTACAGCTCTCCTGAGAACACAATACACGCAGGCCTCGCTTTACAGCTCTCCTGAGAACACAATACACGCAGGCCTCGCTTTACAGCACTCGTAAGAACACAATACACGCAGGCCTCGCTTTACAGCACTCGTAAGAACACAATACACGCAGGCCTCGCTTTACAGCACTCGTAAGAACACAATACACGCAGGCCTCGCTTTACAACATTTCGTCATTTATTCAGACTTCCTACAATAAATTTATTCAGCACTCACTATATGCTAAGGACGAAAATATTTTAAGGTAAGTAATGTATGGGCTGCATATGCATTTTTTAGGCCTAGCTACATTCCTTACTTAATATATGATAGTGTAAACATGTTATCAGGTTTTATATACGTTTGAAAGTAAAAAAACGCTATGATTCCCATGATAGCGATTTTCGCTTTACAACAGTAGTCTGGAACTTAACCTGCTGTATAAACGAGACCCTTCCATACTTAACACAAACATTCATAAGCACACAATACTTTTTAACACCTGGCCACATAAATACAATTCTCTCATAAGAACACAATGTCAGGTGTTTGTCTAGTGACATTAAAACTACCCCCCACCCTCCACACACACAATCTGGTTACATGAGCGTGAAACTCTCATACTATACAAAGGTTGCCAGGCAATCACAACTTGTATTATTCCCTCAGAATTTTACTTGAGTATTCCATACTTACTTTAACTGGCTGAATCTTACGAATCATTTTCATCCCTGGGACAGGGAAGAAGTAATTAAATGCTGCGTGTAAACAGGTCTCCGAAGACTGTCACTGACATCAGATTCAACTTTCAACAGTTATATTTTTGCTGTTCATCAGATAAAATAAATTCATTGTTACATATTCAAATAGAAGAAAATTACTCCTGCATTATTATATCGAACATTACATGGAATGGATTTTTGTGGGTTGGATCCTGGCGAGGAGGTCCTAAGTGACCCCAATAAAAGTCAGTCGAACTCTGGCTTTTTTGAGTTATCAGGTATGAAATTTTGGAGTTAATTCGAATACTGCCTCGATCTTCACAGACAAAGGCTTAGATTTTATTGCAATGTGTTTTACACTGCCATGTAATAATAATAATAATAATAATAATAATAATAATAATAAAATCTTTAGTTCTACAAGTACATGTACGAGGTATACAGGCCTAGTTGACATCAATGACATACTGCTATGTAGAAAGCCCCTTGTTATGTTGAGCATTTCGGGCAAATCAGGTCAGTTGTGTCCCAGGATGCTACCCACACCAGTCGACTAACACCGAGGCACCCATTTTATACTGATGGGTGAACATGGACAGCAGGAGTCTTTTGGAAACACTTCCTAATGCTTTCCAGCCGTACCGGGGATTCGATCTCCGGACCTCAGTACGTGAGCTGAGTGCGTTAGCGACAGAGCAACGGGACACCGTATATATATGCAGGACAAGCCACAGGGGATGAGGTGGAAATTTTTAGCTCAAGCACTTTCACACTTCTCAGTGCGTCATCAGAAGCTGTACAATGTTGCAAGGGAGCAACCAAAGCAGGGAGAGAGGTCTCAGAGTAGTGTAGGTGTCACTGGCCACGGTTACCCTTAGACTGGGTTAGTGGTCGGTGCCAACCCCACCCTACCATCATCGTCCCACTACTCATAGGGGTAGTGTCAAGACAGTGCCTTGGGGCACTGAGCGTTTTACTTCGCTGATGCTGGATCTTGCTTTGTTTACTACTCCTTTTTGTGTTGTGTGTTAGGAACCCGAAAATCCATCTGCCTACCTTTCCCGTAATGTCCATTTACGCTCAGTTTCTGCGTTTTGGTCGTCTTCCAACGCTTCCATATGTCTGTCATAATGGTTCAGCAGCTGTTACAAGCATGATCGTACTGCTCTAAAACCATGCTGATTAGGGTTATGCTGGTACATGAAATTTGTAACCTGCCGTCTCATCACTTTCGAAGATTTTTATGTGAAAAGTTAGGGATACTAGTCTATAATTTTTAGCTAGTGCTCTACTACCTCTCTTATGCAAAGGAGCTATGTCTGCACTCTAAGACCTTTGGTATTTCACCTAGATCTGGGCTCTTTCTCCAAAGAATACTGAGGGCTCGTGCTAGTGGTACTTATCATTTCTTTATAAATAAGGCATCCCATGAATCTGGTTCAGGTGCTGAGTGAGTAGGCCTGTTATCCATTTCTTTTTCGAAATCGATGGGATTTGTACTAATGTCAGTTAGCTGGTCTGCGCGGCCTTCTCCTGGAGTAAGAAATGTTTTTGCATTTTCTACCTTGCTGTCATTTAGTGGGTTGCTGAACACCGACTCATACTGTTCTTTTAGGATTTCACTCATTTCCTGTTCATCGTCAGTATACTAATCTCCTCTCAATAATGGTCCAATTCTATAGATGATTCTCAGCTTAGATTTTTCATAGGAATATAAATATTTTGGGTTTCTTGCAATATTGTATTGCCCTTTGTTCCCTTTGTACTTCTGTTAGGTATGACCTCCTAAGTTTTTGCTCTAATTCGGTGATTTCTCGGCTAAGACTATCTTTTCCTCTGTTGCAGCATATTTGCGTTTTTAAGCAATTCAGTAACCCGTTTTCTTCTTCTGTATCATGTATGCTCTCTAAATCTGATCTTCTGGGTTTTCTCAATGGTACATGCTTCATACATACCTTGTATGCTTCAATATTCAACTTCTCTAGGTGGGGATTTAGGGTGCTCATGTGATGAGGCGAACAAAAAGTTTAGGGAATGAGAGACTGGATATCAGATTGGAGAGAGAGAGTATGGAGAAAGTGAGAATATTCAGATATTTGGAAGTGGACTTGTCTATGAAAGGCACAGTGAATCATAGAATTGATGAAGGGAGGGGGTGGGAAAAGGTGAAGAATGCACTGAGGAGTCTGTGGAGACAAAGAACATTATCCATGGAAGCAAAGAGGAGAATGAGAGTGCAGTTATACCAGCACTCTTATATGGATGTGAAATATGGGTGGTGAATATTGTAACATGGAGAAGGCTAGAGTCAGTGGAGATGTCGTGTCTGAGGGTAATGTGCAGTGTGAATATAATACAGAGAATCCGTAGTTTGGAAATTATCCAGAGGGCTGAGGAGGGGTTGTTGAGGTGATTGGAAGTAGAATAACTTGGAGAGCGTATAAATCTGCAGGGGAAGGAAGGCGGGGTAGGGGTCTGCCGAGGAAAGGTTGGAAGGACGGGGTAAAGGAGGTTTTGTGCGTTAATGGCTTGAACTTCCAGCAAGCATACGCGAGCATGTTAGGAGACAAATGGTTTTTATGAACTGACATGCTGTTGGAGTGTGAGCAAGGTAACATTTATGAAGGGATTCAGGGAAACCGGCAGGTCAGGCTTGAGTCCTAGAGATGTGAAATACAGTGCCTATACAAATAAAAAAGATCAACATAAAGGTATATAAGGACGAGATTACACGTCGCAGTCAACTTACAACACCCGACTTTTTTATGATGATGTAGGTAGTCAATCACCAGTCAAACACAGCTTATATTCTACCCAAGCTTCAAGATTTTAACTTGTCTAATGTTTCTTAAATTCTTCCAAAATTTTATTAATTATAAATGAATCTAATTTGCATAATCCGAAAGCAATATTCATATTAATTTCTAAACATTTTTTTATGAAACTTGATTCTATTTCTACCATGGACCTGCTTTATATAACTTTCCCGGCATTTTGAAAATCAACTGGATAGTCAAAATCTCTCACATGAATAAACAGAGCATTAGAATCTTGTTCACTTTTAATGCTATATTTATGCTGTTGCAATCTTAGTTCAAGACTTTTACCAATTTGACCATAAAAACTTTATCACGTTGTTTACAAGGAATCTTGTAGACACACCCATCAGCATATTTTGGGGAATTTATCAAAAGTTTTTTTTTTTTTTACTATATCAAGATTTTTAAATACAACTTTGATATTAAAATTCTTAAGTAGAGACGGTATATCAAAAAAGTTTTCATAGTAGGGGAGAATGAACATATTTCTAAATGAATAGAGTTGGTTGACATTTTTTGAATTGTAAAAAGTATTTCTAGCAAATTTAAAAGATTTATCAAATAAGTATTTTGGATCATTATCTGTTTCATAAATCTTCAAAATTTCTTCATCTATGAACTCTGAGATGCAAATACACAAAGCTCTTAAAAACATTGATGAAAATACAGACAGTTTAACTTTATCTTAATGTAAAGAATAATAGTGCATGTAAGAACAGTTATTTGTTGGTTTTCTGTAAATTTTAAATTTAAAATCACATTTCCCTTTAATAATTAACAGGTCAACAATAGGCAATGAGTTTTGTTCAAACTCAAAACTAAAATTTATGGGATGAGCTAGACTAATTTAACAAGGAAACGGTTTATATCTATATTTTTTAGGCATTAGACAAAAAAATCATCAAAATATCTGTACGCTTAGCTCAATTTGGAAGAGATTTTGTTAAGCAATCTTGTTTCAAAATATTCCATGTACAAATTACTAAAGACTAGCGAGAGGATTTCCCATTACCATACCAAACTTCTTAGTGTACAACTCGCCCCTAAACACAAACTTTGCATCAACAACGCAAAGTTCAGTTAGCTTAATGATAGTAGGTACTGGCAATGGCAAATCATGATTAACAAGTTCTTCATATAGGAAACTTAATAAATCATCAGATGGTGTATCACACTTTGCAAGTAGAGTGCTTCCCCATGATTACAATAACAATGTTATTGCGTATACAAACTAGATCTCACGTATCATCATCTTGTTGGCTGACAATGAAGGGTACGAGTCTTCTCTGACTTCTTGCGATCAGTACCTTGTAACAGAGTTAAATGTAACTCCTTGTGTATATCAGGACACAGCACGATAAAATGAATATGGTGCAAGAAGCTAACTAGCCCTTTGTATGGCAGAAGTACCAACAGTAGTAAAAATATTATTACGAATAGTAATAAATGATGCAGCAGTACTTGCAATACTTGCAAAAATAAACGTTCTTCCACCGTAAATTTCAATGTTCCCTTTCAAAACCGTATAGTGCTGCTTCACAATAATTTTCCGGCCGACAGTGTGAGTTTTCTTCTTTTTATAATGAATTTCCTCCGTCCAGGGAGAAAGTGAATGATTGCCAAGAAAAGTCATTATTCCATACTCTGCCAGGAGAGCAACTGAGGCATTGTCACAGACACAGTATGTCTCTTGTTATCTGCCATTATTTGTACTAGTACCTTATATATTTTTGTTTCAAGCACAGAATTTCTATCCTCATATATCTCCCTAGCATCTAAAAAACAAAAACAGTGAAAAACCGACACACCTCCTTCCCTCCCTCTGTCTTAATCTCTCCCTGCGTTCCTCTTCGTCTTTCTTCCTCCCTCTCCCATCCATCATTCGCCTCATGAGGGGGGCGTGGTGAGAGCTTAATGAATGAAGGATATACAAGTGTTGGCAACCACACTCTCCCACTTTGTTTCTTAAGCAAGACTGAAAGGTTTTTCAAGATTCAGAATGTGTCACAAACCACGACAATGTTTACATTTATGAAAATTTGTTTTGTTAAGAATCAGCGGAAATCAATATGAACATTACGAAATATACATATATATATATATCAGTGATTTTAAATAATATTAAATAAATTTAAACCCACCTATGCTATATGTATCAGAATTTAGCTAAAAAATTACCCTAATTTAAGTTAGGTGAAATTTCTAAGTCAGATTTAGTCCAAAAACAAAACATTTTATATCAATGTCAATGAAAAAAAAATGTATCAGTAAAAAATGGAAAAGTCAAATTTCCAAGGGAGTTCCACCTATTCGGCAAGTTCGTCTTATTAGGCACAAAATATACATATAAATATATATATATATATATATATATACACACATATAAATATATATATATATATATATATATATATATATATATATATATATATATATATATATATATATATATATATATATATGTCGTGCCGAATAGGCAGAATTTGCGATCTTGGCTTAAATAGCAACGCTCATCTTGCCATATAAGACAAGTGAAAATTTGTGTATGCAATAATTTCGCCAAAATTATTCTCGAACCTAACGAAAAAAATATATTTCACTGTGTTCGTTTAGTATTAAATTATTGTGAACAAATCTAAAATATATTTAGTTGGGTTAGGCTAAAATAAATTGCTCTTGTTATAATAAGGTTAGGTAAGTTTTCTAAGATTCTTTTGGTGCAAAATAAATTTTTTTTACATTAACATTAATGAAAAATATATATCTTTAAACGTATAAGAGAAAATTTTAGAAAGGACTTAATTTTAAATGAGTTCTTGCTAATTGACCAGTTTTACCTATTCGGCACGACATTATATATATGAATTTTAGCATAGGGGACTATAAAAGATGAGAAACCGTAAAACTGACCAGGAATAAAAGATGGGTGGTGTACTAAGACATCTGTGATAAGAAAATTTTATCGGAAGCAACAATGAAACCATACCAGACTATGGTAGCACCAACACCTTTAAGAGGCATGTTAAACGTTCCAACAAGACGAAAGATAGAGGCCATAGAGATTCATATTCCAGGATAATGTATGGGATAAATGTTAAGCAGAAAAACTGAAGCATAGAAATTAGACGACTGAGTAGTTACCAAAAATATAATTCAGAGAACCAAGGAGAGGTTGAGGTGATATGATTAGAGAAGATGGAGCAGATTAGGATGATAAGGATATATAATTCTGGAGAGGAGGGAAGAAGTAGGGGCTATTCCAGGAAGGGATGGAGGGACAAAGATTTTGTGTGCTAAGGGCTGGAGAATCCAGACCTTCGTAAATGTTAACATGGAAGCACTGTACCTCATAACTTAATGAATGGCTGGGATGTTGAAATTCGGAGTGTTATTTGAATTGTGATGTTTGCACATTACTGGCAAGCAAGGCCTGCAGTATAGTACGGTACGGTATCTTTTTCCATTTTGTCGTATCTGTCAGAAATACATTACCGTAATTTCGTACCATACCCCTCATTTTTTCTTTTGTACCGTAGAGTACAGCGAAAATATGGTACCGAAATTTCCAGCCTTTTCCGTACTTTCATAGAAAAGAATTGTCAGAACTTACTTATCTAAATAATTAAACATTTTTCAGCTTTTGTTGACAATAGAGGACTGAGCAAGACGAGTGTTCTACTTAAAGTGCTATTAACTCTAACAGTGATAGGAATGACTTTTTACCTTCAGTGAAACTTCTTAACAGGAGCTATAAAACCAGTTAAGTTATTCAAGCAAATCTCTCTCACATCTACCCTCCAACCCACACACACACACACACACACACCCACCCACACACACACCCACACCCACACACACACCCACACACACACACACCCACACCCACACCCACACCCACACCCACACACACACCCACACACACACCCACACACACACCCACACCCACACACACACCCACACCCACACACACACACACCCACATCCACACACACACACACCCACACACACATCCACCCCCCCCACACACACACACATACACCCACACCCACACACACACACCCACCCACCCACCCACCCACACACACACCCACACACACACACACCCACACACACACACACACACACCCACACACACACCCACACACACACACACAGTGGACTTAATGGTGATCAGTGAAAAGACGGGGCCAGGAGCTGTGAATCGACCCCTACAACCACAAATAGCTAAGTAAAAATAGATAAGTACACACACACACACACACACACACACACACACACACACACACACACACACACACACACACACACACACACACACACACACACACACAGAGTTTCGGGTCAAGTCTAACCCAAAACTGCTTTACAGCCACATCAGGAGGAAGACAACAGTCAAGGACCAGGTAATCAGGCTGAGGAAAGAAGGTGGGGAGCTCACAAGAAATGACCAAAAAGTATTAGATTTAAGGAGGTATTTATAGTGGAGGCTGAAGGGACACTGGGAAGACAAAACAGTGGGGTACACCAACAAGGGATATACCAACAAGTGTTGAATGCATTTACACACAACTGAGAAAGAGGAGAAGCTCCTAAGTGACCTTGATACCTCAAAGGTGGTGGGACCGGACATCTCTCCGTGGGTCCTTAGAGAGGGAGCAGAGACACTGTGTGCCACTAACCAAAATCTTCAACACTTCCCTTGAAACTGGGCAACTACCTGAAGTATGGAAGAAGGCAAATGAAATCACCATTTTTAAAAAAGGAGACAGAAATGAAGCACTAAACCACAGACCAGTGTCACTGACGTGTATAGCATGCAAAGTCATGGAGAAGATTATCAGGATGAGAGTGGTGGAGCACCTAGAGCGGAACAAGATTATAAACAACAGCCAGCATGGATTCATGGAAGGCAAATCCTGTGTCACAAACCTACTGGAGTTTTATGACAAGGTAACTGAAGTAAGAAATGAGTGGGAGGGGTGGGTTGATTGCATTTTCTTGGACTGCAAGAAGGCCTTCGACAGTTCCTCACAGGAGTTTAGTACAGAAGCTAGAGGATCAGGCACATGTAACAGGAAGGGCACTGCAATGGATCAGAGAATACCTAACAGGGGGGCAAAAGCGAGTCATGGTCCGTGACGAGGTATCACAGTGGGTGTCTGTGACGAGCGGGGTCCCACAGGGGTCAGTCCTGGGACCAGTGCTATTCTTGGTATATGTGAACGACATGACGGAAGTGATAGACTCAGAAGTGTCCCTATTTGCAGATGATGTGAAGTTAATGAGGAGAATTAAATCAGACGTGGACCAGACAGGTCTACAAAGAGACCTTGATAGGCTGGATGCGTGGTCCAGCAACTGGCTCCTAGAATTTAACCCAGCCAAATGTAAAGTCACGAAGATCGGAGAAGGGCAAAGAAGACCGCAGAGAGAGTATAAGCTAGGAGGCCAAAGACTGCAAACCTCACTTAAGGAGAAAGATCTAGATTTGAGTATAATACCGAGTACATCGCCAGAAGCACACATTAACCAGGTAACTGCTGCAGCATATGGGCGCCTGGCAAACCTGAGAATAGCGTTCCGGTACCTCAGTAAGGAATCGTTTAAGATTTTATACACTGTGTACGTCAGGCCCATACTGCAGTACGCAGCACCAGTTTGGAACCCACACCTGGTCAAACACGTCAAGAAATTAGAGAAAGTGCAAAGGTTTGCAACAAGGCTGGTTCCAGAGGTAAGGGGAATGTCCTATGAAGAAAGGTTAAGGGAAATCGGTCTGACGACACTGGAGGACAGGAAGGTCAGGGGAGACATGAAAACGACATACAAAATACTGCGTGGAATAGACAAGGCGGACAGAGACAAGATGTTCCAGAGATGGGACACAGAAACAAGGGGTCACAATTGGAAGCTGAAGACTCATTTGAGTCAAAGGGATGTTAGGAAGTATTTCTTCAGCCACAGAGTTGTTAGGAAGTGGAATACTCTGGCAAGCGATGTAGTGGAGGCAGGAACCAAACATAGTTTTAAGACGGGGTATGATAAAGCTCATGGAGCAGGGAGAGGGAGGACCCAGTAGCGGTGAGTGAAGAGGCGGGGCCAGGAGCTGAGCCTTGACCCCTGCAACCACAATTAGGTGAGTACACCTATCTTTGTAAAGACAAACTCCTGTAACACTTTAATCGTACAGTAAATAATCGTTTTCATATTTTCTTTTAATTCTCCTTCAATTGATCCTCAATTTCCTCTTTATAAATTTTATCACTTTGTTATAATAATAGTTTTACTAATATACTCCAAAACTGGAAGAGTTGTTGATTCAGTGATGTTTGGATTATGGTGAACCAGGGCAGTGATTGGTCAATAGTCGCAGTGAGGCAACATTCTCTTTCCTCGAATACCATTTGCATTTAAGCCACGGGTGATTTAGAAAAAAAAAAAAAAAAAAAAAGAGTTCTTTCTAAACAAAGAAAAATATGATAAGGTGTTAAGGTTTTCAGTTGTGACGTGTACCTTGTTCAGTTGTGACGTGTACCTTGTTCAGTTGTGACGTGTACCTTGTTCAGTTGTGACGTGTACCTTGTTCAGTTGTGACGTGTACCTTGTTCAGTTGTGACGTGTACCTTGTTCAGTTGTGACGTGTACCTTGCTTGCTCAGTGAAATCGTGTCTAGTGTGCTCGTTGTGGAACTGAACCAATATCTCCTCAATTGAGCAACTTTACCAGCAGCTTAAGGAGGAGCTAAGGGTGGCTAAGCTCAAGATACAGCGATTGACTGGGGAATACAAGAGGATTCGTAGTAATCCTCATGTTATGAATCCTCAAGTCAAGAAAGGAACCTGGACAGTTGCCGGATATCAAGAAACGAAGCTAAAGATAAAGAGGAAAAATGGAGAGGTAGAAAGGACTAAGAAGGAGGAGGAGGAGGCTGCTGTGGAAACCTATTCTCCATGCTTCCTGAATTATGCGAGTCGATTACTGGGAATGTCAGGTAAGAACATTGTACTTGTTGGGGACAGTCAGATTAGGTACATGGATAGGGCCTTCTGCTTAATTAAAGGATGGGAGTAGGAGGGATTGCTTTCCTGGGATTGGGATGGATGTTATTGTTAGCTAGCCTGACATCATGAATGGTAATGGGATCAATCCTATTATCTGCAATCAGTATTGGAGGTAATGATGTAGGCAAGCGTAGAAGAGAGGATTTAGTTAGAAGGTATCGGATAGCAATAAACATAATTAGGAAGGACGGGGGGGGGGGGTGCCCTGTCATATTGGCATTTTGCCAAGAATGTGTTAGAAATGAATGGTTGTCCAGAGCAATATGTATTAATTGCTGGCTGGATAAACACTAAGGATAATGCAGTACCATTCATTGACAAGAAAGACGACTTCTATTGTAGAAATGACATGTATGCTGGTGATGGGGTTTACTTATCCAGGGTAGGTGTGGGTTTTCTTGCTAGTTCAGTTAAGGGTGTTGTTAGGATTAGAGGTATGGGTTTAGGAATGAAAAATAATGAGGGTGGAAATATTGACCTAGGCTTTGATATTATGAATCTTAATAATAACAGTCATCGAGTAACAGGGAAATAATAACAGAAATTGTATAAAAGCAAAGCCGAATAGAAAAAGGTACAGAAGAAAAAACATAATGTATTTTTTACTAACAGTCGAAGTGCAAGAAATAAAATTAATGAATTACGTTTGCTAGCACGTGAGGGAACTTTAATGTCATTGCAATAACTCAAATATGGTATAATTTAAAGAGTCGGGATATAAGAACATAAGAATATATGAAAGGAGGAACACTGCATTAGGCCTATTGGCTCATACTAGGCAGGACCTACACATATCCATCCTACTAACAGAATATTTGCCCAACCCATTTTCAATGCTACCCCAGCATTAAGCCTTGCTAAATCTATTTTACCCATGTTTAAGTTGCACTCAAATCCAGCCCCTCTCACTCATGTATTTATCCAATCTAAATTTGAAATTACCCAGGGTTTTAGCTTCAATAACCCTACTAGGCAGACTGTTCCACTCACCAACTACCCTATTTCCAAACCAATACTTTCCTATATCCTTTCTAAATCTAAACTTGTCTAATTTGAATCCATTATTGCGGGTTCTCTCTTGGAGATCCTCAAGACCTTATTTATAACCTCTTTGTTAATACCCATCTTCCATTTATACACTTCGATCATGTCTTCCCTCATTCTTCATACGGGAGATTTTTTTTCATGCATTAATTTTGTCATTCTTTGCTGAATATTTTCTAACGAATTTATATCCAGTCTGTAATATGGAGACCAGAAATGAGCTGCGTAATCTAGGTGAGGCCTTACTAATGATATATATAAAGCTGTAGTATAACCGTTGAACTTCTGTTGCTTACACTTCTTGATATAAATCCCAGTAATCTATTTGCCTTATTACATACGCTTAGACATTGCTGTCTTGGTTTAAGGTTGCTGCTTACCATAACCCCCAAGTCATTTTCGCATTCTGTACAGCTAAGTTCTACATTATTTAGCTCCTAAGTGCTAGGGTTATGAACATTCTCGAGCTTCAGAACTTTGCATTTATCGACACTGAACTGCATCTGACACTTTTCTGACCATGAATTGAGTTTGTCTAAATCCTCCTGAAGTTCCGTGACATCTATTTCCGAATCGATTATCCTACCTACCTTCGTGTCATCAGCGAATATGCTTATATCACTAGTAATTTCCTCGCCCAGGTCATTGATATATATTATAAACAACAATGGGCCTGTAACTGCTCCTTGTGGAACGCCACTTATTACAGATCCCCACTCAGATTTTACCCCATTTATGCACACACTCTGCTTCCTGTTGGTGAGCCATGACTCGATCCATGACAGCACTTTTCCCCAATGCCATGAGCTGCCACTTTAACAGTCTCTGGTGCGGTACTCTATCAAAAGCCTTACTAACGTCCAAATAAACAATATCGAATTCTTTATCGTGATCAACAGCCTCAAAAGCTTTACTGAAGATAGTAAATCAGTTAGGCAGGAACGGCCCTTCGTAAATCCATGCTCAGTATCGTTAATCGAATTATGCTTATCAAGATGACTTCTTACAGTATCAGCTATAATTAACTGTAGTAATTTGCCTACAATTGAGGTCAGGCTTATTGGGTGGTAATCTGATGGTAATGACTTGTCCCTCGCTTTAAAAATGAGAATTACATTGGCCATCTTTCACATATAAGACACAACACCTGCTTGAAGAGATATATTAAAATGTTAGTTAAATGCTCACAAAGTTCTATTTTACACTTAAGAACCCTTGAAAAAAGTTCATCAGGGCCTGGGGATTTATTTTGCTTCAATCGGTCTACTTGTTTGACCACCATATCGCTAGTGACTGTGATGTTACATAATTTATCGTCTTCAGGCCCACTATAAAACCTAATTATTGGGATATTATTAGTGTCCTCCTGAGTGAAAATCCGAGAGAAAATAATTATTAAAAATCGAGCACATTTCACTCTCCTTGTCAGTAAGATGCCCAGTTATTTTTAAGGGGACCTATCTTTTCTCTAACTTTTGTTCAATAAATCTCAAAAAAACCTTTTGGGTTAGTTTTCGAATCCCTAGCAACTCTAATTTCATAGTTCTGTTTAGCTTTTATCTCCTTTTTAATATCCCTCTTAATGCCAATATATTGATTCATAAGATGACCCTCACCTCTTTTGATGTGCCTATAAATTCTTTTCTTCTGTCCGAAGGGATATTCGAGCCTATTATTCATCCATTCTGGGTCATTTCTATTCGATCTAATTTCTTTGTATGGAATAAATGTTCTTTGGGCAACATGTATAATCTTTAGAAACCCATCATATTGATAGCTCTCTTCGTTACCCCAGTCCAGGGATGATAAGTCTTCTCTAAACCCATTGTAATCTGCTAGGCGAAAATCTGGGACTGTTACTGAGTTATCCCTGCTATCATACTTTCATTCAGTACTAAAGGTAATTCATTTGTGGTCGCTTGCGCCAAGTTCCTCTGAAATTTCAGAATTATTAGCAAGGGTTTCCTTGTTTGCTAAAATCAAGTCAAGAAGGTTATTTCCTTTTGTAGGTTCTGTCATAAACTGCTTTAAAAAACAATCTTGAGCTACCTCTAAGAAGTCGTTATACTCTAAATTCCCAGTTAAGGAATTCCAATCAATACAACGAAAGTTAAACTCCCCTAGAATTACTACGTATCGTGCCTTGTGGCTCTAACAATTTCCTCCCACAGTAGTCTTCCTCGGTCCCTATCCAAGTTTGGGTGACGGTATATAATGCCTAAAATCAATTTATCGTGCGCCTCTGAACATTCTACCCAGACAGAATCAGTACGTGTTATTTCAGACTTTATATCCGTTTATGCAAAAATTCAAGCGATCCCGGACATACAGTGCCACCCCCCCCCCTTTCCAATACTTCTGTCTACTTGAAACATTTTTTAACCCTGAATGTGACATTCAGCAGGCATGTCCCTATATTTCATATGAAACCACATCTCAGTTATGGCAAACACATCAATGTTACCTGCAGTCGTCTACACCATCCCCTGTGGATTCTGTCCCAAGAAATATGTAGGAGAAACAGGTAGAGATCTTGTGGTCCTCTTGAATCAACATCGAATTGCCTGTGTCTTCCACAGAGACTCCACGGGGCATTTGATGAACTGGGATGAGGCACTACTCGTTCTCGCTGGACAAGACCTTAGACGCCGACGGTGTCTGGAAGTCTCGCTAATCGCCGTCACCGACACAATAGAATATAACACTGGAAACTACAAAATTTCTAAAACATTAGCATACATGATGCTCAACCAGGTGCAGCACCACCCACCCAGCAACACAGGAGTCATATGATCTCATCGTCTACCAGTCCTCATCCCAATATGTCATTCTTCAGGTCACCATGCGTCAATCACACTTCACTCTCTGCCTGTAAATACTGTTTTTTAACGTCTTTATGTGAGAAGTGATCAAAATCCCATTACTGAAAAGTTTTCTAATAAATATGTCCTAGTGTTTGCTTAAGTGCACAGGTCACAGTAAACAGGTGATATCACAATATGCAGAACAATCACTGTGAAAAGAATAGTGAACTTCCAAGCACTTTCGTGATTTCTCACATTATCAAAGAACAATGTTCTTATGTTAAGTGCCTGAGAACATAAGAATGGAGAAACACTGCAACAGGTCTATTGGCCCATACTTGGCAAGTCCTTGTTCAATCTAAACCCACTAACAAAAATATTCGCCCAACCCATTATCAGTGCTACCCAAGAAGTTATAAGCTGTGAAGAAGTTAATCAACAGTGTAAGAATGAATGTGATGACCTGGCGTCAATGACTGACTACTCATAACTTTAGTTAGAAAGAAATTTGCTTTTAAACAAGCTGTGCAAACGAAGATTAACGAGTGACAAGTGTCGAGTTTTTCTGGTTAAAGTTTGCTTAAAAAAAATTGATGCCTTTTTTGGACTATACAGGTTGTTTAATGAAGAATAAGAAGAGCTAATATCTATGTTAAATTTTTTTAAAGAATTTTAACGAGAGCCAATATATCAGTGTTCGAGATTATTTAATAGAGTGAGCATTCATGTCTTTAGCGTCACACATTGTTTAATGAAGATTAACGAGTGCTGATACGTTCTGCGTTAACAATCGCTTCGCATTAATATTCCAAGTTTTTTTTTTTAAATGCTGTTTGAATGAATGAGCTCTTAACATATGAGGTTATGAAGGAGCTCAGTGAGCTAGTGGATAAGCGCTTAATATTCAAGGTTATAAGAAAAACATAAGAATATATGAAAGAATGAGCACTGCAGCAGGCCTGCTGGCCCAAGCTGGTCCAGTACAAAACATAGAGGGGGTAAGGAGAGGAGGAGTTGAGGTAATCAGTCCCTCAGCCTGGAATCGATATGTTCAGTCCATCGCTCTAGTAGAAAGTACAACATATGGCCGGAGAAGTGGTTTATATACTGTAGACAGGTGATTCCAACATGTTTGCCAAAATATCTCAATTTTCAGCTTGTCGGTTTTCAAACCATTTATCACATCCGTCAGACACTGCAACATCATGAGAACCTGATACAAGGAATTCTTCGTTAATTGTCCAATCTATAGACGAAGACCTACTTACACTAGTGGATGGTTTCACTGTGATCCCGCCTCCTCCTGCTTCCACTCACCTGACTACAGTATATAAGCCACTTCTCCGGCCATATGCTGTACTTTCTACAAGAGTGATGGACTGAACACATCAATTCCAGACTGATAGCCTGATTACCTTAATTCCTCCTCTCCTTACCCCCTCTCTGCTTTACATTGGACTGAAGAAGACACTGTGTGGCGAAACGTTTCCTTAATAAAGATTCCCATATGTTAAATAAGTGTCTCAATCTCCAACTTCTGTATTTGTCTAACCGATTTTTAAAACTACACAACGTTGTAGCTTCAGTGACGTTATTCGGGAGTTTGTTCCACTCGTCCACAAATATTACCAAACAAGTCCTAAATCTTAATTTTCCCAACTTGAACCACTGCTGCGAGTCCTGTCTCGGTTAGATAGCATTAGCACGTTATTTACATCCCTTTCTATTTATTCCTATTTTTCCATTTATACACCTCAAATATATTCTCCCTAATTCTACGCATTTCTAGAGAGTGCAGATTCAGGGCCCTCAGTTTATCTTCGTAAGAAAGATTTCTGATACATGGGATCAACTTCGTCACCCTTCTTTATACGTTTTCAGTGTATTTATGTCCATTCTGTAATACAGTGACCAGAACTGTGCAGCATAATCTAAATAAGGCCTAACCAATGATATGTATGGTTGAGGAATAACCTGAGGACTCCTGTTATTTATACTTCTTGATATAAGAACATAAGAATGGAGGAACACTACAGAAGGCCTCCTGGCCCATACAAAGCAGGGTTATGAAACCAAGAATTCTTTTCGCTTTATGGCGAACACTTATGCACTGTTGTCTTGGTTTTAGATTACTGCTACGTAATTCTCCTTAATCTTTTCTGCTATAAGAGTGATTAAGAACTGCATTGAAGATTAAGATACACATGCAACATATGGGAATCTTTGAGGAAACATTCCGCCACACAGTGGCTTCATCAGTCTAATACAAAGTAGAACGGGGCAAGGAGAGGAGGAGTTTGAGTAATCAGTCCCTCAGCCTGGAATCGGTGTTCAGTCCATCACTCTTGTAGAAAGTACAGCATATGGCCGGAGAAGTGGCTTATATACTGTAGTCAGGTGAGTGGAAGCAGGAGGAGGCGGGATCACAGTGGGACCATCCACTAGTGTAAGTAGGTCTTCGTCCAAAGGTTGGACAAGTATTGAAAAATTCATTGTATCAAGAGCCCATGATGTTGCAGTGTCTGACACGTGATAAATGGTTTTGAAAACCGACAAGTTGAAGATTGGTAAGACACGTAGGCAACAGTTAGGCATCTTTATTTCGAAACGTTTCGCTTACACAGTAGGCTTCTTCAGTCGAGTACAGAAACTAGGCAGGAGCAGTAGAGATGTGAAGACGATGTAATCAGTCCATCATCTTTGAAGACATAAATTTGAGGTAGTCAGTTCCTCAGTCTGGAGAAGAGTTCTGTTCCAAAGTCTGAAACAATGTGAAGGTCAAGCGACAGTGTGGAGACTAATATACTGTCGGCAGGCGAGGTGTACAGTAGCAGAGAAAAGAATATAATCATTGAGAGGTCACGTCTCTTTCAGATTCAACCATTCTCACCTAAAAAAGTTGTCCAGGGTGTTTTCTCTTCTGTACCAAGATGCCATGGTGTTGCAGTGTCTGAGAGTGAATATCAAAGTGGTATACAATATCGACAGGTTGGTAAGGCACATAGTCAGACACTGCAACACAATGGCGTCTTGGTACAGATGTTAAGGTGTTAGTTACTAGTGAGTGTGTGTGTGTGTGTGTGTGTGTGTGTGTGTGTGTGAGAGAGAGAGAGAGAGAGAGAGAGAGAGAGAGAGAGAGAGAGAGAGAGAGAGAGAGAGAGAGAGAGAGAGAGAGAGAGAGAGATAACCCATTTTGTTAAAGGCACTTGTCGATTAGACACTTGGCCTTTTTCTATGTGGTACTCACCTATATGTGGTTGCAGGGGTCGATTCATAGCTCCTGCTTCCGCCTCTTCGCTAGTCGATGCTAGGTCACTCTCTCCCCTCTCCTAGAGACTTGTCAAACCTCTTTAAGAAGAGGTTTGATAAGGCTCTAGGAACCTTATCACACCTAGGATCCTACCTCAACTGCTTCACTCTCCAAATTATTCCACTACCTGACAACTCTAAAGAAATACTTCCTAACATCCCTATGACTCATCTGAGCTTTTAACTTCCAGTTGTGACCCTTTGTTCCTGTATCCCATCTCTGAAACATTCGAGCCCTGTCCACCTTGTCAATTCGTCTGAGTATTTTATACGTCGTTATTATGTTGTCCCTATCCCTCGTATCCTCCAGTGTCATCTCTCCTGGTAAGACATACCCCTCAGTCTTGTTGCGAACTTTTGCATTTTCTCCAGTTTGTTGACGTGTTTGACTAGGTATGGGTTCCATACTGGTGCTGCATACTCCAGTATGGGTTTGACGTACAAGGTGTATAGTGTCGTGAGTGACTCCTTACTTAGATGTCTAAACGCTATTCTCAGGTTTGCCTAGCGCCCATATGCTGCAGCAGTTATTTGATTGATGTGCACCTCTGGGAATATGCTTTGTATAATGCTCACTCCAAGATCCGTTTAAGTGAAGTTTGCAGCCTTTGATCCCCTAATCTGTACTCCGTCTGCGGTCTTCTTTGTCCTTCCCCAATCTTCATGACTTTGCACTTGCTGGGGTTAAACTCCTGACACCATCTGTCGGACCAAATTTGCAGCCAATCCAGATGTCCTGTTATCTTACATGATCCTCACCCGCATGTATTCTCATCAGTTATACATCATCAGCGAACAGCGACACTTCTAAATCTATTCCTTCCAACATGAAATTCACGTATACAAGAAACAGTACCGGACCTAAGACTGACTCTTGTGGAACCCCACTCGACACATGCGCCCACTATAGCATTTCATCACATACCAACACTCATTTCCTTCCTGTCAGATATTCCTTGATCCACTGCAGTAATTTCCCTACTATTCCTGCCTGCTCCTCTAATTTTTGAACCAATCTCTTGTGTGCTACCGTGTCAAAAGCCTTCTTGCAGTCCAAAAAGATGTAATGTACCCATCCTTCTCTCTCATGTCTTACTTCTGTTATCTTACCATAGAACTCATGTAGATTTTTAACACAGGATTTCCGATCCCTGAAGCCGTGCCGATTGTCATGTATGAGCCCAATCCTTTCAAAGTGCTCCACCACTCTTCTCCTGATAATACTTTCCATGACTTTACATACTATACATGTCAGTGACAATGGTCTGTAGTTTCACGCTACCTGTCTGTCTTAAAAATTTGAACTACATTTGATGTCTTCCACATCTCAGGCAGTTGCCCAGTTTCGATAGATTTATTGAAGATTGCTGCTGCAGGCATTCACAGTTCCTCTGCTCCCTCTCTCTGGACCCATGGAGATATGTTATCTGGGCCCACCGCCTTCGAGGTATCTAGTTCACCTAGCAGTTTCTTCACCTCCTCCTTGGTTATGTGTACTGTGTCCAGCACTTGCTGGTGTGCCCTACCTCCTCGGTTTGCTAGAAGCATTTCTGTTTCTACTGTGAATACCTCTCTAAATGTTTTAAGTTCTTCACATACTTCATGGTCACTATTTATGAGCTCCCCTGCTTCTTTCCTCAGCCTGATTACCTGGTCCTTGACTGTTGTTTTCATCCTGATGCGACTGTATAACAACTTTGGTTCAGATTTGGTTTTGATGCTATGTCATTCTCATATTGCCTCTGGGGGTGTCTCCTTATTCCCGAACATTCGTTTCTGGCTCTTCTGTTCAACTCCTTGTTTTCGTGAGTCCTTTGCCTTCCATATTTCCTCCATGCTCTAGCACACCAGGCTTTGGCCTCTTTACACCTACTGTTAAACCATGGACTCACTCTGGTCTTACCATTTTTTTCTGTTACCCTTTAATATGACCTCCTCTTCCTCCCTGCAATTAGTGGTCACTAGTTCCATCATTTCATTTACTGTCTTTCCTTCTAGTTCTTTTTCCCACTGCACGGCATGCAGGAATCTCCTCATGCTTATCTAGTCCCCCTTTTTGAAGTATGTCTTCTCCCGTCCTTCTCGTGCTGCTACATTTTCCATTGTTAACTCTACAAGGTATTCAAAACTCAGGAACTTGTGATGACTAAGCCAAGAGGTCTTTCAAGTGTGATATCCCTTATGGTTGAACTGTTTAAGGTGAATACGAGATCTAGCCTTGCTGCAACATACTCTCCTCTCTCTCTGGTTGTATCCCTAACATATTGATGCATGAAGTTTTCCAATACTGTCTCCAGCATCTCAGCCCTCCACATTTCTGATCCCCTATGTAGCTCTAGGTTGTGCAAGACAGGTATACTATACCGACAAGATGAAAGTTAAGACACATGTGCAACATCTGGTTATCTTTATTGTAGACGTTTCGCCATCCAGTGGCCTTATCAATACAGATTCTAGGACATAATTAGAAAACAGAAGAACTATATGCAAAAGATGAGGTAATCAGTCCCTCAGCCTTGGAGATGGTGTTTACAGCATCGTGGTTGTAGAGATTCTGAAGAACAGGTAAGGAGACTGGCGCTTGTATAAGCGTCAGTGAATAGGGACGTGTAGCAGACGAGGGCATAGTCACTGGTAAGCGGGATTCCCCAGTGGAAGTAGGTCCTACCCAAATTGATATAGTTCTTCTGTTTTCTAATTATCTCCAAGAATCTGTATTGATAAAGCCACTGGATGGCGAAACGTCTACAATAAAGATAACCAGTGTTTTAACTTTCATCTTGTCGGTATTGTATACCTGTCTTGCACAACTTGTCAGGCACTGCAACATCATGGAGTCTTGGTTCAGAGGACATCTACATGACCTTCTTCACGGCTTCTACAACTAACCCATCAATTTGGGAAGGACCTACTTCCACTGGGGAATCCCGCCTACCAGTGACTATGCCCTCGTCTGCTGCCCGTCCCTATTCACTGACGCCTATATAAGCGCCAGTCTCCTTACCTGTGCTTCAGAATCTACAACCACGGTGTTGTAAACACCACCTCCAAGGCTGAGGGACTGATTACCTCATCTTTTGTATATAGTTCTTCTGTTTTCTAATTATGTCCAAGAATTTGTATTGATAAAGCCACTGGATGGCGAAACGTCTACAATAAAGATAACCAGATGTTGCACAAGTGTCTTAACTTTTAGCTCTAGGTTTTCCCAATCTCCTTATGATTGAAATCCCCCATGATGAGTAATGTACCATACCTTTAGCTTCCTTTTCAGTACTGTATTTTGGGAAGTGGAAGAGGATAGTGCAGATTGGGGGTGTTAGAGGCAGGGATAAAGAATTTATTTCTTTGTAAAAGTTACAATGTGTATTTACAATTTTGGTCTGTTAAGTACAAAGAAAGCCACTATCATGCCGGGGCATTTAGGGAGGAATATTATTGGAGGCGGCTGTGGTGAAATTAGTGCTTGAGGGGTGGGGGAAGTGGAGTGAGGGGGTTCTGTAAACATTTGTGTTTGGTGTTCGTCCAGAGGCTGAGCTTTCCTGTCTGCCTTTGCCTTCCCAGTCTCTCCTTCTGTTGGTGTCTTCTTACTCTCTCTCAGTTGTTCACTTTCATGATCTGTCTCAATCGAGGTACACTCACTGACATTCTTAGGAATCCTTTAACAGTGGCTTCTGTTGTAGTATCCTGTTCCATACCACTTCTGTCTTTAATATCAATTGATTGGTCGATTTTTTTCCTCGAATAGCCCCCCAAAGCTGGTGACGCTCTTAATCTGCTCCTCCCAGTGCTTTCTTTCATCATTGGTCTTTCCTTCAGCCTCCTGAAGCCCATGAATAATTGACCTCTCCCTCTCTTCTCATTTCTTTTTCCTCCATATCTTTGGATCAGATTTAAACATCTCCTTTGTTGTTTCCCTTATCTCCCGGACACCCTGATGGCCTGATATTATTTCTGCAAGGGACTTCTTAGCACAATCCCCTGTGTACTCACCTAGTTGTACTCACCTAGTTGAGGTTGCGGGGGTCGAGTCCGAGCTCCTGGCCCCGCCTCTTCACTGATCGCTACTAGGTCACTCTCCCTGAGCCGTGAGCTTTATCATACCTCTGCTTAAAGCTATGTATGGATCCTGCCTCCACTACATCGCTTCCCAAACTGTTCCACTTACTGACTACTCTGTGGCTGAAGAAATACTTCCTAACATCCCTGTGATTCATCTGTGTCTTCAGCTTCCAACTGTGTCCCCTTGTTACTGTGTCCCATCTCTGGAACATCCTGTCTTTGTCCACCTTGTCAATTCCTCTCAGTATTTTGTATGTCGTTATCATGTCCCCCCTATCTCTCCTGTCCTCCAGTGTCGTCAGGTTGATTTCCCTTAACCTCTCCTCGTAGGACATACCTCTTAGCTCTGGGACTAGTCTTGTTGCAAACCTTTGCACTTTCTCTAGTTTCTTTACGTGCTTGGCTAGGTGTGGGTTCCAAACTGGTGCCGCATACTCCAATATGGGCCTAACGTATACGGTGTACAGGGTCCTGAACGATTCCTTATTAAGATGTCGGAGTGCTGTTCTGAGGTTTGCTAGGCGCCCATATGCTGCAGCAGTTATTTGGTTGATGTGCGCTTCAGGAGATGTGCCTGGTGTTATACTCACCCCAAGATCTTTTTCCTTGAGTGAGGTTTGTAGTCTCTGACCCCCTAGACTGTACTCCGTCTGCATCCTTCTTTGCCCTTCCCCAATCTTCATGACTTTGCACTTGGTGGGATTGAACTCCAGGAGCCAATTGCTGGACCAGGTCTGTGTGTGTGTGTGTGTGTGTGTGTGTGTGTGTGTGTGTGTGTGTGTGTGTGTGTGTGTGTGTGTGTGTGTGTGTGTGTGTGTGCGCGCGCGCGCGTAGTCATGTTGAAGACAACAGTTCTGTTAAATGTAGACGTGAAGACAGCTAGTTGTGTGGCAGGTAACCAGGTGCCAACTAGTGATGACTCACAAGACGGCTAGTTGTGTGGCAGGTAACCAGGTGCCAACTAGTGATGACTCACAAGACGGCTAGTTGTGTGGCAGGTAACCAGGTGCCAACTAGTGATGACTCACAAGACGGCTAGTTGTGTGGCAGGTAACCAGGTGCCAACTAGTCATGACTCACAAGACGGCTAGTTGTGTGGCAGGTGATCAGGTGCCAACTAGTGATGACTCGCTTATTCCCACAGTCCACTCCTACCACCTCTACCAGCATGACCGGTTAGTGGAAGTTTGAGGGTAATCTTGTACCCCAGTTCAACCTGCCGTCAACTCTTTCCTAAATGTCAGTTGCCATTGCCCTTTACAAGTGCCCAGGCGACACCTGCATACTCACAAATCTAACCCATTGTCTATATCACCCTTTCAGCACTAGATCCATCACTCTGAATCCAACCCCTCTTCCATCCATCCCTATTTACAACACTGAACCTCACCCTTACCCTTACCTCATCGAGGACACTGATTACTACCCTTTCATCGCAAACCCTATCTACTACATTGAACGTAAACTCTTCTACCAAAGCCTCATCAATCACATTGAACCCCACTCCATCTACCCTTACCCAATAAGTCACAGAAAATTTCACCACTACCACCAATGATGTATCAGGGGAGGAGGAGGCCTAAGATTTATCTTCATCTCCCAACAGGCATTTAGCACTTTATCGTGCCGATTGAATTCTGAACATTCAAAACTTAATACATAAGTATATTCTATAGAGCTACTCTATTAAACAAAGAATCAATCACTTTATGGTGCTAAGATGCACACTGTAAGAGAGCAATGATTTATTGTTTACCAGGAAATATTGGGAGAATACAAAATTAAACTGGTAAAGCACATTTACAATAGTATGGTCTGATAAAGGTCCCATATCAGTTTCCACCAAGACCACCAGTTTCAGAAGTGACTTCATCTTCTGATATAAGCACAAACAGATTCATATACATTGTAATAAGATTTTTTATTGACAATGTTACGTTCATGCAGTTTTCTTTTTTTTCAGATCTTAGGACTTGGAAAAGTTAAATGACTGGGTGAAATGGGACTAAATAATCTCGTTACACTGCATGTTTGTGTGTGTGGTTTCTATTGTGTCTATTTTATATCATTTCACTCCTCTGAAATATGTCTTCTTAGTGGCTAAGCCTCGTCTCTTGTCCATCCTTAAGTGGGTTGTAGGCTGTCACTGTAAAAGGGTGTGAGCAAAGTAACATTTAAGAAAGGATTCAGGGGAACCAGTTAATCACACTTGAATTGGCAGGTGGAGTGCCTGTACACCGAAGGAAGCTCTCTACCGGCAGACAATTGCACATTTTTTTTTTGCCTCATCCTGGTTTAGTATTTCATGTTTTTTAGTGAATTATTCTTGTATAAAGGCAACTCGACTGAAAAAAGAAATATATTAAATCTCCGACACTGTCGACCATTTCGAGAAACTTTGAAAAAAAAATATGGATGCCAAAACCCTTTGTAAAGATGGACGACTGATAATTCAACAAAATTTAGCTTTTTTAGTTAGGAAGCGAAATTGGTTGCTTTAATCTAACTTTAAAACGACGATATGTATCTACGTTGTTTAGTTTCTCTCGTTCAAGGTTTTCTTGAACTCTTATGGCTAATATTTTGGCTATTTAAGTTTGAAGTCACATGTTACTTAATGTCATTTAGGGAGGATGGAGCGCAAAAAAATGTCTTGAAGGGTGTATAAATCTGTAGTAGAGGGAAGGACTGGTAAAGGGCGTTCTAGGAAAGGAGGGAGGTTGTAGAAGAGGTTTTGTGTGAAAGAGGTTTGGACATACAGCGGGCATGAATGAGCATGTTCGATGGGAGAGGACACGAATAGTTTTTGAGATTCGACAAGCTGTTGGAGTGTGAGTAGGGAAATATTTTGTGAAGGGATTCAGGGAAACTAGTTAGTGGGAAGTACAATGCCTGAAATTTAAAGGAGGGGTTTAGGATATTTGTTGTTTAGAGTGGCATCTAAACTGCCGTATCTGCACGCCCTGCAAAGACATTGATAATGTGAATAGTGGTGAAAGTATTCTTGATTTTTTTGGATCACCCTGCCTCGGTGGGAAATGGTCAGTGTGTTGATATATATATATATATATATATATATATATATATATATATATATATATATATGTCGTGCCGAATAGGCAGAACTTGCGATCTTGGCTGAAATAGCAACGCTCATCTTGCCATATAGGACAAGTGAAAATTTGTGTATGCAATAATTTAGCCAAAATCATTCTGAACCTAACGAAAAAAATATATTTCACTGTGTTTGAGTATTAAATTATTGTAAAGAAATCTAAAATATATTTAGTTGGGTTAGGCTAAAATAAATTGTTCTTGTTGTAATAAGGTTAGGCAAGTTTTCTAAGATTCTTTTGGTACAAAATTATAAATTTTTACATCAACATTAATGAAAAAATCTATCTTTAAACGTATAAGAGAAAATTTTAGAAAGGACTTAATTTTAAAGGAGTTCTTGCTAATTGACCAGTTTTACATATTCGGCACGACACATATATATATATATATATATATATATATATATATATATATATATATATATATATATATATATATATATATATATATGGTAATAGGTTGGTAGACAGCAACAACCCTGGAAGGTGCTACCGTCCTGCCAGGTGACTGTGAAACAGAAACCTATAACCGTTTTACATGATGGGGTAGGATTGCTGATGCCTTTTATCTGTCTCATAAACACGCATGCACACGTATATATATATATATTATGGTAGTAGGTTGGTAGACAGCAACCACCCAGGGAGGTACTACCGTCCTGCCAAGTGAGTGTAAAACGAAAGCCTGTAATTGTTTTACATGATGGTAGGATTGCTGGTGTCTTTTGTCTGTCTCATAAATATGCAAGATTACAGGTATGTCTTGCTACTTCTACTTACACTTAGGTCACACTACACATACATGTACACGTTTATTTATACACACTCATCTGAGTTTTCTTTGATTTTATCTTAATAGTTCTTGGTCTTATTACTTTTCCTTTTATATCCATGGGGAAGTGGAATAAGAATCTTTCCTCCGTAAGCCATGCGTGTTGTAAAAGTCAACTAAAATGCCGGGAACAATGGGCTAGTAACCCCTTTTCCTGTAAAGATTACTAAAAAGAATAAGAAGAAGAAAATTGTCAAAGTGGGAAGTCTGAATGTGCGTGGATGTTGTGCAAATGATAAGAAAGAGATGATTGTGGATGTTATGAATGAAAAGAAGCTGGATGTCCTGGCTTTAAGTGAAACAAAGCTGAAGGGGGTGGGAGAGTTTCAATGGAGAGGAATAAATGGGATTAGGTCAGGGGTTTCAAATAGAGTTAGAGCTAAAGAAGGAGTAGCAATAATGTTGAAGGATAAGCTATGGCAGGAAAAGAGGGACTACAAATGTATAAATTCAAGGATTATGTGGAGTAAAATAAAGATTGGATGTGAAAAGTGGGTTATAGTAAGCGTGTATGCACCTGGAGAAGAAAGAAGTGTAGAGGAGAGAGATTCTGGGAAATGTTGAGTGAATGCGTGGGCAGTTTTGAATCAAGTGTGAGAGTAATGGTGGTTGGGGATTTCAATGCTAAAGTGGGTAAAAATGTTATGGAGGGAGTAGTAGGTAAATTTGGGGTGCCAGGGGTAAATGTAAATGGGGAGCCTTTAATTGAGCTATGTGAAGAAAGAAATTTGGTAATAAGTAATACATATTTTATGAAAAAGAGGATAAATAAATATACAAGGTATGATGTAGCACGTAATGAAAGTAGTTTGTTAGATTATGTATTGGTGGATAAAAGGTTGATGGGTAGGCTCCAGGATGTACATGTTTATAGAGGGGCAACTGATATATCGGATCATTATTTAGTTGTAGCTACAGTTAGAGTAAGAGGTAGATGGGAAAAGAGGAAGGTGGCAACAACAAGTAAGAGGGAGGTGAAAGTGTATAAACTAAGGGAGGAGGAAGTTCGGGCGAGATATAAGCGACTATTGGCAGAAAGGTGGGCTAGTGCAAAGATGAGTAGTGGGGGATGGGGGGGTTGTAGAGGGTTGGAATAGTTTTAAAAATGCAGTATTAGAATGTGGGGCAGAAGTTTGTGGTTATATGAGGGTGGGGGCAGGAGGAAAGAGGAGTGATTGGTGGAATGATGAAGTAAAGGGTGTGATAAAAGAGAAAAAGGTAGCTTACGAGAGGTTTTTACAAAGCAGAAGTGTTATAAGAAGAGCAGAGTATATGGAGGGTAAAAGAAAGGTGAAGAGAGTGGTGAGAGAGTGCAAAAGGAGAGCAGATGAAAGAGTGGGAGAGGCACTGTCAAGAAATTTTAATTAAATAAGAAAAAATTTTGGAGTGAGTTAAACAAGTTAAGAAAGCCTAGAGAAAGTATGGATTTGTCAGTTAAAAACGGAGTAGGGGAGTTAGTAGATGGGGAGAGGGAGGTATTAGGTAGATAGCGAGAATATTTTGAGAAACTTTTAAATGTTGAGGAAGAAAGGGAGGCGGTAATTTAATGCACTGGCCAGGGAGGTATACCATCTTTTAGGAGTGAAGAAGAGCAGAATGTAAGTGTGGTGGAGGTACGTGAGGCATTACGTAGAATGAAAGGGGGTAAAGCAGCTGGAACTGATGGGATCATGACAGAAATGTTAAAAGCAGGGGGGATATAGTGTTGGAGTGGTTGGTACTTTTGTTTAATAAATGTATGAAATAGGGGAAGGTACCTAGGGATTGGCGGAGAGCATGTATAGTCCCTTTATATAAAGGGAAGGGGGACAAAAGAGATTGTAAAAATTATAGAGGAATAAGTTTACTGAGTATACCAGGAAAAGTATACGGTAGGGTTATAATTGAAAGAATTAGAGGTAAGACAGAATGTAGAATTGCGGATGAGCAAGGAGGCTTCAGAGTGGGTAGGGGATGTGTAGATCAAGTGTTTACATTGAAGCATATGTGAACAGTATTTAGATAAAAGTAGGGAAGTTTTTATTGCATTTATGGATTTAGAAAAGGCATATGATAGAGTGGATAGAGGAGCAATGTGGCAGATGTTGCAAGTATATGGAATAGGTGGTAAGTTACTAAATGCTGTAAAGAGCTTTTATGAGGATAGTGAGGCTCAGGTTAGGGTGTGTAGAAGAGAGGGAGACTTCTTCCCGGTAAAAGTAGGTCTTAGACAGGGATGTGTAATGTCACCATGGTTGTTTAATATATTTATAGATGGGGTTGTAAAAGAAGTAAATGCTAGGGTGTTCGGGAGAGGGTTGGGATTAAATTATGGGGAATTAAATACAAAATGGGAATTGACAGTTACTTTTTGCTGATGATACTGTGCTTATGGGAGATTCTAAAGAAAAATTGCAAAGGTTAGTGGATGAGTTTGAGAATGTGTGTAAAGGTAGAAAGTTGAAAGTGAACATAGAAAAGAGTAAGGTGATGAGGGTATCAAATGATTTAGATAAAGAAAAATTGGATATCAAATTGGGGAGGAGGAGTATGGAAGAAGTGAATGTTTTCAGATACTTGGGAGTTGACGTGTCGGCGGATGGATTTATGAAGGATGAGGTTAATCATAGAATTGATGAGGGAAAAAAGGTGAGTGGTGCATTGAGGTATATGTGGAGTCAAAAAACGTTATCTATGGAGGCAAAGAAGGGAATGTATGAAAGTATAGTAGTACCAACACTCTTATATGGATGTGAAGCTTGGGTGGTAAATGCAGCAGCGAGGAGACGGTTGGAGGCAGTGGAGATGTCCTGTCTAAGGGCAATGTGTGTAAATATTATGCAGAAAATTCGGAGTGTGGAAATTAGGAGAAGGTGTGGAGTTAATAAAAGCATTAGTCAGAGGGCAGAAGAGGGGTTGTTGAGGTGGTTTGGTCATTTAGAGAGAATGGATCAAAATAGAATGACATGGAAAGCATATAAATCTATAGGGGAAGGAAAGAGGGGTAGGGGTCGTCCTCGAAAGGGTTGGAAAGAGGGGTTAAAGGAGATTTTGTGGGCGAGGGGCTTGGACTTCCAGCAAGCGTGCATGAGCGTGTTAGGAGTGAATGGAGACGAATGATACTTGGGACCTGACGATCTGTTGGAGTGTGAGCAGGGTAATATTTAGTGAAGGGATTCAGGGAAACCGGTTATTTTCATATAGTCGGACTTGAGTCCTGGAAATGGGAAGTACAATGCCTGCACTTTAAAGGAGGGGTTTGGGATATTGGCAGTTTGGAGGGATATGTTGTGTATCTTTATACGTATATGCTTCTAAACTGTTGTATTCTGAGCACCTCTGCAAAAGCAGTGATAATGTGTGTGTGTGGTGAAAGTGTTGAATGATGATGAAAGTATTTTCTTTTTGGGGATTTTCTTTCTTTTTTGGGTCACCCTGCCTCGGTGGGAGACGGCCGACTTGTTGGAAAAAAAAAATATATATATATATATATATATATATATATATATATATATATATATATATATATATATATATATATGTATATATATATTCACAATCTAGGTTTTTTTTCTTTCTCTAAATATCTCTTGTTCTTTATTTCCTCCATTGTCCATGGGGAAGTGGAAAAGAATCTTTCCTCCATAAGCATTGCGTGTCATATGAGGCTACTAAAATGCCGGGAGCAATGGGCTAGTAACCCCTTCTCCTGTAAACATTTACTAAAAAAAATAGAAGAAAAAACTTTATAAAAGTGGGATGCTTGAATGTGCGTGGATGTAGTGCGGAAGATAAGAGATGATTGCTGATGTTATGAATGAAAAGTTGGATGTTCTGGCCCTAAGCGAAACAAAGTTGAAGGGGGTAGGCGAGTTTCATGGGGAGAAATAAATGGGACTAAGGAGTATCTGAGAGATTTAGAGCTAAGGAAAGGATAGCAATAATGTTGAAGGATCAGTTATGGAAGGAGAAGAGGGAATATAAATGTGTAAATTCAATGATCATGTGGATTAAAATAAGGGTCGGATGTGAAAAGTGGGCCATAATAAGCATGTATACACCAGGAGAAGAGAGGAGTGTAGAGGAAAGAGAGATTTTGAGAGAAGTTAAATGAGTGTATAGGAACCTTTGAACCAAGTGAGAGAGTAATTGTGGTAGGGGACCTAAATGCTAAAGTAGGAGACACATTTAGAGAGGGTGTGGTAGGTGTATAAAAATAGGAGCCCTTCATTGAACTTTGTATAGAAAGGGGTTTAGTTATAGGTAATACATATTTTAAGATAAAGAGGATAAATAAGTATTCAAGATATGATGTTGGGCGTAATGACAGTAGTTCGTTGGACTACATATTGGTAGATAAAAGACTGTTGAGTAGACTTCAGGATGTACATGTTTATAGAGGGGCCACAGATATATCAGATCACTTTTTAATTGTAGCTACAGTGAGAGTAAAAGGTAGATGGGATACAAGGAAAATAAAAGCAGCAAGTAAGAGAGAGGTGAAGGTTTATAAACTGAAAGAGGAGGCAGTTAGGGTAAGATATAAACAATAATTGGAGGATAGATGGGCTAGTGAGAGTATAGGCAATGGGGTCGAAGATGTAATTTGTAGGTTTAAGAATGTAGTGTTAGAGTGTTCAGCACAAGTTTGTAGTTACAGGAAAGTGGGTGCGGGAGGGAAGAAGAGTGATTGGTGGAATGATGTAAAGAGAGTAGTAAGGGAGAAAAAAGTTAGCATATGAGAGGTTTTTACAAAGTAGAAATGATGCAAGGAGGGAAGAGTATATGGAGAGAAAAAGAGAGGTTAAGAGAGCAAATGAGAGTGGGTGAGATGTTATCAACAAATTTTGTTGAAAATAAGAAAACGTTTTGGAGTGAGATTAACAAGTTGAAGAAGCCTAGGGAACAAATGGATTTGACAGTTAAAAATATGAGAGGAGAGTTGTTAAATGAAGAGTTATAGGTATCGGGAATATGGAGGAAATATTTTGAGGAATTGATAAATGTTGAAGATAAAGAAGCTGTGATTTCGTGTATAGGGAAAGGTGGAATAACATCTTGTAGGAGTGAGGAAGAGCCAGTTGTGAGAGTGGGGGGAAGTTCGTAAAGCAGTGGGTAGAATGAAAAGGGGTAAGACAGCTGGGATTGATGGGAGAAATGTTAAAAGCAGGAAGGGATATAGTTTTGGGGTGTTTGGTGCTATTATTTAATAAATGTATGGAAGAGGGTAACGTACCTAGGGAGTGGCAGAGAGCATGCATAGTTCCTTGTATAAATGCAATGGGGACAAAACAGAGTGCAAAAATTATAAGGGATTAAGTCGAGTATATCTGGTAAAGTGTAAGGTAGAATTATTATTGAAAGAATTAAGGGTAAGACGGAGAGTAGGATAGCAGATGAACAAGGAAGCTTTGGGAAAGGCAGGGGGTGTGTAGACGAAGTGAAACATATAGGTAAACAGTATTTAGATAAGGTTAAAGGGGTTTCTGTGGCATTTATGGATTTGGAAAAGGCGTATGACAGGGTGGATGGGAAGGCAATGTGGCAGATGTTGCAGGTGTATGATATAGGAGGTAGGTTACTGAAAGCAGTGGAGTTTTTACGAAGATAGTGAGACTCAGGTTAGAGTAAGTAGGAAAGAGGGAGATTATTTCCCAGTAAAAGTAGGCCTTAGACAAGGATGTGTGATGTCACCATAGTTGTTCAATATATTTATTGATGGGGTTGTAAGAGAAGTGAATGCTCGGGTGTTGGCAAGAGGTGTGGGACTATAAGATGAAGAATCTAACACAAAGTGGGAGTTTTCATGGCTGGTTTTTGTCGATGACACTGTGCTTTTGGGAGATTCTGAAGAGAAGTTGTAGGGTTGGTGACCGAGTATGGAAGGGTATGTAAAAAATGATATGAAAGAGTAAGGTTATAAGGAGGAAAAGATTAGGTGACGAAAGATTGGATATCAGATTAGAGGGAGAGAGTATGGAGGAGGTGAATGTATTCAGATATTTGGGAGTGGACGTGTCAGCAGATGTGTCTATGAAAAATGAGGTGAATCACAGAACTGATGAGGGGAAAAGGGTGAGCGGTGCACATAAGAGTCAGTGGAGACAGAACTTTGACCATGGAAGCAAAGAGGGGAATGTATGAGAGTATAGTATTACCAATGCTTTTATATGGGTGTGAAGCATGGGTGATGAATGTTGCAACGAGGAGAAGGCTGCAGGCAGTGGAGATGTCATGTCTGAGGGCAATGTGTGGTGTGAATATAACGCAGAGAATTTGTAGTTTGGAAGTTAGGAGAGGTGCGGGATTGCCAAAACTCTTGTCCAGAGGGCTGAGGAGGGGTTATTGAGGTGGTTCGGACATGTAGAGAGAATGGAAGGAAAGAGAATTACTTCGCGAGTGTATAAATCTGTAGTGGAGGGAAGGCGGGGTAGGGGTCGGCTAGGAAAGGTTGGAGGGAGGGGGGAGGGGGTAAAGGAGGTTTTGTGTGCGAGGGGCTTGGACTTCTAGTAAGCATGTGTGAATGTATTTGATTGGAGTGAATGGAGACAAATTATTTTTAATACTTGATGTGCTGTTAGAGTGTGAGCAAAGTAACATTTATGAAGGGATTCAGGAAAACCGGCTGGCCAGACTTGAGTCCTGGAGATTTGAAGTACAATGTCTGCATTCTGAAGGATGGGTGTTAATGTTGCAGTTTTATAAACTGTAGTGTAAAGCACCCCTCTGGCAAGACAGTGACAAGAACATAAGAACATAAGAACGACGGAACACTGCAGAAGGCGTACTGGCCCATGCGAGGCAGGTCCAAGTCTCCTATGAACATAAGAACATAAGAACGACGGAACACTGCAGAAGGCGTACTGGCCCATGCGAGGCAGGTCCAAGTCTCCTACCGGCTTAAGCCAATGCACCCAACCTAGTCAGGTCAGGTCACATTGACTTAAGGGAGGAACACGGCAACCGACCTGGTAGCACAAGCTATCAGGTCTAACTCACACCCACCCACATCTACTCATGTATTTATCCAACCTATTTTTAAAGCTACACAACGTTCTGGCCTCTATAACGGTACTTGGGAGTTTGTTCCACTCATCCACAACTCTATTACCAAACCAGTACTTTCCTATATCCTTCCTGAATCTGAATTTTTCCAACTTAAAACCATTGCTGCGAGTCCTGTCTAGGCTAGATATTTTCAGCACACTATTTACATCCCCTTTATTTATTCCTGTCTTCCATTTATACACCTCAATCATATCCCCCCTAATTCTACGTCTTTCTAGAGAGTGCAGTTTCAGGGCCCTTAGTCTATCCTCATAGGGAAGGTTTCTGATACATGGGATCAACTTTGTCATCCTCCTTTGTACATTTTCCAGAGAATTTATATCCATTCTGTAATACGGTGACCAAAACTGTGCAGCATAATCTAAATGAGGCCTAACCAAGGATGTATAGAGTTGAAGAACAACCTGAGGACTCCTATTATTTATGCTTCTTGATATGAAGCCAAGGATTCTATTAGCTTTATTGCGAACACTTATGCACTGTTGTCTTGGTTTCAGATTACTGCTAACCAGAACTCCTAAATCTTTTTCGCAATCCGTAATATTAAGATCTACATTATTTAGTTTATATGTGGCAAGGTTATTGTCCTGTCCAACATTTAGAACTTTGCATTTGTCTATATTAAACTGCATCTGCCACTTCTCCGACCACTGCATCAGTCTATTCAAATCTTCCTGGAGTGCTCGAATGTCCTCGTCAGAATGAATTCGACGGCCTATTTTGGTGTCATCGGCAAACTTGCCGATGTCGCTCTTTATGCCCTCATCTATGTCGTTTATGTAGATTGTGAACAGCAGGGGGCCCAACACTGACCCCTGTGGAACACCGCTCGTGACGCTTCCCCACTCTGATTTCTCCCCATTTATGCAAACTCTCTGCTGCCTATTTGCCAACCATGCCTCTATCCAGGAAAAAATTTCTCCTCCTATTCCATGTGCTTTAATTTTCCTCAATAGTCTCTGATGTGGGACCCTGTCAAAAGCCTTACTGAAGTCCATATACACAATATCATATTCATTACCATGATCTACCTCCTCAAATACCTTAGTGAAAAAAGTTAATAAATTCGTAAGGCAGGAACGCCCCTTTGTAAAACCATGCTGAGATTCGTTGATTAATTTATGCTTTTCAAGGTGGCTACGAACTGCCTCGGCAATTATTGATTCCATAAATTTTCCCACTATGGAGGTTAGGCTTATTGGTCTATAGTTCGAAGCTAAGGACCTGTCACCTGTTTTGAAAATAGGTATCACATTTGCCATTTTCCACTTATCTGGCACCATGGCAGTTTGTAGTGATATGTTGAAAAGATTAGCCAAAGGTGTGCTAAGCTCCTCTTTACATTCCTTTAGAACCCTTGCATACAGTTCATCAGGGCCTGGGGATTTGTTAGGTTTTAATTTATCTATTTGCCTAAGGACCATGTCACTTGTGACCCTAATAGTGCACAGTTTATTATCGTCCTGTTCTACATAATTTATCATTACTGGAATATCGCTGGTATCCTCCTGTGTAAAAACTGAGAGGAAGTATGTGTTAAAAAATCTCCACATTTCCTTATCACTGTCAGTGAGCTGACCCGAGGAACTTTTGAGTGGACCTATCTTGTCCCTGATCTTACTTCTGTATACCTGAAAGAATCCTTTTGGGTTAGTCTTCGATTCTCTTGCAACTTTAACCTCATAATCTCTTTTTGCTTTTCTAATTCCCTTTTTTATTTCTCTCTTTAACTGAATATATCGATTTCTCAATTGCCCCTCTCCTCTTTTGATTTGCCTATATATGCCTCTCTTTTGACCAATCAGATATTTTAATCTATTGTTCATCCATTTAGGATCATTTTTGTTTGATCTGATTTCCCTATTTGGAACATAATTTGACTGAGCAGCTAGAACTATGCCCTGGAAAGCATCATATCGGCAACCATCACCACCTACCTGACCCTTAGTCAGGTCATTCCAGTTCAGCCCACCTAAGTAATTTTTCAGTCCTATGAAATCAGCCAAGCGAAAGTCAGGGACGGAGACTTGATTGCCATTATTAGGGGAATTCCATGATATATTAAAACTGAGTGATTTGTGATCACTTTCCCCAAGCTCGTCATTAACCTCAAGATTATTAATTAGTGTTTCCCTACTGGCAAGAACCAAGTCAAGGAGGTTATTTCCCCTAGTTGGCTCTGTCACAAACTGTTTTAAAAAACAATCCTGGATCGTATCAAGAAAGTCACCTGACTCTAAATTTCCTGTCAAATTGCTTCAGTCAATCTGTCTATAGTTGAAATCTCCCATTAGCACAACATTTTCGTATGTAGATGCCTTACGAATTTCGTCCCATAGAAGTTTACTGCACTCCCTATCAAGATTTGGGGCCCTGTAAATCACACCCAAAATTAGTTTTTCTCGGCCCTCGAGAAGCTGTAACCAAACAGATTCAGTGGCTGACGCTTCTAATTTAATATCTTGTCTAACACAACAATTTAAATTGTCTCTGACATACATCGCTACTCCACCACCTTTCCTGTTGACCCTGTCAGTGTGGAATAATTTATAGCCTTGTATGTGACATTCAGAGGGCATCTCTCTATCTTTCAGATTGAGCCAGGTCTCTGTTATAGCAATAATATCTATGTTTCCTGCACTTGCAATTAATCTTAGCTCATCTATCTTATTTCTTACACTCCTGCTATTAGTATAGTAAACCTTAAGGGAGCTAGTCCCTTGCTGCCCTCTGCTGTCCCCCTTTGTTTGCTGACCTGATCTATTGTCTTTATTTATAACTTCATGCTGAATGCCTTTTATACATTTACTGTTTCCAACCCAAGTGTTGCAACCTGCTTGTTTCCCACACACACCCATACCTCTATCTTCCATCAGTTTAAAATCATAGGCATTTCACCAATGGCCTTTTCAATCGAGTCTGCAAGTGCTACCACCCCAGCCCCAGAGAGATGTACCCCATCCCTTGCATACATATCATGTTTGCCATAAAAGTTGTTCCAGTTGTCAATGAATGGGATTGCAAGTTCCTTGCAGTATCTGTCTAGCCAGCAATTTACACCAATTGCCCTAGACAACCATTCATTTCCTACTCCCCTTCTAGGCAAGATGCTACATATGATTGGGATCCCTCCCTTAGACTTAATGAAATCTATAGCTGACCTGTACTTATCTAGCAGCTCTTCTCTCCTACCCTTCCCAATATCATTTCCACCAGCACTGAGACAGATAATGGGCTTGTTCCCATTTCCTGACATGATATTATCCAGCCTGTTGACAATGTCCCCAACACCAGCTCCAGGGAAGCACACTCTATCTCTCATCTTCTTATTCCTATTACAAAAAGCACGGTCAATATATCTTACCTGAGAGTCACCAACCACAAGAATGCGCTTACCTCCATTAGCAGGGGCAGTAGTACCCTTACCTTCACTGGCCACTGAAGTACATTCATCCTGAAGAACAGAGAAGCGATTTCCTACCTTCAGATCTTCACTCTTAACTTTCCTTACTCTGATGCGCCTTCCATTACTGTGAACCACTCGCCACTTGTAGCAGGTGCTGGACTGCACCTCACTGCTGGTAGCCGTTGCTACCTCCCCAACTACAGCCTCCTCACAGCGAGAGACAGACTGCACCTCACTGCTAGAAGCCTCATTCCCCACAACTCCAGCCACCTCACACTCTCTCCCAGACCCACTGAGGTGGACCTTCAGCCTCCTAATCTCCTCCTGGAGAAGCAAGACCTCCTCCTTCAACTCTCCAACCTCAATTTTTAAAACACTGCAGAAGCAAGCCATGCTTTGTAACCGTCCACGCTAATCCCCAAAGCAGCTCAGGGTCTCTGACCTCACGTGACGACTGACCACTGACGACTGACGACTGACCACTGACGACTGACCACTGACGACTGACGACTGACCACTGACGACTGAAAAATATATATATATATATATATATATATATATATATATATATATATATATATATATATAAATGTGTAAGATAAAATTTTAGAAAGGACTTAATTTCAATGAGTTCGTGCTAATTGACCAACTTTATCTATCCAGCATGACATTATACATGTTCTTCTTCCAACAAACCGGCCGTACCCCACCGAAGCAGCGTGGCCCAAAAAAAAGAAAAACTTTAGTCTCTCTTAATGTATACAGAAAAAGGGGTTACTAGCCGATTGCTCCCGGCATGTTAGTCACCTCTTACGACACGCATGGCTTACGGACGAAGAATTCAGTTCCACTTCCCCATGGAGATAACAGGAAATAAACAACGACAAGAACTAGTAGGAAAATAGAAGAAAACCCAGAGGGGTGTGTATATATATGCTTGTACATGTATGTGTAGCAGAAGTAGCAAGACGTACCTGAAATCTTGCATGTTTATGCGACAGAAAAAAGACGCCAGCAATCCTACCATCATGTAAAACAATTACAGGTTTCCGTTTTACATTCGTATATATATTAAATTAAATTTACATCTAAGTTTACAGGCTTTCTCTCTTGTGTTCAGTATCAGTCTTCTGTTCCAGTGTTCAGCACTATTAGTCTCCTGTACCTGTATTCAGCACTATCAGTCTCCTGTACCAGTGTTCAGCACTATCAGTCTCCTGTACATGTATTCAGCACTATCAGTCTCCTGTACCAGTGTTCAGCACTATCAGTCTCCTGTACCAGTGTTCAGCACTATCAGTCTCCTGTACCAGTGTTCAGCACTATCAGTCTCCTGTACCAGTGTTCAGCACTATCAGTCTCCTGTACCAGTGTTCAGCACTATCAGTCTCCTGTACCAGTGTTCAGCACTATCACTCCTGTACCAGTGTTCAGTAGTAGTCGGCCGTCAAACTGATTTTCAAGTGTCTCTAATATTTTTCCTAAATGGTGCTGTGTCCTGGTAAAATAGTTCTGTTGCAACCCCTGAATGGGTCACAATGTATATAATGTATATTACCTTTTCATATATTTTATATTGCTTATATTTGCGATAATAGCTAAATCGTAAATACATTGCTTTATATTATTTGACTTAGTTACTTTTATTAGGTAGGATGTAACATATATAAATTATTCAGTGCTCATAATTCAAGTCTTGATTGTCCAACTACTGTAATTATCGCTCATTGCTCGTTTCCCTGCCGGCTTCTCGGTGTTGCTGGGCAGCAACTGTCCAAGGAGCAATCACGTGATCGGGGGGGGGGGGTGTTCACACTTCGCCTGAAGTAGTTAGTCTGGGCTAGACTCTCTTAGTGGTTGGATGTATTCCTGGCAAGATGCCCCACACTCCTCTCTCTTGTGGGCCCTTGTTGGAAAATCGTCTCTGTTGCTTTCTTGTTGTTGGTTCTGTAGAACTCTTTTCACCGAACACCGTCTAGACTTAGTGATTTTCTACGTTGTACTGACGTTGTGTGTCGCACAGACACTCTGAGCAACTCAGGTCCTGAGCTGTAGCATATGACCTAACTTGTACTGGTATCTGTGTACTGTCACAGTCGGGGATTTTCTTATGCTGAACTTAGATTCAGTAGTATGGGAGTTTTGTGACTTTTATGGAGGATCTGCAGATGGTTCCTGCTTAGTGTCGTTATATTATCTCCTTGTTCCTGATTCTGTGTCACAGTTGCTTGTTATATTGCTGTTCAGTTTATCAGTCGTTTTATTGTTCAAGCAAGCTGTTCTGATTGCCAGGTTGGTCAAGAAGTTAGTTGATGTGAGGACTTAGTCACTGGTTTAAGTCTAGTCGAGTCTTGAGACATAGCGAACTACTTAGAGCACTTACATACACACAAAGCTTATTTGTAATTATATATATATATATATATCTATATATATATATATATATATATATATATATATATATATATATATATATGTATATAATTATATTATTAAATGTTAATGTACCAGACGGTACTTAAGACGTATAAATGTGATATGTGCCTTCAGCACAATACTACTGTACACGAGAGAAGTGATTATTCTTATTTTGTTTATATTACCTCTAGACTGTTATTAATAAATTTATTAAATTTTAATTTCTCTAGTTAGTAGCCTACCAGTTGAAATCCTGAAGCACTAATAATTCTTATTGAATTCTAATGGATAATTGGACAAGGATACTGACTTATTGTTACGAAAACCCAATAACAGGCTGAATGCTTGAAGGGCAGTCCTTTCTAGTATTCACTGGAGATCTCTTCTCAGTAGTAGTACCAGTTCCTAGTAACCAGTTACCGGTAACCAGTGTACCAGTAGATGACTCACTACCAACCGTCTCTGCGTGAATCACTGACTGTATTCATATTGCTGCTGACCATAGCAGGATTTCAAACACCCCCTCACATAGGCACTGTGGGTCAGTTAGTCTAGTCAGGGAGCCAGAGAGAGGCAGGTCGGCTGTTGGCGCTTCACACACATTCCGTTATATTATACGTACTACCAGCCTACGTGAGTATTTTTACCCTATCCACGTTTTCGAAACCCACATGACAAATGGTGGCAGCGGTGGGATTGAACTCTTGGATAGTCAAGGTCCATCTGGCTAACCTTCCAGTAGGTTGTTTGTTCTGGAATAAAGGTATCAGTGGAGCATCGTCTGTCAAGACATGAACAGAGTACTGATAAATAATGTCTCAGAAGTGCTTTAAAGACCATACTATTGCTAAAGCTTCTTGCTCAGTTACTGAATAATTACGTTCAGCCTTCGTAAGGACTCAGCTATCAAATGCAACTGCGTTGTACTTGCCATCGGTCTTCTGAGCTAGTACAGCGCCTATGCCAATTGAACTAGCATCAGTTGTCAGATAGAAGGGCTTAGAAAAATCTGGAAATTTCAAAATTGGAGCAGATGTTAGCTTTTCTTTTAGAGTTTGGAATGCTCTTTCTTGATGGAAGGTCCAAACAAAAGGAGCATCTTTCTTAAGCAACTCAGTTAGAGGAGCAGCTATGGAAGAAAAATTGGCAATAAAAGATCTATAAAAACCTGCTAAGCCCACAAAGGATCTTACGGCATCAGCAGTTTTGGGAGTTGGAAAATTTAGTACTGCAGTTACTTTACTTTGGTCAGTCGTAACCCCTCTAGGAGTGACTACGTGACCAAGAAACTTGATTTCTGATCTGAAAAATTGACATTTAGACAGTTTGATCTTTAAATTGGCTTCTTCAAGCTTACCAAGTACTACATCAAGTCTTTTCAAGTGTGTATCCACGTCTTTAGACATGACGATTACGTCATCTAAGTACACCATAAGTGCATTACCTATGAGACCTCTAAAGATATTAGTCATGAGCCTTGAGAACGTGATAGGGGAGGATCGTAATCCAAACGCCATATGGAGGAAGTGATAATGACCTGTAGGAGTGGAGAATGCAGTTAGCTCTTGGCTGTCCTCGTGAAGAGGGACTTGCCAAAACCCTTGTAACAAATCCAGGGTTGAAAAGACTTTGTTATCTCCAATGTTACGTAAAAGATCACCCAGTACAGGAAGTGGGAAGCGATCTGGAATAGTTTTTGCATTTAACTTCCTAAAGTCAATCACTGGGCGTCAAGTACCATCCTTCTTAGGTACTAGGATCAAGGGTGCATTCCAAGGTGAATTGCTAGGTGCAATAACTCCATCATCAAGCATATGATTGATCAATTCTTCTGCGACAGCAACTTGTGAATGAGGCATTCTGTATGCAGGTATGTAGATGGGTCTAGTACCAGGTTCAAGTGGAATACGATGGGACAATAAGGTCGTAATACCCATCTTCTCACCTGGTAAGGCAATGGCTTTACGATGTTTGTTCAACAGAGTCAACAAACGCTTGACTTCATCTGGGAAGTCAGTGGGAAGTCTTTCTCCTCAACTGGTGGAACAGATTGATCCAGTGAAGTGGATGAGGTCTCCCCGCACTCTCAGTAGTAGTACCAGTTCCTAGTAACCAGTTACCAGTAACCAGTGTACCAGTAGATGACTCACTACCAACCGTCTCTGCGTGAATCACTGACTGTATTCATATTGCTGCTGACCATAGCAGGATTTCAAACACCCCCTCACATAGGCACTGTGGGTCAGTTAGTCTAGTCAGGGAGCCAGAGAGAGGCAGGTCGGCTGTTGGCGCTTCACACACATTCCGTTATATTATACGTACTACCAGCCTACGTGAGTATTTTTACCCTATCCACGTTTTCGAAACCCACATGACACTCTAAGCTTATTAGAAATCGCGTTTTTTGTAACAAGTTCTCCATGGGGTTCTATTTCAGAGAAACTATAGGTATTGGAGCAAAACTAAGTTCAGGTTTGAATTTAGCATCCCCAAATTAGTTACAAACGCATGTTTTTAAATACGAACTGACAACCTTGTTGACTCTGCAAGTGGATATAACTTATATATACACAGTTTCATGTTATGTTTTTTAAAAAACTTAGTATCTTTTTGATGACTTGGTAAGAAATGATAGATAGGTGCATGTGATGGCCTCACGCTGCTCTCAAATTGACTTTGGTTTCTGGATTATGTCGTTTGTGTTTCTCCATTGGTTGTGTGCCACTGCAATAGCAGCCAAAATTATTGAGCCGACAGCAATTTCTAAAGTTGAAGGCAGTCTAGTGCAGTTTGTAGTAATTTTCATGCAGGAAAACCTTCTTAGAATGGTAAATTGTCAACCCATTCCTTAGTAGTTTTCATCGCTCAGCCATAAGCTAAAATGTACCACCAACAGGAGGATGTTCAGCGTCTTAAAATACTGAAATGTCAAATCCAACAGACTATGAACATCGAATAATCCAGCACAATACCAAGAAATTCCTTAACCCTCAGGTTATATCACAGCAAAGAACCAATCAAAATTGCCTTTTTATCCTTAGAGAGGTAGGCTATGGTGACTCGTGAGTTCAATGGATAAAATGTACGTTTGTGTCGTGAGTTAGAGGAATTCCATTAGTACAAAACTAAAACAATCTTATCTATCACTTATTAATATGCAATCATCACATCCGGACACCATCTTGACTCCTAAGAACAAAGTACAGAAATAAACAGGGCAATTATTTTATAAAACGCCACGACCTCTTGCTTGTGCTTGAAGACACGACCTCTTGCTTGTGCTTGAAGACACGACCTCTTGCTTGTGCTTGAAGACACGACCTCTTGCTTGTGCTTGAAGACACGACCTCTTGCTTGTGCTTGAAGACACGACCTCTTGCTTGTGCTTGAAGACACGACCTCTTGCTTGTGCTTAAAGACACGACCTCTTGCTTGTGCTTGAAGACAGGGCAAGTGGAATCACACTGTAATTATTGCTTATGCGGAAAATTTTGAATTTTCCGAAACCATGTGCATAATTTTTGCATGTAATTCAATGAAATGCATTACTGTTGGTTTAAAATTAATTTGGGAATGAAAAAGGGAACCAGGAAACAAGTAGTGTCAGGTGGAGGAGGACGCCACATTGGAATTTGAGGAACAAGACCACATTGAAATTTGTGGGAATTCTTCAGAGGCTCTGGAGGCTTAATGGGGCTTAAGCCTCCCAAATAGGAACAAGAAAAATCGGAGTTACAGTCCTGCAGAATGTGCGAAAACAGCGACTTGGCAGGACTTGGAAATTAGATGGTGAAATGAGCCATCCACCCACAGCTAAGTATACTGCACTTTATATGTTAAACTTCTGGCCAGTTAGGTTCCTCATGTCTACGCAGGAGTTGTGGGTGATCTAGCTGCATCAGGCGACCTCCAGACAAAGTTGGTAAGTGGTGATAACACAAATATTTCTCTCATATGATGTATAAATACATGTATCCCCCCCCCCTTTCCTTCCTTCAGTCTAACCTAATGATACATTCCACATAATTTTAATGTAAATATTATTACCAGAATTACTGGCTGTGTTTATTAAATTTAATGTTAATTTTTATAGGTTCAGAGTAGATGTGGGAATGTGTGAGGGTAGTGGGTGACGGAGGGAGACATTCTCCTTGTGACCTAGGGTGTCTCAAAATATTCCTATATGTCTTAGAGTTGTAATAACAGGTAAGTAATAGTTATCTTTGTTGCCTTCCTAATTAAATTACAGGTATAAATGTAATGAGGTTCATGCAGGTAATTTATTCCCCACAGCTTATATCAAATTTCCTTCTTCGTCTTTTACTGTTAACTTCATCCACAGCGATTCGTGTTTTGGTTTCTTCTTTTGCGAGTCATTATAATACATACTGACCTACCATACTTTCTGAGTTAATGTATCTTCAACTAGTAAGCCACAACCACACACATGCAGACCGAGTACTCAAGGTTTAATTTTCAAGAATTTGTGGGATTCCTACAGTGCCAGCTTTACCATGTTCATACTGCATATCAACATACGATGTGCTTTGACACAGTTCCAAGATTTGTGTACACCTGATTATTTTCAGTTATAAAAACAAATAAGAATAGAAGAATTTCTCATTCGATTCCCTGAATGAGGACGAGGAGAAGAATCCTTCGAGCCATTTAATGACTAGATAGAGTTCACTCTTACAACAACGTTCAGATATTGTAAAAACAAAAATGGGGTGAGGGTTACCCAATTTTTTTTTTTTTTATTCACCGGTATTCTCCCGGCCCGGGTCTTTTCCAAGTAGTGGTGACCCGGCCTTGGCTCCCTATCTGGGGAGTGTCTCGAGACTTAAGTCTTCCATGGGAGGAAGGACAAGTACCTCCTCATCTTTGGGACCAAGTGTCCCCAGGCCTAGCCACATTCCCCGCCCTCACGGGGCTCGTAGGGAGAAGCTAGGCCTCTGGTCTGCCATCTACCCCGCCTCAAAGGGGCTCGTGGGGATGGCAGTCTTATGAGCTGCAGATGGTAGCATCTCCAAGTTTGTGCCTTGGAGCTAGACTGAAGACGCGCATCATAGTGCAGTTAATCTAACTTAGAAACGATGTGTTGCGGACATGTAACTAACTTGTACTTTTCCTGGGGAAAATATGTGGCATGCTAGTGGACATTTTTTCTTCACATTTTCTCTAAATGGTCAAAACTCACAGAGATCCAGTAAAACAATCTTCCAAATTGGCCTTCCAGAGAAGCCAATACTGTACGAGGTTGGTCCTAGTGGCTACCAGACTAATGGTACACCTCATACAACACTGCACACAGTACACTGCATACAGCACTGCACATACTACACCACACACAACACTACACACGACACCATACACACAGTAGTACACCACACACACACACACACACACACAGCACTACAACACACACACAACACTACACCACGCACCGTTCACAGATACACAATACACCAGATATACCAGTAAACAAAGCCACCAGCTGTGCTGCAGAAACAACTCTGCTCTCATCACCAGCTGATTCTAAGACAACGATGGGTGGGTGGGAGGATGGGTGGGTGGGTGGCTGGGTGGCTGGGTTTGTGTGCAGGGCGTTGAAGTGAAATCAGCTGGTGCTGTCCCTCACCTATCACACGCCTTTCTGCTCTGATGTCACCTCCTTGCACCTCCTCAGCCCACCATGCACCTTCCTCCCCATTCGGGCTACCCACCATATTCCTCTTTTCTCATTTTGCTCGTCTTCCCTATCATCCTTCCCATATTTTGCACACCATGCTAATCTCTCACCTCCCCACCCTGCAACTCTTCATCCTTTTCCTCTCCCTAACTTGAAGATGTGACACCACCACCACCCAAGTTCTCTTATTCAAGATAGTTATTAAACCATTCTGACGCACTACAACAAAGTATCCGATGTGTAAAGTGATACATTAACACGAGACACCGTCATTAAACTCAGTAACAAAAGTTGCTAAGCTAATATATATAAGTAAGTGTGAAGTGTTTTTACAGATACTGAAAGAACACTGCAATTATCTCCTCGCTCAAACATTAAGTGCTGCAACAATTCAGTTTAATAAACTTGAATAATTAGAAATTGAGAATTAATATTAATATCGTGAAGCAAGATCATCATCATCCATCTCGAACATTTTTCCACATTTCCTATTAGGTTCTCTTATATGTTTTCTAGTACAGGATGGTCATTCTTTTTTCCGTACGTTTTGTCTCAACTATCTAGAAGGCGATCCAACTTCTTCGACACCCTAGACCACTTCAGCACTCAACTTACAAGTCGGCGATCACAAATTAATTTAAATATATATATATATATATTAAATATATATATATATATATATATATATATATATATATATATATATATATATATATATATATATATATATATATATATATATTTAAAAAATATAAAATATAGGGAGGTACCACCTCTGTAACTGGACTGGGGATCCTCATCCTCAGAGAAGACAAACGTACCTCAGGGAGCTGGATGAGATTTTCGCCCTATAATCGGTGATACACACGTAACAACATGTACCGTATATGCCACCTTTATATCAACAATGTATCTCTTAAATCTTTTGTACCATATTATGTAATAAAATATTTATATCTTTATGTATATTTAAAGCTTAAGATTTAAAAAAAAAACAAATTGTATGTTCTTTTAGTGATACAAAGGTTCTACTTAGGGCCTAGAGGAAAAGAACCAAAAAATAATTTTTTTAAGGCTCTGAATTTATATAGAAATAATACTACACATATTATTATCTAGTAATGAGATGTCTGGGGTCGAGACCTTTCTTTTACCAGTCTCTCCATATCAATTCCGATGTTGGTGGTGGCAAGTCGAAGACACGCGTCCAATGTTTCATTTACCATCTGATTACTGGTTTTAGATTTTTCTTGCTTCATTGTAGAAAACGTACATTCACACACACACACAAATATATATATATATATATATATATATATATATATATATATATATATATATATATATATATATATATATATATATATATATATATCTCACACACTACGGAACACTGAGTAAAGCTTTAGTACAATGTCTCTCGGCTTGGGGAATCTATGGTTGCAGACCATCTTCCAGAAACTCTCCTGATTTTCATTTTTCTTTGCAAGCGACAGTGGGTCAGACTACAGTTCACAAAGTTCAGGCTGAAGTTCTGGTAACTGTGTCTCCATATTAACTTCCATGGGGATGTTACATAAAAGAAGAGTGGGTTTTATTTTTTCAAGTTTCTAAATCTTTTCTCAAACTCACCAGATAAAACTTAAATTTTTATGACAAAACATGAAAAGCCTGACTCGATATCAAATGCCATGAGTTCACAACAAGTAGTAAAGTGTGCAAGCTCATTATTTCTTAAACACACAATGAATAACTGCAGCTTCTTACTGAAAGCTTCAATGTGTCCAATTAGTTGAGAAATATTTTGTTTACATTGTAAGCTCAGATTCAGCACATTCAAGTGTCTTGCAGCTGAGTTTGGTACACCTTTGTATTGCACAGCTGTTAATTTTGAAAAAATGAAAGGATATCTTTCCGAAGAGCAAAGAAATGCTGGAGCATTTTTCCAGCACTCAGCCGCCTGATACTTAAGTGCCGTGGTAGGTCATTCTGCAATCGGTTCTTCAAAGAAAGATATGAATTCTATGTGTCTCTGACTTATTACCACCTCTGATTAAATTCACTATGCTGACAACACACTGTATGACATCACTCATCTGTAATACCTTGCCAAATAATGTATCTTGTTGGATAATGCAGTAGTGTGATACAATCGACTTATTTTTTGCTTCAGCAATCCAACTAACCCCACATTAATGCCGGTCATAGCTCTTTCACCGTCTGTTACAATACAGGAACACTGAAAATCCTCCAAGTTCATTGACAACTGAAGCGAGAGGAGCATAAATATCTGAATCTCTAGCACCACCACTCAAGGGTTGTATCTGGACTGGTTCTTCATGTGTCATGAAATCATCATCTACAGCAAGTGTGAATATAAGAACATAAGAACATAAGAAAGGAGGAACACTGCAGCAGGCCTGTTGGCCCATACTAGGCAGGTCCTTTACAATTTATCCAACCCAATTTTCAATGCTACCCAAGAAATAAGCTCTGATGTGCAAGTCCCACTCAAATCCAACCCCTCCCACTCATGTACTTATCCAACCTAAATTTGAAACTACTCAAAGTCCTAGCCTCAATAACCCAACTAGGTAGACTGTTCCACTCATCAACTACCCTATTTCCAAACCAATACTTTCCTATGTCCTTTCTAAATTTAAACTTATCTAATTTAAATCCATTACTGCGGGTTCTCTCTTGGAGAGATACCCTCAAGACCTTGTTAATATCCCCTTTATTAATACCTATCTTCCACTTACACACTTCGATCAGGTCTCCCCTCATTCTTCGTCTAACAAGTGAATGTAACTTAAGAGTCTTCAATCTTTCTTCATAAGGAAGATTTCCAATGCTATGTATTAATTTAGTCATCCTACGCTGAATGTTTTCTAACGAATTTATGTCCATTTTGTAATATGGAGACCAGAATTGAGCTGCATAATCTAGGTGAGGCCTTACTAATGATGTATGAAGCTGGAGTATGACCTCTGGACTTCTGTTGCTTACACTTCTTGATATAAATCCCAGTAATCTATTTGCCTTATTACGTACGTTTAGGCATTGCTGTCTTGGTTTAAGGTTGCTGCTCACCATAGCCCCCAAGTCCTTTTCGCAATCTGTATGGCTAAGTTCTACATTATTTAACTTATAAGTGCTAGGGTTATGGACACTCCCGAGCTTCAGAACCTTGCATTTATCTACATTGAACTGCATCTGCCACTTTTCTGACCAAGAGTAGAGTTTGTCTAAATCCTCCTGAAGTTCCCTAACATCTACGTTTGAATCAATTATCCTACCTATCTTCGTGTCATCGGCGAATTTGCTCATATCACTAGTAATTCCTACATCAAGATCATTGTGTCACTGATGCCTCTACTCTTGTTTAATGCCAATAAAAAGTATTTGCAGTGTTTCATTATTTCTTTCAGTTTTAAAGAAACATATTAAGTTCGTTTATACTCTTCTTGCGACTGTTTGATGAGAAAATGACACTTTCAAATTTTCTAGCGACTTTTTCTACCCTAAACACTTGTGCTATTTTCACAGGCGTCATAACTTCATATAATGCTGTAAGACTCGCTGTTTGAGGTTTTCCAAAATTACTCAGCACCTCCTTCCGTTTATGATGTTTGCTCTTTAGGTTCATAAAAAAAATATCACTGCGGGATTTTCCCACATACTTGGCATAATGCCACCTGACATATTCCTTCATCACAGTAACTGTCTATTGACACACAATACAATGGTTTTCCATTATTTTATACGAGAAGAAATTTTTCCTCCAATTTCATACCAAACATTCTGTTCACCTCAAAAAACTTTCTTTCCTTGCCTGTGCGTAGTGTGAAGGGTAGTGTCAGAGACTCAGTGTTACGCATCTATAGCCCAGAGGCAGACCGACGCATCTCGTCCCGTAGAGCTGGCCGTAGGGAACGATAACAAGACACGTCCTCACTCTGTACTAATCGTGGTCATGGAGTGAGTTTCTCACTCAAACGCTGTCATTCACATGCATTCACATGCATAACCTTAGTGTCGCAGATACTTAAAGTGTTTTTTTACTGAAGAAAATTCAATAAATCAATATGTTAAAAGTGCTCGTGGCCACAAAAATTCAACCCGCGGGCTACTTGTGACCCAAGGTCGTGTGTAGTTGGACCACCCTGTTCTAGGGTGATGGATAGTGATAAGTCTTCGGCGAGGACTAACATTTTCTGCTCTCTGCCTTGACCATATGCTTCCTCTCTCTCTCTCTGCAGTGTACTGTTATGTATGCTGCGTACTAAATGTGCTCTTCTGTACAGGAAGGTACTCATATGGCACCACCATTAATCTAGTCTATGCACGGAGTATTTTAAGCGTGAACGATGAAAATCACAACACCCTGGCTCAAATAATTAACACATGTAAAATATTCTTTAGAAGACTTTTAGGTCCGTCCAGCACGAGTGTCTTAACTTGATAATGGTCCAGAAGAGACCAAAAAATTGAACGAATACAAACGTTTTGCTCTGCGGATCAACAACATCCACAAGCTTATCAAATCTCCGTATAAATTTGCCATTATCCCCATAGGTAAATATATTTCCATTAAGGGCTTAACCTGCAAGAAATCCGCAATTTTAGGTGAAACAAAGTCCGGGGTGTATGTCATATACTATGTGGAAGGCGTGAGAAAATATAGTGGGGCGACAGCCAGTGACTTGCACATCTGTATAAATGAGCATAAAATGTACCTACTGTACTGATAATATTAATAATGCTCAATTTATTCACTGAAACAGCCACGACTACCAAATGAAACTTAGAGGAGTAAAACTTTTCTCTCTTACAGACGTCGCGTCCTAGAATTTGGGCTTCTTAGTATTAACAATACAGATATACGAAAGAGTTTTAGCCAAGCTCATTTTAGGGGTTGTCATCACCCACCCACTCTACACTACATCTGACCTCTCCAGTATCTATGTACTGGATTGATAAAGCCGTTTTAGGTCTTGTCTCAATTTTAATACAAAGAACACTGATAAGGTCAATGATCCTCTCACTGATACTAGGGATTCCCAATCCTTGCCCTAACCTTAGGACAGCCAAGAATAATTCAAAAGTCTTTGTTTTTGCATTAGCTCCATGGGTGGAAGAGATCTTTCCATAGCTAATATTAACTCTGAATCAATATTAAAAAAGTAAGGTTCTAATATAGGTTATGTTTATCATTCTTATCATTCTTACATTAGCACCAAAACTGGGGTTGTAGCCAGCAACAAATCCGAGAATATTTGCCAGGAATTTAATCTTTGTATCTATTATTTAGCTGCTAAATGGTATATTTGCTGAACGATTTGCTTATATCAAGAACACTGAGACAATTGAACCCAACATAGATAACGATTAGTTAGGTTAGATTTAAAGCCCATCACTCGAACATAGGATCAAAATTATTTAATTCCAAATAACTGTCATTAAAATATATTCGATGAACATACACTTCAAGTGTAACATTTAGTAAGAACTGTTGTAATTAAATAGCTACTACTAAAAACAAAAAAATAAATTCGCATCAGACCTACAGTTACCAACCAGTGTGATATGTCTGTGACCGGTTTCGAGAGTTTTCCTGGCTTCGTAGCTCGGCCTGAAACCAGTCTTTGTTGATTGTTCGATCAACCACACAAAGAAAACACTTCTGGAGAAATATGCAATAAAATGTTTTATATGAATATAAAATAAAAGTCAGTATATTTTGGGAAGAGCAGCCCTCGCCTGCGACCTCTGCCTCTCCCCTCACACTGACACAGACCCAAACAAAAACTAGAGAGCGTCTGACAGCAATCTTCCGCTGTCTGGACGCTCAAACCACGGTTGTCACACACTTCCGCAGATATACCTCAGACTCTGTCCCTACCTTTTCTCCCCTCTCTTCCTAGACCCTTCCCCTATCCCTTTATTCCTCCTTTCCTCCCTCTCTTACAGTCCTCCCCTCTCTCTTTCCGTTCCTCCCCCCTCCACTTCCCCTCAAGTCTGGTGGGTTCCTTCAGAGAAGAAGACAAGGCTTTCCTCGATGGTCTTACATGACTGACAAGTCTTTCTGTATGTGTAAATATTTCTAAACAACTTAGTCATTGTTCTTCACAAATATCGGCCCCTATTCACATGTACGTACGTACATACGTGTGTGTGTGGGGGGGGGTTGCCAATATGACGTTTTTCAGAACATAGTGCTAGCTGCCCAGATAACTTTTGTCCCGAGTAGGGAAATTAGATCTAACAAAAATGATCCCAAATGGATGAACAATAGATTAAAACATCTCATTGGTCAAAAGAGAGGCATATATAGGCGAATCAAAAGAGGGGATAGGCAGTTAAGAAATCAATATATTGAGTTAGAGAAATAAAGAAAGGAATAAGAAAAGCAAAAAGGGATTATCAGGCAAAGGTCGCAAAGGATTCAAAAACTAACCCAAAGGGGTTCTTTCAGGAATACAGAAGTAAGATTAGGGACAAGATAGGCCCACTTAAGAGTAACTCTAGTCAGATCACTGATGGTGATAAGGATGTGTGTGAAATTCTCAATACCTACTTCCTCTCAGCTTTCACCCAGGAAAATACTAGCGATATTCCTGAAATAGCAGATTAAGTAGAACAGGATGATAATAAACTATGCACGATTGCAGTAACTAGTGACATGGTCCTCAGACAAATAGAGAAACTAAAACCTGACAAATCCCCAGGCCCTGATGAACTGTTTGCAAGGATGTTAAAGGAATGTAAAGAGGAACTTAGCATACCTTTGGCTAATCTTTTTAACATATCACTACAAACTGGCATAGTGCCTGATAAGTGGAAAATGGCAAATGTAATACCTATTTACAAGGCAGGTGACAGGTCCTTAGCTTCGAACTATAGATCAATAAGCCTTACCTCCATAGTGAGAAAATTTATGGAATCAATAATTGCCGAAACAATTCGTAGCCATCATGATAGGTACAGATTGATTAATGAATCTCAACACGGTTTTACAAAGGGGCGTTCCTGTCTTACGAATTTACTAACTTTTTTCACTAAGGTGTTTGAGGAGGTAGATCATGGTAATGAATATGATATTGTGTATATGGACTTCAGTAAGGCTTTCGATAGAGTTCCACACCAGAGGCTATTGAGGAAACTTAAGGCACACGGAATAGGAGGAGAAATTTTTTCCTGGGTAGAGGCATGGCTGACAAATAGGCAGCAGAGAGTTTGCATAAATGGGGAGAAATCAGAATGGGGGCACGTCACAAGCGGTGTTCCTCAGGGGTCAGTGTTGGGCCCGTTGTTGTTCACAATTTACATAAACGACATAGATGAGGGAATAAATAGCGACATAAGCAAATTTGCTGACACCAAAATAGGCCGTCCAATTCATTTTAATGAGGACACTAGAGCACTCCAGGATGATTTGAATAGACTGATGCAATGGTCGGAGAAGTAGCAGATGCAGTTTAATATTGACAAATGCAAAGTTCTAAATGTTGGACAGGTAAATAACCATGCCACATATAAACTAAATAATGTAGATCTTAATACTACTGCTTGCGAAAAGGATTTAGGAGTTCTGGTTAGCAGTAATCTAAAACCAAGACAACAGTGTATTAGTGTTCGCAATAAAGCTAACAGAATTCTTGGCTTCATATCTAGAGTATAAATAATAGAAGTCCTCAGGTTGTTCTTCAACTCTATATATCCTTGGTTAGGCCTCATTTAGACTATGCTGCTCAGTTCTGGTCACCGTATTACAGAATGGATATAAATGCTCTGGAAAACGTACAGAGGAGGATGACAAAGATAATCCCATGTATCAGAAATCTTCCCTATGAGGACAGACTGAGGGCCCTGAATCTGCACTCTCTCGAAAGGTGTAGAATTAGGGGGGATATGATCGAGGTGTATAAATGGAAAACAGGAATAAACAGAGGGGATGTAAATAGCGTGCTGAAAATTTCCAGCCAAGACATGACTCGCAACAATGGTTTCAGGTTAGAAAAATTCAGATTCAGGAAGGATATAGCAAAGCACTGGTTTGGTAATAGAGTTGTGGATGAGTGGAATAAACTCCCGAGTACAGTTATTCAGGCTAAAACGTTGTGTAGTTTTAAAAGTAGGTTAGATAAATACATTAGTGGGTGTGGGTGGGTGTGAGTTGGACCTGACTAGCTTGTGCTGCTGGGTCTGGCGCCGTGCTCCTTCCTTGAGTGGAGGTGACCAGACTGGGTGGGTCATTGGTGTAATCCGGGGAGGGGGGGCATTGGGTTAATCCGGGGAGGACACATGAGCCTGCTCCACATGGGTCAGTAGGCCTGTTGCAGTGTTCCTTCTTTCTTATGTTCTTGTGTGTGTGTGTGTGTGTGTGTGTGTGTGTGTGTGTGTGTGTGTGTGTGTGTGTGTGTGTGTGTGTGTGTATACGTACGTGTACGTACTCTGTGGTTGCAGGGGTAGAGTCGCAGCGCGACCCCTGTGTATGCCTGTGTACCAGGCGACAGTCAGCGCATGCATAAGCTATAGCAAACTCATCCACATGAAATGACAACTAAATATGCGATGGAAGAACGGACGGTAGGCCGTTTATAGCCAAGAGAAAACGGCTAGTGCTTAGGACACAACCTTGTGGGACTCCCTCGGCCTGAACAAAATCTGAGGAAAGCGAGGCGCCAACACGGACACGAAAATGTCTGTCAGATAAGAAAGCAACAAGGGAGGTTGGTAGATTACCGCGGAGGCCTAAGGAGTGGGCTTGGACTAAAATGTTATACCTCCAAGTGAAGTCACATGCCTTCTCAAGATCAAAAAAGACTGCTAGGACGGAGTGTTTGTTATCAAAGACATTTCTCACATACGTTTCTAAGTGGAGCAAGGGATCCAAATTAGAGTGGCCCTTGTGAAAGCCATATTGGCAAGGAGAAAGACTATTGTGAGTCTCCAAATACGATATCAAACGTCTATTCGCCAATCGTTCCATCGCCTTGCAGACTACACTGGTTTGCGAAACGGTAGTACAATGGCAGATTTCCATTGCTGAGGGAGAACCCCTCGCATCCAAATAAGATTGAAAAGACGCAATAGGACTGTAAGGACTGTAGAATGCAGATGTTGTAGCATACAGATATGAATATCAGGCCCAGCTGCCAATGATAGGCAAGCGGAAAGCGTGGACTCTAGCTCTAGGAGAGTGAAAGGTACGTTATACATCTCCATTCCAATAGAAGAGAAATCCAAGGGCAAATGCTCCTTGGTAGACTTAGACGCGAGAAATGAGGGAGACATGGACAAGATAGTTCCCAATTTCCGTGGCAACTTCAAGAGGTTCTGCAACACTAACACCAGCAACCTGCAAAACGGAAGATGGGTCAGGAGAGTACTTGCCACACAACTTCCGTACCTGCTTCCAAACTGTACACACAGGGAAAGTCGAGGTAATGGTAGACACGTAGTCTTGCCAACAAGTGCATTTAGTGTCACGTATGATGTGGCGAACGACTTATCATGCCCACTGAAAATCCAAAAGATGATCTGAGGTCCGATTATATAAATAATGGCCCCAAGCAGCATGTTTCAAACACATTGCATGCGCACACGCAGGAGACCACCAAGGCACGCATGTCTGAAAATGCCTGCCTGAGGTTTGAGGAATAGAACGTGATGCTGCAGCCAAAATTAAGGTCGAAAACTAGTGCACCAGTTCATCAATAGAGGACAAAGAAGGGTCCTCACAAAAAAGTGGTAAGATGAGAGTATAAGTCCCAGTTCACTCGTATGAGGCAGTCTGGAATATGTAGTAGAACTTAAAAGAATATGAAAATGATCACTGTCGCGCAAATCCAGGAGAACAGACCAAGCGTAATCAAGTGCGACTGACGAGGAGCAAATAGAAAGATCAATGGAAGAGAGATTCAGAGTGCGACAGTAAAAATGGGTGGGAACACCTGTATTTAAAACACGAAGAGGATGAGAAGTGAGAAGAGTCTACCTGATCACCACGAGAGTCACAGTGGGACCCTCCCCAAAGATGACAGTGAGCGTTAAAATCACTCAACAAGAAGATGGGCCTGCAGCAGAGAAGAAATCAAGAAAGCAATATCCAAGATACAGAATACATGGAAAGGGGAGAGATATAGAGAGCAAACTGTATACCATCATGCAAATAAATACGGGCTGAGGTATAATGCAGCAGAGAACAAAGACCTGTTGATACGGTATACCAACGCACACAAGAAGCCCATTCATTCACATTAAATGATTCATCAGGAAAATGATCAGAAGAATGCAACAACACATAGCCTGAAATGGGACGATAAAAAGCTGAACGAGTTTTGGGCTCTTGTAACCCGACACATACTAGGGAAAACTGGAAGAGCAACACCTGGCACTCTCCCCATTTACCCCTGAGGCCACGAATATTTCATTGTAATAAGTCATTATTCACAAAGGCAGGTATGTCAACAATAAGAAGCGATAAAATCTATGGGCTATTAGGTCAGTGAAGTCAATGTGTGGAGGTAACGGAAAGCATGTAAGCAAGGAGGAATCGGAATGCTGTGAAGGAAAAGATTGCTGCAAGGGTCGTGAAAAATAAGAAGGGGTAGAAGGAGGCACACCAGTGTCCATTGAGGGTTTCATCTCCACAGTATAGTCAGAGATAGCATCAAGTGTCTCAGCAGATAAGAAAGATGTCGATACCATGACTTCAGAGACAGGTGAGGTAGAGCAAGTAGAGATCGGGAAGACTATGGAGGGACCCAAAGAGGTCTGAGAGGGGAGGGGAGTATGAACCTGGAAAGATGCGCTGGCAGAGACAGAAGTCCTGCAGTGGAACAGGAGAGGAAGGAGGCTGGAAGGTAACTGGGGAAGAAGTTTGGGGAGGAACAGGAAAAGAGGGACCACACAAGGGGGGTGAACCTCCACCTTCATGTGACAATTAGAAAGGGGGAGAGAACTAGGTACTGAGATCGAAAAGGAAAATTGTTGGGGAAGTGTAAGCACCGAAGGAATGTGAAGAAACTTGGGTTTATGAGACAGGTTCAACTTGGTAGGTGATAGGCGCGAAGAAGATACAAGCGTGCGAGGTCTTACATACTGAGAAACTAGCAGGTGAGAAGAAGCAGAGGTAGGAATAGGTAAGGAGGTGGGGGTTTCAGAGGGTAAAGCCTCAAAAGAATTAGAGAGGGGGGTGACCCTGGAAGACACGACACCAGAGGAGTTAGTAGGCAGGGGTACTGCCAAGGCTGGAGGTCTCCTAGCTACTCAAGAATAAGGGACATGAGGAAAGTTCCCCTGAAGGTGGAGCTGAGAGACATAGAATAAGGCCTTCACTCTCCTTAAGACAATGGATTTCTCGTTCATTAAGATAGACCTGACATGGGTGGGAAAAAGGAGGAAGAGGTTCAATACAACTGAAGAAAGTGGGGGGAAGACTACAAAATGAATCAGCATGATCTGTGGCAGTAGGGACCACTTTATAGACCTCTAGGCGACGGCCCACGATATAAATGGAGGACGGGAGTTCACGGCAGCAAAGGTTAAGTAAGAACATAAGAACATAAGAACGATGGAACACTGCAGAAGGCCTACTGGCCCATGCGAGGCAGGTCCAAGTCTCCTACCGGCTTAAGCCAATGCACCCAACCTAGTCAGGTCAGGTCACATTGACTTAAGGGAGGAACACGGCAACCGACCTGGTAGCACAAGCTATCAGGTCTAACTCACACCCACCCACATCTACTCATGTATTTATCCAACCTATTTTTAAAGCTACACAACGATCTGGCCTCTATAACGGTTCTTGGGAGTTTGTTCCTCTCATCCACAACTCTATTACCAAACCAGTACTTTCCTATATCCTTCCTGAATCTGAATTTTTCCAACTTAAAACCATTGCTGCGAGTCCTGTCTAGGCTAGATATTTTCAGCACACTATTTACATCCCCTTTATTTATTCCTGTCTTCCATTTATACACCTCAATCGTATCCCCCCTAATTCTACGTCTTTCTAGAGAGTGCAGTTTCAGGGCCCTTAGTCTATCCTCATAGGGAAGGTTTCTGATACATGGGATCAACTTTGTCATCCTCCTTTGTACATTTTCCAGAGAATTTATATCCATTCTGTAATACGGTGACCAAAACTGTGCAGCATAATCTAAATGAGGCCTAACCAAGGATGTATAGAGTTGAAGAACAACCTGAGGACTCCTATTATTTATGCTTCTTGCTATGAAGCCAAGGATTCTATTAGCTTTATTGCGAACACTTATGCACTGTTGTCTTGGTTTTAGATTACTGCTAACCAGAACTCCTAAATCTTTTTCGCAATCCGTAATATTAAGATCTACATTATTTAGTTTATATGTGGCATGGTTATTGTCCTGTCCAACATTTAGAACTTTGCATTTGTCTATATTAAACTGCATCTGCCACTTCTCCGACCACTGCATCAGTCTATTCAAATCTTCCTGGAGTGCTCGAATGTCCTCGTCAGAATGAATTCGACGGCCTATTTTGGTGTCATCGGCAAACTTGCCGATGTCGCTCTTTATGCCCTCATCTATGTCATTTATGTAGATTGTGAACAGCAGGGGGCCCAACACTGACCCCTGTGGAACACCGCTCGTGACGCTTCCCCACTCTGATTTCTCCCCATTTATGCAAACTCTCTGCTGCCTATTTGTCAACCATGCCCCTATCCAGGAAAAAATTTCTCCTCCTATTCCATGTGCTTTAATTTTCCTCAATAGTCTCTGATGTGGGACCCTGTCAAAAGCCTTACTGAAGTCCATATACACAATATCATATTCATTACCATGATCTACCTCCTCAAATACCTTAGTGAAAAAAGTTAATAAATTCGTAAGGCAGGAACGCCCCTTTGTAAAACCATGCTGAGATTCGTTGATTAATTTATGCTTTTCAAGGTGGCTACGAACTGCCTCGGCAATTATTGATTCCATAAATTTTCCCACTATGGAGGTTAGGCTTATTGGTCTATAGTTCGAAGCTAAGGACCTGTCACCTGTTTTGAAAATAGGTATCACATTTGCCATTTTCCACTTATCTGGCACCATGCCAGTTTGTAGTGATATGTTGAAAAGATTAGCCAAAGGTGTGCTAAGCTCCTCTTTACATTCCTTTAGAACCCTTGCATACAGTTCATCAGGGCCTGGGGATTTGTTAGGTTTTAATTTATCTATTTGCCTAAGGACCATGTCACTTGTGACCCTAATAGTGCACAGTTTATTATCGTCCTGTTCTACATAATTTATCATTACTGGAATATCGCTGGTATCCTCCTGTGTAAAAACTGAGAGGAAGTATGTGTTAAAAATTCTACACATTTCCTTATCACTGTCAGTGAGCTGACCCGAGGAACTTTTGAGTGGGCCTATCTTGTCCCTGATCTTACTTCTGTATACCTGAAAGAATCCTTTTGGGTTAGTCTTCGATTCTCTTGCAACTTTAACCTCATAATCTCTTTTTGCTTTTCTAATTCCCTTTTTTATTTCTCTCTTTAACTGAATATATCGATTTCTCAATTGCCCCTCTCCTCTTTTGATTTGCCTATATATGCCTCTCTTTTGACCAATCAGATATTTTAATCTATTGTTCATCCATTTAGGATCATTTTTGTTTGATCTGATTTCCCTATTTGGAACATAATTTGACTGAGCAGCTAAAAATTTGACTGGGCGATGTTACTGGGAAAGTGCCTCTGCCCGTGAGTGGGCAGGACAAATTGAAAGGTTCTGAACGGCTAATTGCTCCAGAATATCATCACCGCAAGACAGAAAATCACTGTACAATGGTACATGGTAAAGCCACCATACCACTGCAAGAACTGAGAGTAGCATGTTTGTGAACCATGATTAGGATGTTATCAGTGAAAGTAAGATGGGAAAGATCACGAGCTTGTTTTGCCTTCTGAATGGTAACGATGCATGCACTGCTTCGAAGAGTGTGAAAGGATATATTCTGGCCAATATGCCATAAAAGAGCTTTACCAATACTATGGTCTGAAAGATAATCAGTTGGAGATGTCGGTTGAAGGGAAAAGAATTTAGTCCACTGAGTACTTGTATACATGGTGTGTAAAGGAAGTAGGTGTCCCATAGGTCGTTACTGGATAGAACGAGCAGACATTGAAGAACCATCATCAGTAAATGGTCTGGCATATTTAGGTGTAGTTCTGAGGGCAGCCCGACCTGAGGTAGGTAGGTGATCTGAAAACCATTGCACTGTATTCGATGAAGCCAGATGTATAGTTAAAGGTGTGCAAGAGGCAGAGGCACTGCAAGAAATGGGAAGAGCCTCGGCACCTGGAGCAGGCGATGAAGTGTCACCAGTAGAAGGTACAAGGGTATGGGAAAAGTCTGGAGAATGGTCCAGCAATGAAACCGGGTCAGAACAGGATGCAATAACAAAAAGGGGCCTGGGAGGAGGAGGAGGATTATCATGGAATGAAGACTCCATGATGAAGATACTTATTATTATTATTATTATTAAAAAAAAGGAAAAAAGGACAGCAGAAGGATAGTCACTAGAAGGCATGAAAGGGCCGTAAATTCCCTCGCTCAACCGAGAGGACCTCGAGACCGCGAGCAGTGCAGATGCAGCATGGAACCCATCTCATACCCTGCCCTTTACGCAAGTAAACCAGAGCTCTGGGATAACACCCTCACATCTACCGAGCCACTTCGGTGGACAAGAGTGTGTGTGGTTGGAAACCCACTGCAAAGCATACCTCCTTCAGCTGCCACCTCCCAGAACAGACAGGCATCCTCTGGAGACACACCCGTCATCTACAGGACACCCCGCCCACCTCTCAGAAATCCAGGAAGGGAGCAAGGCACCTCCAGACAATCCAGATTCCATGGCAAACTACATCACACCCAAGGAACCTCACCGAGCCGGATGAACCCCGGCTCACTTCCCCTTACCTAGAAACCGTAATTCCAGAAGGAAGAACCCTAGAAGCTACAAATGGGATGGAAAAAGGAAGGGTTGGGAGGGCGGAGGAAAGGGAAAAAAGGGGGGATGGGATAGGGAAGGGAGGATTGGGGGGTAATTAGGTTCGGTCTGAGGGAAGAGACCAAAGGGTTCAATTCCTCAGACCCTTTGAGGAGCTCCTCTTGAAGATATGAATGAATAGAGGTGGTAGTTTGTTGGGTAGTATGCTTGTTCTGTAAGGTGTGGGCGTTATTACCGCCACTTCTCTACCCTACCTTTTTCCATCCGGTGGGAGTTGACGTGTGTCCCTCAGATCAGTTGAGAGTCACTAGACTTTCGGCTCCCATAAAGTCTAAGTATCCAATCAACTCCTGTTTAATAATTTATTTTGTATTTCGTTTAATTTAGTTTAAGCAAGAGCTTCACTCTTGTTTAGGTTTTGTGAAGCTCTTGTTTAGGCTTTTATATTCTGATAATTCAACCTGACCTAATTTGGACTTACATAGAGTAATGTAATCATTTTTGTCATCGCCATCTCTTTTAAAGGCAGTACGCCTATCATGTGAGTGATTTCTTGAATGGTTTGTAATTTTCTGTTTCTTTATTTTAGCCTTGATAGTTGGCTTGGGTCATCCAACACTGGCAAGATAAGAAGAGCAGCATAGATCAGACTTAAACTGGCATCTGTACCTAACTAGCCCCCTTTCACTCGTAGCTGTCACGCAGTTATCTCATACCATCCTAAAGCCTTCTCCAACTGTCACCCTACCAAAGTTTCATTGTGATTCACGTCTGGTGACTCTACTACTTCGGACGGGTTGTCAGAGAATCCCAGTACCTTGGATCTTCAGAATCCTTACTCATGTTAGGGTCACCCTCTATTTACTTCAGGAGTCACAACAGTCACGTCCACCAGTGACCCCCCCCCCCCACATCAACAATGGCTCAGTATTCCAAACCACGATTCAGAGCTACGTGCTTAGAACATCTGCACGACACCGCTATATTATTCACATATTGTGTACTTATTAGCTGTCACTAATTATTTATATATTTAATTTTTCATTCTTTGCTTCATGTACGATTAATTTCATGTTTAAGTGTTTTATATTCTATACAGATTCTATATATCATTATTAAAATTGTTTATGTTACTGTATTATCATTGATTTTTCTATCATTTCGTTTTCATACAGAGGAATCGGCCGCATCAAATAGTCTTTGAGGGTCAGATAGGGCTGTTGAACCTTGACAACAACCTTCCTCTCATACTCGTAACTACAGTAAGCATGATGAAACATACGTCTCTTTACAGACATGTATATCAGTAAAACTAGCCCTCAATGAGAGTAGACTGCTCTCGTTGATCACTATATTATACCTCGTATCCCAATTTATATTTGTCTTCTTGAAGTATTTACAGCTTTCCGATGTATTTCTTAAGCAAAACTTAATTAAAAGCCCATCACTGCCATTTACACCGAGAATTAAAATGTTCTTTACTGCATCATATACAACAGTGTCTTCCTCCACTGTATTATAATCTAAATTATTTATTGTCTTGGCTCAGAATTCTCTTCCAGAATATATCTCACGTACAGTATCACCTTCAAGTTCATAAACTGTCCGTCATCCGTCTCTCACATCCTTCTCTCATTTAACTGACGTGATTCTGAAATTTAAGCATTTATTCCACATTTTTTTCTTTCCAAAGAAACTAGCTAGGACAGCCAGCTGCCGATTATCTATAGTGGTATTCTACATTATGAACAGATAATTATGTCCTACCATATTTAGTCAATTCACGCATCTTCAAGCAACACATCTTCAATATTTTCGTTTTATGTAATTTTATGCATAAAAATGATAATCAGTACCTTCTTCTGACAAAATAGTCGCCTTCTCTGATGTACAAGGAAGGATTTTATTTCAGTGCCACAGAGCTTGGACTTTGATGCAAATTAGAAACTGTTAAAACACTTGCCTGTAATGAAAACGATGCAGTACGAAACTGGATCTATAAGGTGAAGATGAAGAGGTTTTGCATGAAGAAATAATACATTGGTAGGGGGTCTGCCTTTTTTACATTAGATATTTTCTGCCAAAGCGGATGGTAGTGCAAGATCATAGGAATGCCCAAATGGCATAGAATCTATGTTCCACAGAGCAAACAAGTGTAAATCTGGATATATGTTTACAATTTATATAATATTTGTTTCAAGCAAATTTATCTGGTATTCTAGTTATTTAATAGACATATCAAATAAGGAATATACAGAGTATATTAACCTAACAAGTGAACAATGAAACAATGTTCAGAAAACAGGCCATAAGACTGAAAATATATTTTGCATTTAATTTAATTATCTGTGTAGGCCCAACTGCCAAAATATTTGTAATTATTTCACTAACACGAAAGTTCATGCAAGATATATAATATTATTTCATGTTTTTACAGATCAATGAGACTTGCGTTTTTCTTATAGACATTTAGCAAACAGTGTCTCTAGTTCATTTTCAAACATTTTTAAAATATTACAATTTTAAACTAAATGATCTAGTCTTTAATATTAGGAATAACTATTCTCGTATTAGGAGTAGGTAAAGCGATCTTATAATTACTTCTGACATAGTTAATGAATAAATGCGATCTAAGTAAATCAGTCAGTGTTAGATATGAGAGAAAAATTGGCTACATCTTTGACCATAATTTTAAAAAGTTGTGGACGGGTAAGTCAGCGGAAGGCTTCGGTCAGATGACCAAAAACTCAACGGCGGGTCATCATCGAAGACCCATGTCAGAAAACACTTGTCCTGATTCCTGATAAACCTAACCTAAGCTAGATATAAGAAAAATTATTTAAACACTTCAGTAACCTTGGGAAAGGAGCATTTTCTCATCTTCTGTATTTCTAAGGGAAACTTCAGTATCACAATAAAAGAAAAAAATATTTATCATTGCTAATATTTAACTGAAAATTTATAATCACAAGCCACTTATTAAACACTAGGATACTCTGAGGATCACTAAAACTATCTCAAGGAGAGAAAGAAATATTTGTTAATCCTTCTCAAAGATTAACAAATGTATGAAAGGGATAAATACACTCACATATATGAAAAGGATAAATACACTCAAATATTTGAAAGGGATGAATACACTCAGTGAAATAGAATAGCACTCGTCTTTAACTGCAGTAGTGTGTTTTAACTTGCCAGTACCCTCCCAGCTTGAGCCCCTTCCCTCACGAGCACCTCAGTACCCCGGGTGTAGCCTCCACGCGCCTCTGATTTTCACTCTCCTTTACAGCCTCCATCCACACGCAGCACTGCTGTTAATAGTCGTAGCAAGATGAGGTCACCACCAGTGAGGTATGCAAATTATCAGCAGAGTAATAAAAATTAACAAGTCAGCAGCTCTTGCTGGCCTGCTGCATAACATCAACTCTTCCCCCCCTCCCACTCTACAAATAACTGAATGTTAAAGGACACAAGATTATCATAATTTTATATTTTTTCAATTCTTAACTCTACACATATTGTATCTCAAACTTATAAAACAGAAATGCAGAATAAAAAGAAACATTACGAAACAAAAAAAAAATTGAGAATAAAGGAAAATATGATTTGGAATGAGTCACTAAGTCACATGTGTATCAGCATTTTGGTGTTACACCTGTGACTACAGCAGAATCTGTGGATGAGTCGACCACATCTGCTAACACAGGTGCAGCCACAAGGCAACCTGCCACCACACCAGTCACAAAGGTGGATTTATTTTATAATGAAAACGAAGCCACTAGCAGTCAAGAAGACGAGACGTCTTCAAACTTTCTAAACTGCCTTAAACGCAAGGGAAAAAACTCAGTCTAGCCTGGAAATTTTTAAATAAAATAACTAGAAAAAAAAGTGATAATAAAATTAGACATATTGACATGGTCCACATAGGCTGTTCAAAATTATACTTACATATAGCTACATTTACATTTTCTTTTTAGAACACTTGAAATTTACATTCAACAATAATGTTACACATATATGCTATAAGCATTGCCACCTAGTTCTGCCTTTACACAAATGGAATAAGCAGAGTCAGCTTCAGGGTAACACGAGGAACCAAAGACACTACATCTGTGGTAATAGCTTAACATTCTCTGGTTTAAGAATCATTACTTTTCTAACCCTGAGAGAATAGCGACAAGAGTCAGCTGGTGTAGTGTCAGTCAATTGGTCGGAGGATGATATAGAGTCGGTAGCAAGACTGTGGAAACAGAAGAGAGGTCGAGCACAGTTGTCTGTGCATCAGAAAGCTGTTCGACATCACTGATCGGTTTCATCTGATTAAGTGAGACTACACTGAGCAGTAACTAGATCACGAACTTGGCGCTTACTGCCACATATATGCTCAAAGACAGGGTAAGGGTGAACAAATTTCATTGCAAAAGACTTGTAGAAATTCAGTAACACTACTTAAGAACCAGCGTTGACCTTACTAGGTTTGACAAGGGTATTCCATATCCTGGTAAATTCAGCGGTACCTTTTGTAAGGGACATTCTAACTCTCTTGAAATAGGTTGAGCGTCACGTGTTCTGGTCAAGACATTCATCAACATTGTAAATTGGTGTTTACCTGGAGTTTACCTGGAGAGAGTTCCGGGGGTCAACGCCCCCGCGGCCCGGTCTGTGACCAGGCCTCCTGTCAGTGACAATGTTTTTTTTTTTTTTTTTTTTTTTTGAGGATCTATTGTACTGGTTCAGATAAGGTCTAGTAGCAGCTGACTCAATAATTATAATTTTGATTTCTGAAAACTGGCATCTTGTGAGTTTTTGAATGGATGAGATTAGTGTTAAATTATCCAGCAAATATTTAGTCTCCTGTTTGTAACTAGTATGTGACTAGATCTTATCACATATGTGCCCAAAACTAGCTGTCAGCATCCCAGCTACCAGTATTAACATCAGCTTCAGGTTTTGGAACACTGTGCCATGGCTACAAGCCATGATACCATTGCAGCAATCACTCTTACAGCAAGCTGTGCAATTCCAGTCTTTCCATGGAGGTGTGGGACATGTTTCCATGTCACTGACGCTTCCACTACATTCTTCTTCTGTAGCACAATGCATATGTTCAGAAAGTTGCCGTGGTGGACCAATTTTCCATTTTTTTTCCCGAAGACAGTAAACTTCATCAGTACCACAAGATTCAACAGTGGCATCACATTTTCCTGTGGTCCCAGTTTGATCTTTACATACATGACACTTTAAATTCGTCACACCTGCGATTAAGAATGTCCACACCAGGCCGAATACGTATATTTTATACATAGTTATAGCTTGGTTATCCTTTTTTCTTCCGAATTCTTCTGAAGATATGCACTTAAAACTTTCTTCTGATAGTACGAGAAGTGACTGAAGTGATTTTGTTGTATTCTATTCCAAACAACTGGAGACTTCAGACCCTTCACACAGTCTAGATAATGCTGGTTCACTTGTGTTACTTTATATTCAACACTTTTGTGCTAACTCGGCTGTATTATCTGTAACATTAACCTCTTGTATGCCGTTGTTCTCTCAAAAGTCCATCCACACAGTAATCTTCTCCACGAGAGAGACCTGTAAGGGTGTAAGGGTGTAAGGGTGATTTCAACATCTCATAAGGAAGTCTCTTGTTAACACCATTCAGGGCATAATGGAAGTAGGTAAAATTCTTAATGTGACACATATGACAAAGTTGCTGACACACTGATCTCCCTGATGACCTCCCTTCCCCTCACACCTTCAGGGGTAAGGGGAGGTGGGATACCACAGAGGTTTACAGAAAGCACCTTCCCTTACCCCGGAAGAGTGTGAGGGGACGGGAGGTAGGTGTTGGGGTCGGTGGTGGCCTTCAGTCTGTGATATGGGTTGCCAGTAATACTTTTTGCCTTGCCTCAGAGAATTTCCCCTCTTCTCTGTTGCTGTCTTGCTCCTGAAGATGCACGAGAATGTGAAAGATCTTGGGCTAAAGACTTTTATTCCCATGTGGCTTGTTCTACATATTGTGTATATATATATATATATATATATATATATATATATATATATATATATATATATATATATATATATATATATATATATATATATATATAGGGAGGTACAGCCTCTAGAACTGAACTGGAGAGCCTCATCCTCAGAGAAGAGAATAAACGTACTTCAGGAAAACACAAGATTCTCCCCGGAGTTGTTTGAATATTTTCTTCTACCATCCCCGATATTCTATGTAAACTTTATTTATCAACAAAATACATTGATAAAAAAACATGAATACATTGGTACGCTGAGGTCAGTGGTCACCTGCGGTCATACCTGCCTAAGCTCTTGTTGTAGTGTTTTAGAATCTCGGGTTCAAGTGTTGAAGAAGGAGATTCTACTTCTTCAGGAGGAAAATAGGAGGCTGAAGCTTCGCATAGATGAGTTTGGGAGTGAGTGTGAGAAGGATTTAGCTGGTAAGGAGGAAATGGTCACCAGCAGTGATAGTGGCAGCTGCTTTAAGTGACAAGTGGTTCACAGTTCAGGAAGAAGGAAGATGAGGAGAGTTAATATATAAGATGTGAGAGTAGGAAATCGATTCTCTGTTCTCCAAGACGAGTGTGCTTCAGTGATTAGTGAGGTTGAAGGTACCACTGATTCCCCTGCTAATCAAGGTAAGAATATTTTAATAGTAGGAGATTCTCAGGTAAGATATATAGACTGTGCATTTTGTAACAGAGACAGAAAGGTCAGACAGAGAGTGTGCTTTCCTGGAGCTGGTGTTGGTGACATAGTCAGCAGGTTGGATAATATTATGGCAGGTAATGGGAACAAGCCCATTATCTTAGTTCTGAGGGTAATGTCATTGGGGAGGGCAGGAGTCAGGAGCTGTTGGATAAGTACAGGTCAACCATACAAGTAGTTAGGTCTAAGGGAGGGATCCCAGTCATATGTAGCATCTTGCCTAGAAAGGGAGTGGGCAATGAATGGATGTCTAGGGCAATTGGTATAAATTGCTGGCTAGACAGGTACTGCAAGGAACTTGCAATCCCATTCTTTGATAACTGGGACCTATTCTTTGGCAAACATATGTATGCAAGGGATGGGGTTCATCTCTCTGAGTATGCAGTGATTGCATTAGCCAATTCAGTTGAGAGGGTAATTGATGACTTGTCTAGGAATTTAAACTGATAGATTATAGAGGTATGGGTGTTTGTGGGAAACAATCAGGATGCAACATTAGGGTTAAAAACAGCAGTTATTACCGGGATACCTTAGGGATAAGTTTAAAAGACAATATTCAAAATAAAGCTGCTAGTAATGGCAAATCAATTGATAAACAAGCAAAGAGAGATACTAGAGGGCAACGAGTGACTAGCTCCCTTAAGGTTTACTATACAAATAGTAGGAGTCTAAGAAATAAGACAGATGAGATAAGATTACTTGCAAGTGTAGGTAATACAGATATTATTGGTATAACAGAGACCTAATTCAACCTGAAAGATAGAGAAATGCCTTCTGAATGCTACAGGGTTATAAACTATTCCACACTGATAGGGTCAACAGGAAGGGTGGTGGTGTGGAGATGTATGTCAGAAAATTTAAATTGTCTTAGACATGATATAAGATTAGAAACATCAAACACAGAATCTGTTTGGCTACAGTTTCTCGAGGGACGTGACAAAATAATTTTGGGTGTGATTTATAGGCCCCCAAACCTTGATAGGAAGAGTAGTAAGCTGTTATGGGACGAAATTCATAAGGCATCTAGATATGAAAATGCTGTGATAATGGGAGATTTTAACTTTAGACAAATTGATTGGAACAATATGACAGGAAATCTTGAGTCTAGTGACTTTCTTGATACGGTTCAGGATTGCTTTTTTAGAACAGGTAGTGACAGAACCAACTAGAGGAAACAATCTGCTTGACTTGGTTCTTGCCAACAAAGATTCACTAATTAATAATCTTGAGGTTAATGATGAGCTTGGGGAAAGTGATCACAAATCACTTAGTTTCAATATATCATGGAATTACCCAGATAACTGCAATCAAATCTCTGTCCCAGATTTTCGCTTGGCCGATTTCATGGGACTGAAAAATTACCTGGGTGGGTTAAATTGGGATGTCCTGACTATGGGTCAGGTAGGTGATCTTGGGTGCCAATATGACGTTTTTCAGAGCATAGTTCTAGCTGCCCAGACAACTTTTGTTCCGAGTAGGGAAATTAGATCTAACAAAAATGATCCCAAATGGATGAACAATAGATTAAAACATCTCATTGGTCAAAAGAGAGGCATATATAGGCGTACCAAAAGAGGGGATGGGCAGTTAAGAAATCAATACATTCAATTAGAGAGAGAAATAAAGAAAGAAATAAGAAAATCAAAAAGGGATTATGAGGCTAAGGTCGCAAGGGATTCAAAGACTAACCCAAAAGGGTTCTTTCAGGTATACAGAAGTAAGATTAGGGACAAGATTGGTCCATTTAAGAGTAACTCTGGTCAGATCACTGACAGTGATAAGGATATGTGTGAAATTCTAAATACCTACTTTCTCTCAGTTTTCACCCAGGAAAATACTAGCGATATTCCTGAAATAATAGATTATGTAGAACAGGATGATAATAAACTGTGTACGACTGCGGTAACTAGTGACATAGTCCTCAAATAGAGAAACTAAAACCGAACAACTCCCCAGGCCCTGATGAACTGTTCACAAGGGTGTTCAAAGAATGTAAAGAGGAACTTACCATATTACTACAAACTGGCATAGTGCCTGATAAGTGGAAAATGGCAAATGTAATACCTATTTACAAGGCAGGTGACAGGGCCTTGGCTTCGAACTATAGACCAATAAGCTTACCTCCATAGTGGGAAAATTTATGGAATCAATAATTGCCGAAGCAATTCGTAGCCATCTTGACAGGCAAAGATTGATTAATGAATCTCAACACGGTTTTACAAAGGGGCGTTCCTGTCTTACGAATTTACAAACTTTTTTCACTAAGGTGTTTGAGGAGGTAGATCATGGTAATGAATATGATATTGTGTATATGGACTTCAATAAGGCTTTCGATAGAGTTCCACACCAGAGGCTATTGAGGAAACTTAAGGCACACGGAATAGGAGGAGAAATTTTTTCCTGGGTAGAGGTATGGCTGACAAATAGACAGCAGAGAGTTTGCATAAATGGGGAGAAATCAGAATGGGGGCACGTCACAAGCGGTGTTCCTCAAGGGTCAGTGTTGGACCCGTTGTTGCTCACAATTTACATAAACGACATAGATGAGGGAATAAATAGCGACATGAGCAAATTTGCTGATGACACCAAAATAGGCCGTCCAATTCATTCTAATGAGGACATTAGAGCACTCCAGGATGATTTGAATAGACTGATGCAATGGTCGGAGAAGTGGCAGATGCAGTTTAATATTGACAAATGCAAAGTTCTAAATGTTGGACAGGTAAATAACCATGCCACATATAAACTAAATAATGTAGATCTCAATATTACTGATTGCGAAAAGGATTTAGGAGTTCTGGTTAGCAGTAATCTAAAACCAAGACAACGGTGCATTAGTGTTCGCAATAAAGCTAACAGAATTCTTGGCTTCATACCTAGAAGTATAAATAACAGAAGTCCTCAAGTTGTTCTTCAACTCTATATATCCTTGGTTAGGCCACATTTAGACTATGCTGCTCAGTTCTGGTCACCGTATTACAGAATGGATATAAATGCTCTGGAAAACGTACATAGGATGACAAAGATGATCCCATGTATCAGAAATCTTCCTACGAGGATAGTCTGAGGGCCCTGAATCTGCACTCTCTCGAAAGGCGTAGAATTAGGGGGATATGATCGAGGTGTATACATGGAAAACAGGAATAAATAAAGGGGATGTAAACAGCGTGCTCAAAATTTCCAGCCAAGATAGGACTAGCAGCAATGGTTTCAAGTTGGAAAAATTCAGATTCAGGAAGGATATAGGAAAACACTGGTTTGGTAATAGAGTTGTGGATGAGTGGAACTCCTGAGTACAGTTATTCAGGAAAACGTTTTGTAGTTTTAAAAATAGGTTAGATAAATACATGAGTGGGTGTGGGTGGGTGTGAGTTGGACCTGACTAGCTTGAGCTGCTGGGTCTGGTGCAGTGCTCCATCCTTGAGTGGAGGTGACCAGACTAGGTGGGTCATTGGGCTAATCCGGGGGTGTGGGTCATTGGTCTAATCCGAGGGGGGGGTACATGGACCTGCTCTGCATGGGTCAGTAGGCCTGTTACAGTGTTCTTTCTTATGTTCTTATATATCAAAGATAATGAAGTTCCTGCAGTTCCTCTGAAGCCAAGTATGCAGCATGTATTTTCCCTCTGGATGGCCACACTGAGATGCTGGAACATGAAAGTGGCTGCCGTCAGGTCTCTGGTGGTGTCGATAAGTCTGGAACCCAGTTCTTTAAGGAAATGTGTGACTTTTTTCCCCATGACTCCAGGGTCCCTGATCCAACTGGGACAAATTTATGCTGATGGCCTACGTCTCTGTATTAGCGGATCTTGTACAATGATCCCTGTATAGCGCAGTGAAAAGTGTAATTTGAAAGATTACAGTGTATATCCTTGAGATAAACAGTGTACAGCACTACATAAAAGAAATTTAAATAATAATAATAATAATAATAATAATAATAATAATAATAGTAATAAAAAAAAAATAGTGAAGTGTGGCAGTGTGGGCAAGTCCTGGCCGGCTCACACCCACCCTACACCCACCACCCACCCTACACCACCACCCACATACTGCAAACTTGGTTTGTATAAATACATCTTGCATATTACTGGCACCAGCAAGAGAAAGGTAAAGTGGAAATCAGTTTTCTTCCATGGCATACAGAGTGTAGTAGGATACAGACAGGATGTCAGCACAGCATACCTGTGGGACATGTAAAAAAATCCTTGGAAGGAAATCCAGAATCACATGCAACCTATGGTCTTCCAAACACCATATCTCTTGTACTAGACTAAATACAGCCTCAAAAAATGACCTCGAACTAGCAAGGTGCTTCTGGTTGTGCAATAAAGATGTAGAACTTTGGGCAGGTATCAGAAAGGTACTAAGGAGAGTAATAAATGATAAAAATAATCAAGAAAACAAGGATGACCTCTTGGATAGTCTACCAAAAATATATAAAACATGGGAGCAAGAGATAGTTTATCAAAAAATGCAGAATGTCCATACCACAACAGATGACTCGAAACTATCTAGTCACCCACATGGCGCTAAGCCAGACCCATGCCCCAGTCACAGCACTAATACCCACAGTGCTGGTGCTGGCCCAGGCTCCCCCAGTCATAGCACTAATACCCACAGTGCTGGTGCTGGCCCAGGCTCCCCCAGCCATAGCACTAATACCCACAGTGCTGGTGCTGGCCCAGGCCCAGCCGCTGACCCAGACCCAGCCCCAGCCCCCAGCCCCAGTACTGACCCAGACCCAGCCCCCAGCCTTACTGCCAGCCCAGACTCTCCTAGGGACACTACCAAAACCACCACAAAAACAGTAAATATACAACCATCTAAAACCGTAAATATACAACCATCATTGCACAAGACCGTGGCCCACAGTACAGATGTTGGAGAGGAGTCTCCTCCTCCTTCCTCTACTGGGGAAAGTAGATGGAATCAAGGATGGGGTGGCCCTGGCTTGGATACTGAGGATTATAGTGCAGTCCCAGAACCTGCAGAAATTGACAACACACCTCCCAACAATTCTCAACCAAAGGTGAATTTGTGCAAATATTATGCTTGGGGCATCTGTAAGCATGGAATAACAGGGGAAAAAAATGGGACATGCAACTTTGACCATCCCAAAAAATGTAGCGACCTCCTGTCTAAAGGAGTGTGTCGTTCTTCTTCCTGTACTTTCTTTCACCCAAAAATGTGCCACTCCTCGGTCCTCCAGAAGCAGTGTTACAACATCGAGTGCCCTGCATACCATCTAAAAGGGACCAGGAGGCACAGACCCCACAAGACAAACAATAGCAGCTACGACAACCCAACTCCAGGTGATTTTTTAGTGGCCGGAAACGAAAAAAGAAAATGGAAGGAAATAACAAAAATAGTCCACCACCTTGGAGCCTTGGTGGACTGGAGGCGCAGCCAGTGGCCACCCATGGCCCTCCAGAATTACAACTACTGATGCCAATAAGAAAATCCCCCCAACAAACACAGAATACAACCTCGTTCATATTTGCTAATATACAGGGCCTTAAGCCATCCACCAACAACAAAATACCTTTTATCAGTGGACTTCTAGAGGAGTCTAATGCAATGTTTGCAGCCTTCACAGAGACTCACACAAAAGATCACTTTGACAGTGAAATATGGATAAGTGGTTACAACCTTTTTAGATGCAACAGAAAAAACAGGCAACAAGTGGGGGTTGGCCTGTATGTCAAAGAGTCCCTTATCTGCACGGAGTTGCTGAACACCACAAATGAGGTAGTTGAAGTTCTATCAATAAAGATCGAGAACCAAAACCTAGTCATTGTGGTTGTATACAAGCCACCAGATGCAACCTCACAACAGTTCAAGGAACAGCTACTGAAAATTGATTACTGTTTGGAAAACCTTCCAGCTCCATCCCCAAACATCTTACTGCTTGGTGATTTCAACCTAAGGCATACAAAATGGAAGAATGTAGCAAATAATGTTATAGCTGAAACAATCCCCGGAGGTAGCGCAGATGAAAGGTCACACACACATGAGCTACTAAGTCTCTGCGAAAAACACACCTTAAGCCAGCAGATAGTGGAGCCAACAAGACTAGAAAACACACTTGACCTTATCTTCACAAATAATGAGGACCTGATAAGAGACATAAGAATATCAAAAACAACTAATTCCAATCACAACCTAATCGAAGTCCAGACATACATGCATAGGGGTCCTGATCAGCAGAATGCATGTACCTGTGAAGGTGTCTTCACAAAATACAACTTCAACAACAAGAACATCAACTGGGACCAGGTAAACCATGTCCTAAACGAAACATGTTGGGAAGATGTCTTAAATGACATGGATCCAAACCAGTGCCTTGAAAGGATCAACTTCCTGGTAGCCGAAGCATGTTCTAGGCATATTCCCCTAAGAAAGAAGAAGAGCAGGAGTAAACTGGAGAGAAAAAGACGCTCCCTCTACAGAAGACGACGAAGAGTCACTGAGCTCCTCAGGAGTGCTAGAACATCTGATACACGAAAGGAGGCGCTGACCAGGGAAGTGGAAACTATCGAACTTAAGCTAAATGACTCTTACAGGAACCAGGAGAGGCAGGAGGAGCTTAAAGCTATTAGTGAAATTGAAAGAAATTCAAAATATTTCTTTTCATATGCCAAAAACAAGGCAAATACCACATCTAGTATCGGGCCCTTACTCAGACAGGATGGTACTTACACAGATGACAACAAGGAAATGAGTGAAATATTGAAATCCCAGGACGACTCTGTGTTTAGTGAACCACTAATCGGTCTGAGGATCGACGACCCAAATGATTTCATGAATGAGCCTCAAAACTCCATAAATGTATGCCAGATTTCCGACATTACCCTAACTCCGATAGATTTCGAAAAAGCCATTGACAACATGCCTATGCACTCAGCCCCGGGCCCAGAATCGTGGAACTCTGTTTTCATTAAGAACTGCAAGAAACCCCTCTCGCGTGCCCTAAGTACACTATGGAGGAGGAGCTTGGACATGGGTGAAATTCCACAGTCACTTAAAACAACGGATATAGCCCCACTCCATAAAGGTGGCAGCAAAGCATTAGCTAAGAACTATAGACCAATAGCTCTGACGTCCCACATCATAAAAATCTTTGAAAGAGTGCTAAGAAGCAGGATTGCAAATCACCTGGATTCCCAAAATCTGCACAATCCAGGGCAACATGGGTTCAGGGCAGGTCGCTCCTGCCTCTCACAACTACTGGATCACTATGACATGGCCTTGGATGCACTGGAAGAAAATCAGAATGCAGATGTAATATACACAGACTTTGCAAAAGCATTTGACAAATGCGATCATGGCGTAATAGCCCATAAAATACGTGCTAAAGGAATAACTGGAAAAGTGGGGAGATGGATCTTCAACTTCCTAACAAATCGAACACAAAGAGTAGTGGTTAACAGAGTTAAATCGGAGGCTGCCATAGTGAAGAGCTCTGTTCTACAAGGCACAGTACTCGCCCCCATCTTATTCCTTATTCTCATATCAGACATAAACAGAGATATACACCACAGCACCGTATCATCCTTTGCGGATGATACTAGGATCTGCATGAGGCTGTCATCTGCTGAGGACGCGGTTAATCTCCAAGAAGATATAAACAAATTTTTCCAATGGGCAACGGTAAACAATATGATGTTCAATGAGGACAAATTCCAACTACTCCGTTATGGAAAACTGGAGGAGATAATAACTAGAACAGAGTATACTACTGACTCCGGCCATACAATAGAGCGGAAAAATAATGTAAGGGACCTGGGAGTAGTAATGTCTGAGGATCTCACTTTCAAGGATCACAACAGTGCCACGATAGCACGTGCAAAGAAAATGATAGGATGGATAATGAGAACTTTCAAAACGAGAGATGCCAAGCCCATGATGATCCTTTTCAAATCACTTGTTCTCTCTAGGCTGGAATACTGCTGTACATTAACATCTCCATTCAAAGCAGGTGAAACTGCAGATCTAGAGAGTGTACAGAGATCCTTTACTGCACGTATAAGTTCTGTCAAGCACCTTAACTACTGGGAACGCTTCGAAGCACTTGACTTGTACTCGTTGGAACGCAGGAGGGAGAGATATATCATAATCTACACTTGGAAAATCTTGGAAGGAATGGTCCCAAATCTGCACACAGAAATCACTCCCTACGAAAGTAAAAGACTGGGCAGGCGATGCAAAATGCCCCCAATAAAAAGTAGGGGTGCCATTGGTACACTAAGGGAAAACACATAAGTGTCCGGGGCCCAAAACTGTTCAACAGCCTCCCATCAAGCATTAGGGGAATTGCCAATAAGCCCCTGGCTGCCTTCAAGAGAGCCGGACAGATACTTAGTCAGTGCCGGATCAGCCGGGCTGTGGCTCGTACGTTGGACTGCGTGCGGCCAGCAGTAACAGCCTAGTTGATCAGGCCCTGATCCATCGGGAGGCCTGGTCATGGACCGGGCCGCGGGGGCGTTGATCCCCGGATAACCTCCAGGTAACCTCCCTGTGATCAGCAGCTCCTTCCTGTCGCCTGACACAGGAATGTTGGTGTCAGAGTCGACACGCAGGTATAGTCCCATGCTAAGAGCTTGCCATTTTTCCAAGGATAGGGGGCAATCCCATCGGGGCGGTTTGCTGGGTTATGGGTATTGTTGGCTGCTGGTGATTGGGGCTCTCTCTTGGCTGGGCATCCAGCTGTAGCAAGGCTTGTCTTTATGATGTAGTTGACTTCTTTGTGTCTTGCATGCCAGCCCTTGGTTTTGGAACACTTGAGACCATGTAGACCATATTGGTAGGATAACACATCGCTACAAATAAACGTATATTCCGTGTGAATTGGGACAAGAAGGCGGAGAGCCACTGCAATACGGAGGGTCGTAGGGTTCAGGTTTGTTTCCATTGCCGAAATGGGAACTGTTCGAAATAAGTCCCCAGAGTGATGTACGCTCACAGCTTGGAGACGGGCAGTCTCCCTGTCTGATGTTACAGCCATAAACATGTTAGGAAGCACCTTTTCAGCGATGCAGGCATCCCAACTTGACTGTTTGAAGGCCAGTGCTGCACTAGGTTTTGATGCTAGAGCAGCAAGAGTCTCCCATTAGGTGATGGCACTGGCGTAGCTAGGATTCTGTATTCCTGCTGAGTCACTGAGGTTGTCCGGAAGAATTTGTTTTATATTTTTTTTATATTTTATTTAAAAATATACAGTATACATGTATATCACACATAATTGACGTAATCACAATACATGAAACCATTTATAAGAAAACAACATCCTTATAACTAACGGATGACAACCTACCCCTGAACATACGTAACAAAATTACTACTAGCCAATCCAGACATTTGTATTCATATTTGTTTTAACTCATTTGTTGCTATAGAAGAGGATATGAAAGCTAATAGGGCAATCTGGGAGGATTTACGTACTCGCAGTCCCCCAAGCCTGACTGGAAGAGAAGCTTGCAGCCACTGTTCATCTTCTAAGGAAAGATTCAATGCAATGGTTTTTAGAAGGGAGTCATATTCCTTGAGTTTCGGACTGCTGAAGGTTGGGGAACATCTCAGGAAATAGGTAAGTTTTGAGATGGACAGGCATTTGGTGAGTAGGTAGAAGGCATCATGTGTATCAATAATTTTCATCCTGCCTTCCATCGTCCTGAGGTCTGAGATTTTCTTTCCTAGGATCACATCAATGGCACTGGCCCAAGAGGAGCACCAAGGAGAGTGTTGTTGGCTGGATCAATGGCTCGTGCTCCTGGAAAAACAGCACTAATATTCTGAATGATCTGTCGGTTGGTAGAAACAATTTCACATTTGGTGGGACTTAAAGATTGGCTCAGGTTCTCTCCCATATCTGTAATTTTTCTGTCCTCTAGGAGAGATTCTTTAGTGTCAGCTAGGGTACCATCATCCAAGAACCAGATATTGAGCTCACTGGAGAGCGCTTCTGTGACTTCCTTGATGACCGGACAGAAAAGAAAGGGTGCGAGAGGGTCCTTCTGTTGCACACCTTCAAATGAGTTAATTTCATGGTCTCCAACCAAGAGTTTAGAAGCCACACTATAATACGATTGTATGAAGGGATAGAGAGAAGGGAAGTGTCTAAAAACTGCTTGGGGAGCAGTATCCCATCCAAGTTGAAAGCGTTGGCAAAGTCCATTTTGATCAAGGCTTTTTCATCTGCCATGTTGATGTATACTCGAATGGATATATATATATATATATATATATATATATATATATATATATATATATATATATATATATATAATATATATATACATATATATACATATATATACATATATATACACACACACACACACACACACACACACACACACACACAAATAACACGTAGGAGAGTTGGCTCTAGGCTATGCGGTGTAAAAACAGATATGCTGTAATAATATCTTTTACTGCAAGTACATGTACAAGGTATACAGTACTAGCTGACATCAATGACATACTGCTATATAGAAAGCCCCTTATGCTGAGCATCTCGGGCAGATTAGGTCACCTTCCCAGGATGCGACCCACACCAGTCGACTAACACCCAGGTACCCATTTTAGTGATGGGGAACATAGACAACAGGTGTAAAGAAACACGCCCAATGTTTCTACCCTAGCTGGTAATCGAACCCAGACACTCGCAGTGTGAAGCGAAAGCTTTAGCCACCAGGCCACTAGAGCTATTTCTAAGCTTGCTTAGTGAATAGTGCCTTAAAGTATTCATAAAAGTGGTTCCATAAGAATATTCTACTTTAGGGAGTAAGTGAATTTATCGGCATTAAAGCGATATATCTCTCTGGGAAACAGATGAATAAAAAATGAAATTTAAGAAGGTAATTAGGTCTGACCACTTCTGGATACAAGACACCTTGCATAGGCTTCTATGCTTGATGTAGTGCTCTGCTTTGAGTAACCTACGAGTGGGAATTGTTTGGTGCAAGTAGCATCCGCCTAGGAAACTGTTCCCATATTTTGTTCTTAAACCCTTAAGCAGAGGAGTCCAATGTGTGGGCTCTTCGACTGTGGCCCGCACATTGGAGTGTTTAGTATTTACTTTGCCTAGTAAGATAATTTATCAGTGACTAACACCAGGCTTGTAACTGTCCACATTTGTATAAATAAAATTTATTAAAATGTTTAAAAAGTTTTATTCTTCCAAAAATTCTTTCTTTAATAACAGGTTGTATCGTACTCTACCGTTATCAATGAAAACTTTCATGCCGGCCGCACGAACATGGGTTTCTAATCAAGTGGTCCACTTTTTTATATGGCATACTAGTCTCTCCTGGCTTCACATACCTGCTCTGCATAATGAAGACAAATTTCACTGCTAAACTAAGGGTGGTAGCTCAGTGGTAGTGCTCCAGGGGCACACTCCGAAAACCCAGGGTTAGATGGTGATATGGGAACGAGTCCTTAAACGAGTGGCCCCTGCATATCTAGTAGTAAACAGGTACCAGGGTGCTGGCCGACTGCTGTGGGTCGCTTAGAAGAGAGATAAGGTAACAGCATTTATTCTATAAATTCAACGACGTAAGAAAACTAACACTATAATATACAGTACACGTCTAGTGTGAAGCGATACACTTCCTGTTAATGAAATGACGACACCAACGACAAAAAATGGCTGCCTTGTGTTCACCTCCTGGATCCCATTTACTGAGGCAGAGTGTATTGTTATGTAGTGTGAACGGCTACAATGGTTGCCTGTTTGTCTTCCATTTAAATGTAATTTGGCAAGAAATGCGAAGAGTGGCGTGTAGCGCTGAAGACCAGAAAAGGGGCAGAAGGGGTAATCTCCAGGCTGGAGTATAATACTGGGATACACTAATTGTTTGGTTGTAGTGGCAAGTTTCATCATCACTGTTCACTGTGTCCGTACGTACGTCTACCTTTTTGTAATTGTGTCTGTCCATATGTGTGCGCGTTCCTACCCCTTCCTCTTTCTCTTTACAAATGTAAACTTTCCTACACGTAAAAATAACTTTACAAGAACCCTACCAATATTTCTTCTACTTACATGCAATTTACTTTTTAAATGAAAACGTTTTAATCTAAATGAAAAAAAATCTCTAAATGAAAAAAAATCAGTTTGTAAGGCAACCCAGGATACGGTGAGGTAGTAGAATGTTAAATGGATCCCACTCGCGGTTGGTCACTTATCATTATTACTAATAATAGTAGTGATAATAGAAGAAGCAAGAGTAGGACTAGAAGTAGTAGTAATAGTAGTAGCAGTAACAGCAGTAATAGTAGTAACAGTAGTAATAGTAGTAGCAGTAATAGCAGTAACAGTAACAGCAGTAATAGTAATAGTAGTAATAGAAATAGTAATAACAGAAATAGTACTAACAATAGCAATAGCACAGTAGTAGTAGTAATAATGATAATAGTAATAGTATAATAGTTGTAATAGTAATAGCAGTAGTAGTTGTAGTAGTAACAGTAGTAGTAGTAGTAGTAATAACAGCAGTAGTAATAACAGTAGTATTAGTACCAGTAGTATATTATCATTATTAGGTACCCCGGTAAGCGAAACCTTCAATTGGCTGCCTGAATTTTTTTTCTTCCTTCAACTTAATTCGTTTTAATTTTACCTATAACTTGAGGCCTCATCCAACCTGCTCAAATTTTCCATACGTAAGTACAGCATCTAGTGCCAGATTCTTGGAACAACTGGCTCGTGCACTCGCCCTGTGACCAACAGTGTTCAACCTGCTCCTATCATAAAATGGCTCCGATAACTTCCAGTATCCTTATTGACACAACTTCACATATTAGGCAAAATATGTCTCTTAACACAAAAAGCCCGCACATAGAAGAGAGAAGCTTACGACGACGTTTCGGTCCAGCTTGGATCATTTACAAAGTCACACTAAGTGTGACTTTGTAAATGGTCCAAGTCGGACCGAAACGTCGTCGTAAGCTTCTCTTTCCTATGTACGGGTTATTTGTGTTTTGTTCCAGTCACGGAAATGTACCTTTTTGTTTTTTTTCCTTGATGCCTCTTATTTCGACATCAACAGAGATTGAAACATTCAGCCTCAATATTTGAAGGCTGGTTCATCTTATAGCCAGAATGGTTTATGTGGGGGTAAATTTGTCAATACAGTAAAATAATTTCAAGCACATTCTGTGTCATATCTGTAGACAGACTCATCTGATGAGACTGAAGAGTTCACCAAAGTAGTGAGCACTGAAATTGCTCACCACTTTTAATTTTACTTAAGTACTGAAGTCTGTCATTACTTTTACTTCACTACAATCTGATAACGATACGTTACTCGTTACATCATCAGTTATTTTTGAAAAGTAAGCACCGAGAAAAGTTACTCAAGTAGCTTTACTCAGGTAGCTTTACTTCGTTACTTTACAGCACTGGGAAAGATACTGCACTTCTAAACTGTCATAACTTTCAATGCCCACGAAAATTGACAAGTCACATTTACAGGTAGTCAGTCAATAGCCTGCCTGACTGACTGTTGAAGAAACGCTCACGCTAACGGTTTCCGAAGTTAGCGGAAACGCTAATCCGCTAAAAATTAAGTTAGTTCCTCTAATTAGTGGTTAGCGGAACTGTGCCCACCACTGATTGGAGACAATGGGCATCACGCTGACCTTGCAAAGATAGAAAATTCATCTCAGCATATGGGCTCTTAGCTGGGGGAGGAACGAAAATCACCTAGACAAACGCAATCCCTGATGAAGAATGGGTTCAAATTTAGAAAGAGTTGTGGGAGAGGCCGCAGAATATATCTGGTCGCTATAACCCAGTTTCGATAAGATTAGGGCAGAGTGAGGATGAAGGAGAGTTCATCGATCCTCCCCAGGAAAGATGGCAAGGATTTTAAGGAGGTTCAGCCAAATGACAAGTTGCTTTCAGTGAGGTTTCCAGGACATTCGTTGATCAAACAATGCCGAGAAACCTAAGTGTATCTCGTTCAGGGATGCGAGAACCCTACAGGATTAATGCGGAATTAAAGACAACAGAGCGTCTAGTAAGAGCAATTTGATGTGCATTAGTAACAAAAACTTTAAACCCATGAGTAGAGGACCAATGGGAAACAGTCGACAGCATTCTGGAGTGAGGGTGCTACTAGGTGATAGTCAGCGCCTGCGCAAACTGTAGCAAGGTCATCAACATAAAGTGACGACCAAATATCAGATGGAAAAACAGAGGCTAGGTCACTGATAGCGAGTTGAAAAAGAATGGTGCTAAAAGCACAACCTTCTGTTTAAACATAATCAGGGAAAAACATTAACTCGGACATACAAATGCCTCTCAGACAAAAATTTAAGGAAAAGTGGCTGATTGTCCCGAGGGCTTAAACAATGAGCTTGAGCCAAGATGTTATATCGCTAGGCAGTATCATATTCTTTTTCAAGATAAAAAAAAAGATATACTGTAATATCCAAGTGTTTACTAGCAAAGGCATTACGAACACTGATATCTAAACGGAGTCAGGGGTCAATAGTAGATTGACTCTTACGAAAGCCAAATTGAAGAGGGAAAAGGTAACTGTCTCTCCAACATCTGTATACGAGACATTGGGCTTGTTTCGTTGAACCTGCTGCCCCTGTTCACCTGTTTACAGGTACTTGGGTTTAGTCAACTATTGTGGGTCGCATCCCAAGGGTGGTAATATAGTTTTGAAATTGAAATTGATGTTTACCTGGAGTTTACCTGGAGAGAGTTCCGGGGGTCAACGCCCCCGCGGCCCGGTCTGTGACCAGGCCTCCTGGTGGATCAGAGCGCATTTCATCAAGCAGAAAATTCATAATATTTTGTCTCTACTGAGCTGTCCATTCTTTCCAGTCTTTCCTGAGAGAAATTAACTGCATTCTCCACAACAGATTTAATTATGTTCAATATCCCGTAACCTAATATTAAGACTGTACTATATAATTTGTGTAGTAAATTCCTTAAAATGATGGTATTAATAAACTTGTATTCTCTTTCACTGTGCTTTGGACTTATCCCTAAAAAATAATTATATAAGTGGTAAATAAAGTACTTTTATCCCTAAGGGGTAAATTAAGTAGTGTTATCTCTAAGTGGTAAGGAGGCTCCTTCATACCCTTCGGTAACTTAAGAGGGTTTCAGAGGTGCCAGTCTTTAGTGGCCACTTAAGTGGAGACTGATAAGTGTATTAACTCTGCCGAGGGCTACGGGAGAGCGATCAATTCTGTGCGTGGTGGAGACACCTTCATACCCGCCTCCTGACGAGACACTTGCCAGGAAGAAACTTCTGGAACAATCGGAAGGAACTTCCGATTGTTTACCTTACGAGACATGAAGCACACCAAGACTGTGCTGGGTTATTCTGCCAGATTAATGGATATTGCATTAGCAGGAGAATTAGTAGTAGTAGCAGCAGCATTATTAGTAGATGGAAGCAGGAATAATAGCACAAATAGTATCTGAAGATATCACTAGTACTAATAGCCACAGCAATAACAGCAGTGTAAACAGAAGCAGAGCATACACAGCTGCAACTATAGTAGCAGGAATAGTAGTAGTAGTAATACTAACAACAGCATCAGTAAGAATAGGAGCAGCAGAAGGTGCTGCAAAAACAAAAGTAGATGCTGCAAAAATAATAGCAATAGACATTGCAAAAACAGCAGCACGTGCTGCAAAAACAAGAACAGCAGGTGCTGCAAAAACAGCAACAACGGCAGGTGCTGTAAAAACAATAACAACGGTAGGTGCTGCAAAAACAGTAACAACGGCAGCTGCTACTGCAAAAAAAAAACGACAGCTGCTGCAAAACAACAACGGAAGCTGCTGCAAAAAATACAAGAACGGCAGATGCAGTAAAAACAGCAAAAGCGTCAAGTGCAGCAGAAACAGCAGTAACTACAGCAGCACTTAGGGCATTAACAGCAGCAGCAGGGGTAGCAGGTAGCCCCGCGCCTTCTTGGCCAGCCGCAGCCAACAACAATACACGTCGCGTGTGTGTGTACACAGGTTCATCTTAAAGTAAAGACGAGGGTTAGCAGTTCTTTATAGTTTTACAAGTATTGTAATGTTTATGGTGCCCGCTCGACCACCACTATAAAGGAAGAGTTTATGGCGTTCCGGCCACTCAGCAGCTTCTCTCTCCTCCCATTTTCATCCTCCCCCTCCCGCCCCCATCTTATTTACTTCACAATTTGCATTATATATATATATATATATATATATATATATATATATATAAATATATATATATATATATACAAACACTTGCGAATTCCTTGCATTGTTAATATCTCTAGTAAGGCTAATGCATGCAGGGGATGAGATGAAAAACTGAAAGCTGGCAGCCTTGGATCAAAGTCTAGCGCAAGCTGGACTCCAAGGTATTGGTCCAGTGTGGGTAGATTGGTAAAGCACTGCGTACCTTGTTCCAAGGTTCATAGGTTCGAGTCTCCTTCAGCAAGAGATCAGTGTTTGTGTATATTTCGCCTGCTCTTCCGAATTCCTTGCGCATATATATATATATATATATATATATATATATATATATATATATATATATATATATATATATATATATATATATATATATATGGAACTCTCCTGGGGACCCTCATCCTTAGAGAAAAGAATATGCATGCTTCAGGGAAAACTCAAAGTTCTGCCTGAAGCTGTTTGAAAATTTTCTCCTACAAACCCCTATATTTTATATATATTTTATTTAAAGACAAAATACATTGACAAAAATACAATAGGGAGTAATACAACATATATAACTCGAGCTACGTCTCGAATATTTCATCCAGCTCCCCGGCGGTGGGCCGCGTGTCCAGAATGCTGCAGGCATTTCCCCTCTGGATCGCAACACTGAGTCTCTGAAAGAGGAAGCTGGCCGCCCTGTGGTCCTTGGTTTCAATGATGAGATTTTCACCCAGCTCTTTGAGGAACTTTAGAGTACACTTGCCCCATGCTCCGAGGGACTTCGAGAGTAATGGTGGTTGGGGATTTCAATGCTAAAGTGGGCAAAAATGTTGTGGAGGGAGTAGTAGGTAAATTTGGGGTGCCAGGCGTAAATGAAAATGGGGAGCCTTTAATTGAGCAATGTGTAGAAGGAGGTTTTGTAATAAGTAATACATATTTTATGAAGAGGATAAATAAATATACAAGATATGATATAGCACATAAAGAAAGTAGTTTGTTAGATTATGTATTGGTGGATAAAAGGTTGATGGGTAGGCTCCAGGATGTACACGTTTATAGAGGGGCCACTGATATATCGGATCATTATTTAGTTGTAGCTACAGTTAGAGTAAGAGGTAGATGGGACAAGAGGAAGGTGGCAACAACAAGTAAGAGGTAGGTGAAAGTGCATAAACTAAGGGAGGAAGAAGTTAGGGTGAGATATAAGCAACTATTGGCAGAAAGGTAGGCTAGTGCAAGTATGAGTAGTTCGGGGGTTGAATAAGGGTGGAATAGTTTTAAAAATGCAGTATTAGAATGTGGGGCAGAAGTTTGTGGTTATAGGAGGGTGGGTGCAGGAGGAAAGAGAAGTGATTGGTGGAATGATGAAGTAAAGGGTGTGATAAAAGAGAAAAAGTTAGCTTATGAGAGGTTTTTACAAAGCAGAAGTGTTATAAGAAGAGTAGAGTATATGGAGATTAAAAGAAAGGTGAAGAGAGTGGTGAGAAAGTGCAAAAGGAGAGCAGATGATAGAGAGGGAGAGGCACTGTCAAGAAATTTTAATGAAAATAAGAAAAATTTTTGGATTGAGTTAAACAAGTTAAGAAAGCCTAGGGAACGAATGGATTTGTCAGTTAAAAACAGAGTAGAGGAGTTAGTAGATGGGGAGATGGAGGTAATGGGTGGATGGCGAGAATATTTTGAGGACCTTTTAAATGTCGACGAAGAAAGGGAGGCGGTAATTTCATGCACTGGCCAGGGAGGTATACCATCTTTTAGGAGTGAAGAACAGGATGCGAGTGTGGGGAAGGTGCACGAGGCATTATGTAGAATGAAAGGGGGTAAAGCAGCTGGAACTGATGGGATCATGACAGAAATGTTAAAAGCGGGGGATGGGGATATAGTGTTGGAGTGGTTGGTATTTTTGTTTAATAAATGTATGAAAGAGGGGAAGGTACCTAGGGATAGACAGAGAGCATGTATAGTCCCTTTATATAAAGGGAAGGGGGACAAAAGAGATTGTGAAAATTATAGAGGAATAAGTTTACTCAGTATACCTGGAAAAGTGTACGGAAGGGTTATAATTGAAAGAATTAGAGGTAAGACGGAACGTAGGATTGTGGATGAGCAAGGAGGTTTTAGAGTGGGTAGGGGATATGTGTAGATCAAGTGTTTACATTGAAGCATATATCTGAACAGTATTTAGATAAAGGTAGGGAAGTTTTTATTGCATTTATGGATTTAGAAAAGGCTTATGATAGAGTGCATAGGGGAGCAATGTGGCAGATGTTGCAAGCATATGAAATAGGTGGTAAGTTATTAAATGCTGTAAAGAATTTTTATGAGGATAGTGAGGCTCAGGTTAGGGTGTATAGAAGAGAGGGAGACTACTTCCCGGTAAAAGTAGGTCTTAGACAGGGATGTTTAATTTCACCATGGTTGTTTAATATATTTATAGATGGGGTTTGTAGATAAATGGTTCAGAGAATCGACAAATTGATAAATTAGATACATGTGCAACTCTTGGGTATCTTTGAGGAAACGTTTCGCCACACAGTGGCTTCATCAGTCCATACAAAGGAGAAACTTGAAGAACAGGGGGAGAATGAGGTAATCAGTCCCTCAACCTTGAGTCGATGTGTTCAGTCCATCAATCTTGAATAGAATACTGCATATGAGCGGAGAAGCAGCTTATAAACCGTATGGCAGGAGAGGTGCAGCAGTCATAGGTGGTGTCACATTTGTTCAGTGCGGAAGTAGGTCGTGCCCAAGAATTAGGCAAGCGAAGAATTCCTAAGTATTAAGATCCCAAGAAGTTGCAGTGTCTGACAGGTTTGTAGATGAATGGTTCAGAGAACCGACATGTTGATAAATTAGACACATGTGCAACTCTTGGGTATCTTTATTGAGGAAACGTTTCGCCACACAGTGGCTTCATCAGTCCATACGTAGGAGAAACTTGAAGAACAGGAGGAGAATGAGGTAATCAGTCCCTCAACCTAGAGTCGATGTGTTCAGTCCATCAATCTTGAACAGAATACGGCATATGAGCGGAGAAACAGCTTATAAACCGTATGGCAGGAGAGGTGCAGCAGTCATAGGTGGTGTCACATCATAGATGGGGTTGTAAAAGAAATAAACGATAGGGTGTTCGGGAGAGGGGTGGGATTAAATTATGGGGAATCAAATACAAAATGGGAATTGACAGTTGCTTCTTGCTGATGATACTGTGCTTATGGGAGATTCTAAAGAAAAATTGCAAAGGTTAGTGGACGAGTCTTGGAGTGTGTGTAAAGGTAGAAAGTTGAAAGTGAACATAGAAAAGAGTAACGTGATGAGGGGATCAAATGATTTAGATAAAGAAAAATTGGATATCAAATTGGGGAGGAGTATGGAAGAAGTGGATGTTTTCAGATGGGAGTTTACGTGTCAGTGGATGGATTTATGAAGGATGAGGTTAATCATAGAATTGATGAGAGAAAAAAAGGTGAGTGGTGCATTGGGATACATGTGGAGACAAGAAACGTTATGTATGGAGGCAAAGAAGGGAATGTATGAAAGTAAAGTAGTACCAACACTCTTATATGGGTGTGAAGCTTGGGATGTCCTGTCTAAGAGCAATGTGTGGTATAAATATTATGCAGAAAATTCGGAGTGTGGAAATTAGGAGGTGTGGAGTTAATAAAAGTATTAGTCAGAGGGCTGAAAAAGGGTTGTTGAGGTGGTTTGGTCATTTAGAGAGAATGGATCAAAGTAGAATGACATGGAGAGCGTTTAAATATGTAGGGGTAGGAAGGCGGGGTAGGGGTCGTCCTCGAAAAGGTTGGAAGGAAGGGGTAAGGGAGGTTTTGTGGGCGAGGGGCTTGGGCTTCCAGCAGGCGTGCGTGAGCGTGTTCGATAGGAGTGAATGGAGACGAATGGTATTTGGGACCTGACGATCTGTTGGAGTGTGAGCAGGGTAATATTTAGTGAAGGGATTCAGGGAAACCGGTTATTTTTATATAGCCCGACTTGAGTCCTGGAAATGGGAAGTACAATGCCTGCACTCTAAAGGAGGGGTTCGGGATATTGGCAGTTTGGAGGGATATGTTGTGTATCTTTATACGTATATGCTTCTAAACTGTTGTGTTCTGAGCACCTCTGCAAAAACAGTGATTATGTGTGAGTGAGGTGAAAGTGTTGAATCATGATGAAAGTATTTTTTTTTGGGGGGGGGGGATTTTGTTTCTTTTTGGGTCACCCTTCCTCGGTGGTAGACGGCTGACTTCTTAAATATATATATATATATATATATATATATATATATATATATATATATATATATATATATATATTATATATATTATATATATATATACATACAGGGTGTCCACCAAAAACACTCCCTGATTTCAAACAAGTATAACATGTAAGTTTATTGTAATAATCTTTCACAGTTAGTAGCTTCAGATGCAGGATTTCATTCAGTTTCATGTGGTATAGGGTAGCATTAAGGGCACTTAATGTGCGCCCCTCGGGTTGCTCGGCAAACATAGATGCGATAGTCCAGTTGGGTGCAGACGCTCTGCTGCATATCTGGTGTTATCATGCGAACTGCTTCAGTGATTGAAATTTTCAGCTTTTCCAGGGTTGCAGGTAGTCGTGGTACGTAAACTGTGTTCTTCACGTACCCCCAAAGAAAGAAGTCACAAACAGTTAGGTCCGGTGACCTCGCAGGCCACTTGTAGAGGTCATCGGACCTGTTTGTGACTTCTTTCTCTGGGGGTACGTGAAGAGCACAGTTTACGTACCACCCCTACCTGCAACCCTGGAGAAGCTGAAAATTTTAATCATATATATTATATATACATAATTATATATATATTATTGTAGCCACGAACGAGTGTTATTGATCAATAACAACAGTGCTACTAGCCAAGGAGTCGAACCTATGCTGCTTTGGCCCACCTCATGTTGAGCGAAAGACAGATGACGCTCTAGTCCACGGGACTACACAATCCTCAAGAATGACGCACCCAGCCCCAAGCTAGATGTTGTACCCATCATCCGAGGACATATGGTGGTGTGGATGCCTCTGAGCTAATTTCATTCTACTCCTTGTTTGTGATACGAAACCTTTAAGATTGGCCTTAAACATTCGTGAAAACTTTATTTCATATTCTTGTTCGGCTTTTCTTAACCTTTTCTTGACCATAGTTCGTAAGGAACCCCTGTCCTGTGTAAATATCCATTTTGCTTATGTTTTCTTTGTGAGGAATATACTCTGCATGGCCAGCTTGTGAAACTCTCTGAAAATACCATACTATTAATCATCTGTACTTCAATAATAGAAAACAACGGCATTTAAAGAGTTTTAAAATATGCACGACATAAAATAACTAGTGAAGTCTGCCCTGAAGTGTTCTTCACAGCGTCATGTGGTGGGGTTTCCTAAGACAATATAATCTAATTAGTGCATCCAAAAACTTGAACAAAGATTTATGACAGAAAAAAATGACTGCGAGGTAAGGGTGTTAATACAGCCGAAGAACATAGAAATTAAAAAAAGAAAGGCGCGTGACTGCAAATCTGTGAGTAAGTTTGGATTGAAATGAGACTCGAGATGTCAAAGTTCCACAAAGTAGCCCTTACTTAATCCCTGAATTTAAAGGTAAACTTACCTCAGCTCATTTTAAAGCCTTAGATATATTACCCCTTCCTCCCCCCTTTCTTCCCCATGACGTAACCCATCACTCACCTAACACACTGGTACTTATTTACTGCTGGGTAATCAGGAGTAGCAGATGGTTTGCCCCTGTCTCGCCCTGCCCAGAATATGGGTAATTCAGTTATGAGCAGTTGTCATACAAGTACACTAGTGAATAATGTTTTATTTTTGTTATTGTAAAGGTATTTATTTTTCGAATATTTACTAGGCCCGGTCCATGACCGGGCCTAGCGGTGGATTAGGGCCCAATCAACAAGGCTGTTACTGCTTGCCGTACGCAGTCCAACGCACGAAATACCCTTATGCTGGACAGTCTTGGGCCTCTGACGCTTATTTTATCTCTTAGTATATTCAGGGCGTCTCTACTTTTCATTGTTGCATCGTCTGCCGAGTCTATCGCTTTCGTAGGGAGTGATTTCTGTGCGCAGATTTGGGACTAGTCCCTCTAGGATTTTCCAGGTGTAAAGTATCATGCATATTTCTTGCCTGCGCTTCAATTAGTACAGATCATGGGATTTCAAACAATCTCAGTAATTTAGGTGCTTGACTGTAGTTAAATGTGCAGTGAAAGTTCTCTCTATATTCTCCAGATCTGCAATTTCGCTTGTCTTGAAAGGAGCCGTTAGTGTACAACAGTATTCCAGCCTAGAGAGAGGGAGAACAAGTGATTTAGCTGCAAGTGCTTGTGCAGGATTTGCAAAAAATAATGCACTAAGTGATGGTGCAAGAGCTGACTCGCACTCATGTAGAGTTAACTCCTTTGCTGAAGGAAAACTAAGCTGGCTGTATAACAAATTTCATTATTTACCACGAAGCATTATGTTGCGAGACATTGTATTAGAGAGTTATCATGGAAAATATTGTTAGCAAAGTGAGTTTTATTAGACGAGGAATGAATTTATGAACTTGTCAAATGGATGAGAGATGGAAAAACTCTTAGATTTTTTTTTTGTACTTTGGAAAGAAATCCTATTCATTCTTCAGAATGAGCAATTTTGCAATATACAATTATATCAAAATCAACTGCGAGATCGAGACTTTCCTCGCTCCACAGCATTCTTGGTGGACGTTAACTGCTCACTTGAATGTGTTGAACCTGAGCTAATAAGGCAAGCAACAGAACGTTCCAACCTAGCTGGACACTGAAACTTTCAGCAATAAGATACAGCTAGTCTTAACAAAACATCTAGTGTTATAGAGCATGTAGGAGTTAGTTTAAACTCCTGTTCTTCCTTCTTTCTTGTTATCACTAGTCTAGGAACTTGTTGGCCAGCCTTGAAACGTCTTAAGTCACGATATGTTGCACAGGCTGGTTATAGGATTTCCAATACATCTACATACCGTCCTCATTAACTATCTTTTATACATCCTTGCATGATTATTTCTAATTGGGCTTTCGTCCTCCTGTATATAAAAGAATATATCTATACTAACCTTTGTATGTAATTCTTTGCACACATCGTAAAGGATTAATGTTTATATCTAAAGTTAAGTTACAAAGTATATATGTTTTTAAGAGAAATTTAATGATTCTGTGTGTTTTACTTTCTAGGTATTGTACTAGATATGTATGCATATTTCTATAACTACATTTAAAATATTATTGAATTGTATTGTTCCCGTTTCTAGATACGGTCCCTGAGACACATTAAAAGATTACTAAAGTGCTTAGCTAAATCATTCTTTAAAATGCAGCTACAGTGAACATCATTATTCATAATATTTCACAACAAGAATATAACAGGCTTAGAAGTAAGAAAAACCCTAACAGACGACATACCTTGATTTTTTTTTATCGTGAACTGATGGCTGAGGATATCGAGGCAGATTTTTACAAATATCCAGGTAAAACATTAAGCTGTATCTGATGAGTTTAAAGATAAATTTGCAGACTGACAAACTTAAGTCGTCTCACCTTATTATCAGTTTCTAGGAAGTTACACTGGAAACTGTAGGCTGTGTGAACTACAGCCTACAGACTGCAAGGATAGATTGTCACGTGCTAATAGACTGCATTCAAAACATACCCACGTTCGTCAGCGCTATTATATGCAGAAGTAAATTTTCTGGCATCACAAGTGACATTCGTTTAACATACTGATGCTTGTTCTCGACTTGCACCCGCTTCCACCCTCAACCCAAGACTCCCCATTCGTAGGTACGAATAAAAGTAGCACTAATTCAATAGACATTTAGTGTCTCCTCTCCATCTTAACTATTTCTTCTTATATCCATTCTATTTTGTTATCAGTTTCATTCACGTTCATGCAGTTTAGAGGAATAAATATGTATAATTACCGTGCCCCATCCTTTAGCCAGCCAAAACATAATAATCAGAATGCTTCGTTACAGAGCAGACATTAAGAGTATCAACTGCTCTGGTAGACCCATATTACAGTCATAGTGAGGGTCATAGTCGCATAACTTCAGGCTTGATAATATAAGAATGACAACATACGGTTACCCGTATATACAGTAGCCTACTACCGGAGAACCTTGGATCTTGAGCTCACGTTGTCCAAGATGCTAAAGGCGTTGGACCACCCTGTTCTAAAAATTTATAGTTCTTAAACCCAGGACCATGAAGAGAACTTGGGTTGAGACGCCTGTAGCGTCAAAATAAAAGACTGGTAATTTTCAAAATAAGAAGAAATGTAAACAACCGAAAAGAACTAAAATAATGAAAAGCGACTGTATGTGATATTTCAGTTGCACTTGTAGCGTGACATTAGAGTAACAGTGTTGAAACGCTGGCAGCATGCAAATTCTCTCAAACAACAGGTTTGAGAAAATGTTTTCTCCAACAAATGAACAGATCTGCGAGTAGTGTTACCCATTATTTAGATTAACGACAGTTTACCGGGGGTGCTAAGAAGGTACCACAGTGACCTTTCTAATTATTTCATATTTTGTATAATAATTTGCCGTAAACTTAATTTGAATTTGGGTTGCGAGGCTAATGTATGTTTAAATTTTGAGTTGAGGAAAAAGTGAGAACCACCGTTCTAAATCAAAGGATGACTGCCTATGTTGCAGTCTCTCTCTCTGTTTCACAGAAGACTTGTGTCCTCCTTGATATACCGAAGAGAAGGACATCATTATTAACCATGCATGGAAAGTTGTAGTATAACAACTAAAACTGAGGAATGATATCCTCACTAGTCGAGGCGAGGAGAAGGGTCCTTCTCTTTGTCAGAGTCTTCGATGTTTACGACCAATGGAAGGGACAGTAGAGCATTTTGAGATGACCTCTTAGCGAGGTGGGGACCTATGACAGCAATCCTTTTTAATTCTCATTACTAATATTCATTTATACGCTACACGCTGACAAATGCTTCACAACGATGGAAAACGATGTCGATGGCAACTGGTGTAAAATATGAACTTACCTTCCTGACGGTGTGCCAACTCGACGAGCTGTTAATTTCCACTTACCTGCAAGGTAAAGATATATAATTATTAATGTACACATCCCCACACCAGGTGTACCCTTCAGCCCAAACATTCTTTAAGCATCTACTGTTATACCCTTGAGCCTCCATCTTCACTAGTATTACATTTATTGGGAAGCAGGAAACCCGCAGGGGGCATACAAGACACAGCCAGGTTCGAGCCAGTGAAGAGAAAGATTGGTTCATTTCCTCGTATCAGGAGCTCCACACCTGAATCAAGGAACCTCACACCTAAGCCAAGGGACCTCCTTGAAAGGCCATCTTCAGGAAATGTTTCATTATGTCACCTACACTTTATGCAGTTAAATCACACCTTCAGAAAATATTACTAGTCATACCCTCTCAGGCTGCAGCACTTTCGGAGTATCCCCAGGTATACCCTTCCTCCAACCCCCTCTGAATGAATCCTCACAATATAATTTATTAACTCGTATATTTATTAAACGATTGTCTGATTATTCCATAAAAAAATTAACACTGTACAGTGGAACTAAGATTATCTCTTCCATGCCTAAAATAAAACCTATCTTCCTAATATGGCAGACGATGCGTGGATGACTCGACATGCCAGGTGGTGCCGGGCCTAGGTGATGCTGGGACCCAGGTGGTGCTGGGACCCAGGTGGTGCTGGGACCAAGGTGGTGCTGGGACCCAGGTGGTGCTGGGACCAAGGTGATGCTGGGACCCAGGTGGTGCTGGGACCCAGGTGATGCTGGGACCCAGGTGATGCTGGGACCCTGGTGGTGCTGGGACCCAGGTGGTGCCGGGACCCAGGTGATGCTGGGACCCAGGTGGTGCTGGGACCCAGGTGGTGCTGGGACCCAGGTGATGCTGGGACCCAGGTGATGCTGGGACCCAGGTGATGCTGGGACCAAGGTGATGCTGGGACCCAGGTGATGCTGGGACCCAGGTGGTGCTGGGACCCAGGTGGTGCTGGGACCCAGGTGGTGCTGGGACCCAGGTGATGCTGGGACCCAGGTGATGATGGGACCCAGGTGATGCTGGGACCCAGGTGATGCTGGGACCCAGGTGATGCTGGGACCCAGGTGGTGCTAGGACCCAGGTGATGCTGGGACCCAGGTGATGCTGGGACCCAGGTGATGCTGGGACCCAAGTGGTGCTAGGGGCAACTTTAATTAATCTAAATAGGTATGATAGAAACTCATACTAAATTATAACCTGTCCCCAATATTGTTTACAAACACTTAACCTAACCACTTCTGCTTTGAATCTATTTCTGTCAGCACACTTTTACCGTCACTTCTGTATGAACTTGTTAGCATTATTAATAATAATAGTTTGAGTATTTATGAACGCTCTATCAACACTATGAAGTCATTAATACTATGCTATTCTGTACTGTACTATAGTTCAGTATATATAGATATATTATATATAGATATCCTCAATTATAACTGGAAATCTATAAAGAAGTTAAAGTTAAGATAAACTTGTTTTGGATACAGCAAGAAATACACACACGAATTATCTTCTGGAAGGTAAGAAGTAAGCAGAAATAATTATTAAATAATTAATGAAGTCTCACTTTGTAAGTTTTGATTTCACGTCTCTCATCTTCTCTGTAGATGAATGGTTCAGAGAACCGACATGTTGATAAATTAGACACATATACAACTCTTGGGAATCTTCATTGAGGAAACGTTTCGCCACACAATGGCCACACTGCAACTTCTTGGGATCTTAATACTTAGGAATTCTTCGCTTGCCTAATTCTTGGGCACGACCTACTTCCACATTGAACAAATGTGACACGACCTATGACTGCTGCACCTCTCCTGCCATACGGTTTATAAGCTGCTTCTCCGCTGATATGCCGTATTCTATTCAAGATTGATGGACTGAACACATCGACTCAAGGTTGAGGGACTGATTACCTCATTCTCCTCCTGTTCTTCAAGTTTCTCCTTCGTATGGACTGATGAAGCCACTGTGTGGCGAAACGTTTCCTCAATGAAGATTCCCAAGAGTTGTATATGTGTCTAATTTATCATCTTCTCTGTATTGACGAGAAGACATTTCACAGTAACAAACACAAAAACAAAAATCTCGTTTAAGAAAATAAGGACAACAATCTTACAGACTCGACTTCCTGATAAAAAGGATTTCTGTGGTCGATCCCACAACCTGGCCGCTAGAACCCTTTATTAATGTTTCTAATACTGTTATTTTATTGCTCTACTGTTCTCGTATTTTACTGTATTGTTCTTATACATTCCCGTGACATACTTGGATATTGCTGTACTGTTCTGTTGTATGTTATTTAATTTTGTGTTACTGTAATGTTCTTATGTGTAACCGTACTTTTCTTGTGTGTTACTGTACTGTCCTTATGTGTAACCGTACTTGTGTGTTATGGTGTAATACTCTTGAGTGTTACTACATTGTTATTGTGACTTTTCGTGGGTTAATATACAATTCTTCTGTATTATTAAGCTGCTTGCATATTGCTGTACTTTTCGTTTATGTCAGTTTACTACTGTAAGTTGCTGTAGTGTTCTGGTTTTGGCTTAAAACTTTGCCATTCTTTCATGTTGACTTTCAGATTATTAAACCTAGCTACAGGGATACACTATCTAATTTCTCAGTTTCATCTTACCATGATAATTAATTAAAAGAAAAAATGAAACGGAATTTCAAACACTTTAAGACGTCATATAGGTGACCTGGTTGGCTCTGATGTCTGTAGACAGACATCTCAGTGTTATCACCAGAAACTCTCACTTCTGTTCACTAGTTTAAGGATTTGGCAAAACATCGAGTTCAATACTGACTAAAATGAAGATATTTTCTGCAAATACGTTTACACTCTACACGAAAAATAGCCATTACTTAATGACATAGAACATAACTGACGTAATAGCAAACTACCAATATTCCACACAGTTCATAAGTACGTTAATAACTAATTAAACATGTATGCCTATCGGTACTACCGTTTCTGTTGGCACTAACGTTGACGGTAATAGGGAACAGTGTTTCTACTCCTGCTGGCACCAACGGTACTAGGGATCAGTGTTTCTGTTCCTACTGGCATTAACGGTACTAGGGGCCAGTGTTTCTGTTACTGCTGGCACCAACGGTACTTGGGATCAGTATTTCTGTTCCTACTGGCATTAACGGTACTAGGGACCAGTGCTTTTGTTCTTGTTGATACTAACGTTGACGGTACTACAGACCTTTAGTATGTTGCTGTATACAGACCTTCAGTGTGTTGCTGTATACAGACCTTCAGTGTGTTGTTGTATACAGACCTTCAGTGTGTTGCTGTATACAGACCTTCAGTGTGTTGTTGTATACAGACCTTCAGTGTGTTGTTGTATACAGACCTTCAGTATGTTGCTGTATACAGACCTTCAGTGTGTTGCTGTATACAGACCTTCAGTGTGTTGTTGTATACAGACCTTCAGTGTGTTGTTGTATACAGACCTTCAGTATGTTGCTGTATACAGACCTTCAGTGTGTTGCTGTATACAGACCTTCAGTGTGTTGTTGTATACAGACCTTCAGTGTGTTGCTGTATACAGACCTTCAGTGTGTTGCTGTATACAGACCTTCAGTATGTTGCTGTATACAGACCTTCAGTATGTTGCTGTATACAGACCTTCAGTGTGTTGTTGTATACAGACCTTCAGTGTGTTGCTGTATACAGACCTTCATTGTGTTGCTGTATACAGACCTTCAGTGTGTTGTTGTATACAGACCTTCAGTATGTTGTTGTATACAGACCTTCAGTGTGTTGTTGTATACAGACCTTCAGTGTGTTGTTGTATACAGACCTTCAGTGTGTTGCTGTATACAGACCTTCAGTGTGTTGTTGTATACAGACCTTCAGTGTGTTGTTGTATACAGACCTTCAGTGTGTTGCTGTATACAGACCTTCAGTATGTTGCTGTATACAGACCTTCAGTGTGTTGTTGTATACAGACCTTCAGTATGTTGCTGTATACAGACCTTCAGTATGTTGCTGTATACAGACCTTCAGTGTGTTGCTGTATACAGACCTTCAGTATGTTGCTGTATACAGACCTTCAGTATGTTGCTGTATACAGACCTTCAGTATGTTGCTGTATACAGACCTTCAGTGTGTTGCTGTATACAGACCTTCAGTATGTTGCTGTATACAGACCTTCAGTATGTTGCTGTATACAGACCTTCAGTATGTTGCTGTATACAGACCTTCAGTATGTTGCTGTATACAGACCTTCAGTATGTTGCTGTATACAGACCTTCAGTATGTTGCTGTATACAGACCTTCAGTATGTTGCTGTATACAGACCTTCAGTGTGTTGCTGTATACAGACCTTCAGTATGTTGCTGTATACAGACCTTCAGTATGTTGCTGTATACAGACCTTCAGTATGTTGCTGTATACAGACCTTCAGTGTGTTGCTGTATACAGACCTTCAGTGTGTTGCTGTATACAGACCTTCAGTGTGTTGTTGTATACAGACCTTCAGTGTGTTGCTGTATACAGACCTTCAGTGTGTTGCTGTATACAGACCTTCAGTGTGTTGCTGTATACAGACCTTCAGTGTGTTGCTGTATACAGACCTTCAGTGTGTTGCTGTATACAGACCTTCAGTGTGTTGCTGTATACAGACCTTCAGTGTGTTGCTGTATACAGACCTTCAGTGTGTTGCTGTATACAGACCTTCAGTGTGTTGCTGTATACAGACCTTCAGTGTGTTGCTGTATACAGACCTTCAGTGTGTTGCTGTATACAGACCTTCAGTGTGTTGCTGTATACAGACCTTCAGTGTGTTGCTGTATACAGACCTTCAGTATGTTGCTGTATACAGACCTTCAGTGTGTTGCTGTATACAGACCTTCAGTGTGTTGCTGTATACAGACCTTCAGTATGTTGCTGTATACAGACCTTCAGTGTGTTGCTGTATACAGACCTTCAGTGTGTTGCTGTATACAGACCTTCAGTGTGTTGCTGTATACAGACCTTCAGTGTGTTGTTGTATACAGACCTTCAGTGTGTTGCTGTATACAGACCTTCAGTGTGTTGTTGTATACAGACCTTCAGTGTGTTGTTGTATACAGACCTTCAGTGTGTTGCTGTATACAGACCTTCAGTGTGTTGTTGTATACAGACCTTCAGTATGTTGCTGTATACAGACCTTCAGTGTGTTGCTGTATACAGACCTTCAGTGTGTTGTTGCATACAGACCTTCAGTGTGTTGCTGTATACAGACCTTCAGTGTGTTGCTGTATACAGACCTTCAGTGTGTTGCTGTATACAGACCTTCAGTGTGTTGCTGTATACAGACCTTCAGTGTGTTGCTGTATACAGACCTTCAGTATGTTGCTGTATACAGACCTTCAGTGTGTTGCTGTATACAGACCTTCAGTGTGTTGCTGTATACAGACCTTCAGTGTGTTGCTGTATACAGACCTTCAGTGTGTTGCTGTATACAGACCTTCAGTATGTTGCTGTATACAGACCTTCAGTGTGTTGCTGTATACAGACCTTCAGTGTGTTGCTGTATACAGACTTTCAGTGTGTTACTGTATACAGACCTTCAGTGTGTTACTGAATACAGACCTTCATTGTGTTGCGGTCTACACACATTTAGTGTGTTGTTATTATCGTCTTTCTTTTGTTTTCACTATCCTAGTTGGACTCAACTTTCATTACCTTTATTAGGTTGTTAAAACCATTCTGTGGCAGTGCATCATCTCCAATAGATCAGACAGCCACACACCCACAGATCAGACAGCCACACACCCACAGATCAGACAGCCACACACCCACAGATCAGACAGCCACACACCCACAGATCAGACAGCCACACACCCACAGATCAGACAGCCACACACCCACAGATCAGACAGCCACACACCCACAGATCTGACAGCCACACACCCACAGATCTGACAGCCACACACCCACAGATCAGACAGCCACACACCCACAGATCAGACAGCCACACACCCACAGATCAGACAGCCACACACCCACAGATCAGACAGCCACACACCCACAGATCAGACAGCCACACACCCACAGATCAGACAGCCACACACCCACAGATCTGACAGCCACACACCCACAGATCAGACAGCCACACACCCACAGATCTGACAGCCACACACCCACAGATCAGACAGCCACACACCCACAGATCAGACAGCCACACACCCACAGATCAGACAGCCACACACCCACAGATCAGACAGCCACACACCCACAGATCAGACAGCCACACACCCACAGATCAGACAGCCACACACCCACAGATCAGACAGCCACACACCCACAGATCAGACAGCCACACACCCACAGATCTGACAGCCACACACCCACAGATCAGACAGCCACACACCCACAGATCTGACAGCCACACACCCACAGATCAGACAGCCACACACCCACAGATCTGACAGCCACACACCCACAGATCAGACAGCCACACACCCACAGATCTGACAACACTGATATCAGAAAACTGTGTTTAGGCAACATAAAATAAAATACTATATTTTGTGAAATGGTGAGTGCAAGAACCTGACTGGAATTTCGTCAATTGTGGCAGAAATATGCAGTTAAAACTGTTGAGCCTCTCCATTGACTATTTTCTTTTCAGTGGTTGTGTTAGTGATGAGAGCCATGTTAACGAAGATGAATCTTTTGCAGAATATGATGTAGATTATGTTGGAGAAGAGATCATTATTGAAAAGTAAAATGTAAACGATTAACCAGAAAAATTTAATAATCATATCGACAATGTAGTTAATCTACCTAAATAAGAGAAAATTATTAATAGTGAAACTACTTTCCGACAGAGGAAAACTTAGCTTAATGGTATTAAAATCACGGAACGGGTAAGGTTTGAACCGAAGGGAAGTGAATCCAGAAACTTAGTGGTGGCCCATGCTAATCTCCGTATGGTGTATAGAAATATACTTAGATGAATCTTATTAGAGCCAGATGGCCCAGTGGTTAACTAACTGGCCTGTGATTTTTTTAGAACTCACTTGCCATTGGTTCAAACCCTACCCGTTCCCTGATTTACAGTCGTGTTATTACGATTTTGTAAACAGACTATTGTGTATCATGAGTGTATGACTGTACGATTTCAGCCGAGTGCGATATCGATATAAAATGAGCTTTGTCTGATGGAATATCATAGTTAACCATTACAAACTATTACAGTAGATCTGGACAACCATGCTGCCCCATATTAGTCATTGTTAACATGCCTTCAACATCCCAACTAATATTTCCCACCCTATATATTTTCCTGTAATGAAGATAATGCTTGAAAGATCTGCAACCAACCTTTGAAAGACTACTCATAAATTCTTTCCGTTCATGCTTTCAAGAAACACGTGACCCTAGCAAGCAAACGTCTATTGATGAACACACAAGTTCAATGATAAAACAGTTGTGGGGAAAATTTCAGCGCAAACACCAATAAGATGGGGTTTTAAAATTCGGAGCGCATGTGGTTCTCCAGCAAGATATATGTATGATTGATATGTGTTACGCAGAAATGTGGGATAGCTGGGGGCTTGAGCCTGGTCTAAGGGCAAAGGTAAAAGTTACACACATCTCAAGCCCAAACCGTCCACCCAGGGCTATCCCAGTCAAAACAGAAAGCGCTAAACCAGTATGTGTTACTTCAATGGGTTGGTTAACAGAGGGCTAGGCAAAAATCCCAATTAGGAAAATATATCTATTTAATCACCATAACATAACATAACAGAAAAACCTTAATTCTAAACGCCCAAATGAGGGTACACACCGCAGCTGGCTGAAGGTTCAGCCACCATAACACTAGGCTTCGTCAGCGTCAGGCCGTCATTACACTATAAACCTTATTTCTTCACTCATCCCACAGCACCCTGACCATGTCAGAGCCTGGGTGAACATACAGGTAAGCCATATGAGAGCCTATGGCTTGAGTTGGATAAACAAAATGAGTGTACAAACTTATCTTAAATACACAGCATCTCCGACGCCAGCCTCTACACACCATGCTTACGTCACGTGACTCCCTCCCCACGCTTACTCTGCGTACCCAAACATCCTTGGAAAATAAATCATTAACAGAATTTCTTTATAATTACAGTTAGAGTACTTTACAGTACCCCCAAAAGCTCATTATAAATTATAAAATTATTCTTTACAATTATAACATTCATATTATTATGGCACACTTCTCCACTATATGTACATTACGACGTCATGCAGAACCCTGCATAACAATATGAATATTGAGGAGAAAAACGACTATGAACAGGGATTGGGTGATGATGTTTCGCATATGCCAGAAACTTTACTGAAAGATTGTTTTACTGGCAGGTATTTATTCTTTTCCTCAGCCATTCTTATCACAATCTTAACTCGAGAAAGGTATCTATTCGTCCGTTATTGTAGGAAAGAATAATAAAGTAGTGCTTGCGATAAGAGCTTGGAGAGGCTATTTTGACTGACTTCAAATTACCCAGACTGTATGAAGTGGACGGATAAAATATCTCTGTTGCTTTAAAGTTTTCTGTTACTGGAAGAGAAAACAAGAGTAAAACGTGTGGCACGTTTTCTGCATATACTATACAAGACAAGTACCAACATATGAGTAAAAAGCCACCAGACACATTGTTTTGCTGGTTAGCAACGTGGCATTTATTGCTAAACACTGTAACATCCAAATCAAAATAATCAACAAGCTTTTCATTACCAATCAACTACTTGGTATAGAAGCATAAGAATAAATCTATGACCGGTACAGTAGACATCATACCGTGTGTCGGATGCTGTAAAAAGTACAATGGGGAGACTGCTAGACAGATCTTCGGGAAAAAAGACACTTACATACAATTCAATATATTTATTAAAGGAAACGTTCCGCCACAAGTGGCTTTATCAAGATTTCTTTAGGATTGATGAAGCCACTTGTGGCGAAACGTTTCCTTCAATAATGTCCCGAACTGTAAATAACTCATTTTTTTCCATTGCTTATCGGTATCATTACATCACTTACAACCAGATCTTCGGGAGTCAAGAGTTTGCGAACATAATCCTCTTACAGCCTGGATGATAGCAACACCACCAGTGTACAGCACAGGGACGACTCTGAACACCTGTCCAGTGTAACTAGGTTGGTTTACTCATCTGTGTAAACTACCACAGAGGCACAAAATGCTGGAAGCTGCCTCACTTGACACCAACACCATTCAGTGTTTCCAAATTTTTAGATAGATTACTACGCACATTAGGATCGGCAGTCACGTGATATTCACTAACTGCAACCAGCCTTAATGCCAAGAGTGTTTCTACAGCACAGACTGGACAACCTGACGAGCAACACTAATCCTTGAAATCGTCACAGAAAATAAACTAAAAAAGTTTCAGAAATTCAACTATACCAGATGTGGGGGGAGAGAGAGAGAGAGAGAGAGAGAGAGAGAGAGAGAGAGAGAGAGGCAGAGAGAGAGGCAGAGACAGACAGAGACAGACAGACAGACAGAGACAGAGACAGAGACAGAGACAGAGACAGAGAGAGAGAGAGAGAGTGAGTAAAATAAAATTTCCCGAGATACGAGTTCATTAGACAGCGCCACTCATCCTGCGAGGGGAAAATATAACGCCAAAACGACAATATGAAATATCAGTAATTGAAGCCGTCATCTGCTATATTAACTTTATCCTTGACTGCTTCAAAACATGGCTATCACTCACTGCCTTTAAAATTGATATAATTATTTTCAGGTCTCACTGCATGTAATGTCGCTGACTATCCCTTTTTATAAATAAATTGCCTAGGCAACTGCTCAATTTCACCACTAGTGACTTCGTAGTTCCTAATACAGAGTAAGCTATAGTAGACAGAGAGATGATAAATTAGACACATGTGCAACTCTTGGGTATCTTTATTGAGGAAACGTTTCGCCACACAGTGGCTTCATCAGTCCATACAAAGGAGAAACGCGAAGAACAGGAGGAGAATGAGGTAATCGACTCAAGGTTGAGGGACTGATTACCTCATTCTCCTCCTGTTCTTCGCGTTTCTTCTTTGTATGGACTGATGAAGCCACTGTGTGGCGAAACGTTTCCTCAATAAAGATACCCAAGAGTTGCACATGTGTCTAATTTATCAACTTGTCGGTTCTCTGAACCATTCATCTACAGACAGAGAGATGGCCAGTAGAGAGGGGGTATTAAACTACATTTGTCACTCATATTACACAAACTATTTTATGTCACTGTTAGAAATGCTCTTTTTGATTACTCGTGCTATAGAAATATAGAATCGAGGGATGAGTTTTTTTCTTTTAGCCGAGCTTAGGCAGGTGAGAAGTGTGATACCACTCTACCTTGTGTAATAGTTACATAGGAACAAAAGCTAGCTGTATTTTTCCTGTTATACTCCATTATTCTGTAAGGGTTTCATAAATTTCCTGAACTGGGCGAAGTAAGGGTGATGAAGAGAGCCGAGAAAATACGGAGAAGGGAAATTGAATTAGGAGACAGTGGAGCAGGGGAACTGATGATGGAGAGGGAAGGAGAGGGGTGATGTCTCGGAGGTGAGGCTCAACAACCTCGCGATCACGAGAGTCACCTCAACTTCAACAACCATGTCAGCTGAACCACCTCTCTATATATTTTTCGTTGCCCTACTTAGCACTTTGTTATGGCCCAGTAATGGTAACTTCAGCCGCCGTTTACCGTCATCCTTCTTAATTCCAGCAGTATAGCAGATTGGTAAATAGGGAGCTAATTATTTTCAACATACATTTCATGGCCCTAAACGGACGCGCGTGTAAGCCATTTCGTCTTCGCAGCACTTGATCGCTAATTATATTATTAATGTGATGTTGACAAGCGACTGTAACAAATTTGTCACCATAAGGCATGAGGGGAATGAGCAATAGACCCCTGGCTGCCTTCAACAGGCAGCTGGACAGATATATAAAGTCAGTACCCGATCAGCCGGGCTGTGATTCGTACGCTACACCACGTTCGACCAACAGTAAGAGCCTAGTTGATCAGACTCTAAGCCACCGGGAAGCCTGGTCAAGGATTGGGCCTCGGGGGTGTTGGTCCCTGGAACACTCTCCAGGTAGACTCTAGGTAGATTTGGGTATTTAAAACCGGAGGAGAATATTCCTTTCACTGTCGAATTTTGAGAGAGTCAGGGAAGGAAGAGAGAAAAAAAATCTCTGTTTTCAGAAATCTGACTGAAACTGGTAGTCAAATGTTCCTGTCAATCAAATAAGTTATAATTGCACCACATTCCGTTTTCTATTAAAGTTCTCTCTGGGTTGAGTTAGGATTTTTATTATTCCGACGAACAAATGACGCAAGATGACGTGTATTTGACTGTCGAAGACGTCAGCTGCACTATATGATGACGCCTATTTGACGCATAATGATGCACATATGATGCTTCAAGACGCCAGTCGCGTCGTAAGATTGACGCACCGATCATCTGTGTGTAAATGGGATGTCCACGAACAAAGTCCACATAGGACTCGCCCAACTTACGCTTGCTCAGTTTAAATTCCCGCTATATTTGGCGGAATGCACTGATATGCAACGAGTATAACTGCTTTCACAACGTCGTAATTACCTAAATATTCATCATTTGAATAAGCTGTAAATTTCTATACTTTTCCGTATAATGCTGTATGAACCAGTGTTGCCCATGTTGCAGTGGCCATTATAAGGCTCGAACCCAATTTTCGAAAGACTCGAAAAATTGCTCAGGCTCAGAATTAGAAAACAGAGGAACCAGTGTTACAGATTTCTAAACACTGAAATTGCCACCCATTGTACTCCGAAACTGTCTTTTCTCCATCAGATTCAGCCTTAGCAAAGGCATGTTGCTTCCTGGTATGTTCAAGACTGAGTTTAGCCAACTCAAGGGCTACCGAAGGTGACTCTCCCAGAGACAACCTCTATTCACCATCTGTTTCCACAGGTGGATAGTGGCTCTGTTGCTCCAAAGTTTGCCTTCTTCCATTCTAACTAAACAATGGAAGCGAGGAGCGGCGCTTTGTCCTCTCAGCAGCTGAAATCTCAGGTTGGAACGCCATGTTACTCGAGTCAAACCTTAATTTGTTGCGTATACACTCATGAAGCTGTGCATCAGTAAGAGTGCGTTAATACTCTGTACCAACAGAACGAGCAATACGCCAGCAGCATTGTGGGTATAATATGGGCAAGTTTTGCCGGGTATATTCAGTCACCAATAGCCTAACCCGTCGGTGGCATAACCCACCACTATAACAAATGTTAATTTGCAATACGCTAAACGTAACACAAGGGAATAATAATGATTTCGCAGGTTTGCAACGTAATACTGCAGGCAGACTCGTAGAGACAATGCCGAGACAAAGACTTCAGGATAGGAACCTCATTTTATGAACACAGGTGTAGTTTAGTAGCTTGTACACGTGGTTTTAGCAGAAAAACTAAGGCAGGAACGCGGAACGAGCAAAAGGCAAAGGTGAGTAAATACTTCTATTTCCTTCATGAAACAGTGAGGAATAGTATGTTCATTATATACAGAGGATATGTGCAGGAAGGCAAATTGTTAGTAAGAGACACGGTGAGAACCACATTCGACCTGACTTAAGGTAAGTATGCCAATATTGTTTAACGAATGTACCACATCGCTTCACAGCTTTTGTGGGATTCTTTGTCGTTGGTTGGTTGAACCAAGGTGCTAGCATAACGAAGGAGTCCCTACTCGTTATACCCTTAGCACCTGGTTCATTGGTCGGGAGGGTGTGTGTATAATGGAGTGTGACATACGCCGAATAAATTGTAACATACTCTTAGCATGCGACAGCCATATTTATCAAATATTGCGAGAAGCTATCTCGGGCCTTCAGTATTGTATAGAGGAGCCTGGACACGGGTGTCATTAAAACTCACTGATATTGCCTAAGTTCTCCAAGGTGTCAGTAAAATAATCGCATATATTAATAGCACTAACGTCACATTTTGTCAAAATCTTTGAATGGATCCTAAAAAGCAAGATTTTCAATCACAGGGAATCGCAGCATTTACACAGTCTAGGCAACATTGGTTTAAAATGGGTCGCTCCTGTCATTCACAATTATAGACTATAACCACATGGTCTTGGATGAACTGAATAACAATCTGAGTGCATATGAAGTGTATATTGATTTTATAAAAGACTTTAGCAAGTACAATCATGGTGTGAGAGCACACACAATACCTGCAAGAATGAATAACTGGAAAAGTGAGCAGACGGATATTAACTTAACAAATAGAGCCTAAAGAAAGTAAACAATGTGAAGTCAGAGGCTGCCACAAACTTGCCAGACTACTGTTTCTTATTCTTATATCCGACATAAATAAGGACATAAAACACATCACCATAACATTACTGAAGACACCATAATCTCTATGAGAGTGTCGTCCGTCGAAGACAGCGAATCTTAGAGCGGATATAAATAAAATCTTTCAGTGGCCCTCGGACAACAATATGTTGTTTAACAAGGTCAATTTTCAGTTGCTCTGCTTTGTAAGAACGGAGGAAATAAAGACGGAGTACAAAACAAATTCATTTCATTCAACAGAGCGAATGTTCCATCCGCAAGACTTCATAGTGATGTCTGATTTAACATTCAAGTATCACATCAATGTTTCTATTGTTACAGCAAGGAAGCTGCACAAATATAACTTTCAAGACAATAAATACTGAGCTAATGATGATACTGTTCTAGTTACTTGTTCTCGCCAGGCTGGAAAGTTGAATATTAACGGTCTCCTTCAAGTCAGGCGAGATTGCTGATCTAGACAACGTACACAGAACTTTCACTGCCCATATACATTTAGTCAAACATCTGTCCTACTGGGAACACTTGAAAAGCCTTCAGCTGCATTCTTCGGAACTTAAGAGAGAAACGTACATCTTAATTTACACCTGGAAAATCCAGGAAGAACTGCCCAAACCTGCACACCGAAATCACTCCGTATCAAAACAGGACACTAAACAAATGAGGTAAAGTGCCTCTAACAGAGAGTAAGGAGCGTGACGAGTTCCTTAAAAGAGAACTCATTGAGTGTCAGAGGTCCCCGACTTTTCAATGCCGTCTCTTCATGCTTAAGGGAAGGTACCAACATACCTCTAGTTGTCTTGAAGTGGGAACTTGACAAATTTCTCAGATCAGTTTCTCACTAGCTGAGCAGTGATTCCTTCGTTTAACTGGGTGCAACCAGTAGTAACAGTCTAGTTGGTGATACTAGCACTTCCTGAACATGCTTGCCTTATTAACAATGGTGACACTAGCACTTGCCTTATCAACGTTGGTGACACTAGCACTTGCCTTATCAACGTTAGTGACACTAGCACTTGCCTTATCAACGTTAGTGACACTAGCACTTGCCTTATCAACGTTAGTGACACTAGCACTTGCCTTATCAACGTTAGTGACACTAGCACTTGCCTTATCAACGTTAGTGACACTAGCACTTGCCTTATCAACGTTAGTGACACTAGCACTTGCCTTATCAACGTTGGTGACACTAGCACTTGCCTTATCAACGTTAGTGACACTAGCACTTGCCTTATCAACGTTGGTGACACTAGCACTTGCCTTATCAACGTTAGTGACACTAGCACTTGCCTTATCAACGTTAGTGACACTAGCACTTGCCTTATCAACGTTAGTGACACTAGCACTTGCCTTATCAACGTTAGTGACACTAGCACTTGCCTTATCAACGTTAGTGACACTAGCACTTGCCTTATCAACGTTAGTGACACTAGCACTTGCCTTATCAACGTTAGTGACACTAGCACTTGCCTTATCAACGTTAGTGACACTAGCACTTGCCTTATCAACGTTAGTGACACTAGCACTTGCCTTATCAACGTTAGTGACACTAGCACTTGCCTTATCAACGTTGGTGACACTAGCACTTGCCTTATCAACGTTAGTGACACTAGCACTTGCCTTATCAACGTTAGTGACACTAGCACTTGCCTTATCAACGTTAGTGACACTAGCACTTGCCTTATCAACGTTAGTGACACTAGCACTTGCCTTATCAACGTTGGTGACACTAGCACTTGCCTTATCAACATTAGTGACACTAGCACTTGCCTTATCAACGTTAGTGACACTAGCACTTGCCTTAACGATTTCAGTTCACGCATAACAAGCTTAAAGTAACAAGATCATATGCATAGAGATGTATTTCATGCGTTTATACCCACTCAACTTCAGGCCATATTAAAGGGATTAAACTATCCTTGCATGTTAGTTGATTAGTTAATTAGGTTCAAAGCATATCGACTAGAGTCATTAAGACTTCGTGCCAACCGTGCACCGCCTGTCAAGAATAATCACAATATGGTACTTAATGTAAACTCTCACTATATATTCACAGAGATACACACCTCTTGGTGTGATATAAACCTTGGTAATAGATACCGACAAATTGGTTTCGAAAGACGCGTGAGCAAACACTAGGACATATTTATTAGAAAACGTTTCATTAGTGATCAAAGTCCCAAGCCTGAAACGTTTTCTGATAAATGTCCTAGTGTTTGTTCACGCAGGTTTCTAAACCACCTTTTCGTGTCCATCTCTCATGACAATGCTCACACCTCTCGGTGTGTTTGTAACTTTTCTTGTTACGGTACGTTAGTGCGGCATGATGACCCTCTTGCTGTTGCTGGGCTTACTGAAGCACTGAGGAGAAAGGTCTTGAGAAATATCGCTTCGATGCTCCGGAGCTACTCACGTTCCTGAGTCGGGGCCTCTACCTGTCTCATGACGCTTATCACCGATTATTATTATTGTTCATGCTAAATGCTGTTAAGCATTGCTGCAGTTATAAAGCATGGATGGCTACAGTGTAACACGCTGGATCAATATGCTACAATTATGCATAATTTTATATCTTACAGTGTAAACTTAAGGAGTTGGTGCAGAACTTAAAACAAGAGTTTCAAATTAGCGTCGTTGTTTGAGCCTCGCCTATTTTTTTCAATTCATTTAATTTGATTATCGAAAAATTCATCTATTTATTACTGTGTAAGAGGAAGGCTCCATATAAGCCAGATTCAAGCTTACTCCTTGACCAGGCTTCCCGGTGGATCAGGACCTGATCAACCAGGCTATTATTACTAATCACAAGCAATTCAACGAACGAACCACATCTCAGTAGTAGTACCAGTTCCTAGTAACCAGTTACCAGTAACCAGTGTACCAGTAGATGACTCACTACCAACCGTCTCTGCGTGAATCACTGATTGTTATGTTGCTGCTGACCATAGCAGGATTTCAAACACCTCACCCGTAGGCACTGGGGCACTGGTGGGTCGTGGGAAAGAGTTGTGCTAGACTTGTTAACTAATTTCCAGTGTTCCCTCCAGGGCAACAAACATCTATGTGTTATGGTAGATCATTTCACCAGATATTGTGAGTTAGTTCCTATTGCAGATAAGACTGCCGAGACAGTAGCTAAAGCGTTAAAAGAACGTATTATCTGCAGGCATACCACCCCTAAGTCCCTAGTAACAGATAATGGAGGTGAATTCTGTAATGAGATTCTTGAAAATTTGTGTACCTTGTACAAGATCTCTAAATCCACCATTGTTCCTCATCATCCTGCCAGCAATGGGTTAGCGGAACGTACCAATAAGTACTTGATGTCTTGAGAGCCACTATCAATCCCAACAGTGAAACTTGGGATGAAGTTATACCTGATGTGCAGTGTGCTATAAATTCTGCTTACAATGTTTCTATAGGTGGCACTCCACATTATGCATTGTATGGTGTAGATAAACGTTTGCCTTATGAGTTGTTATATTCTAATCCAAAACCAAATTACAACCCTGATGATTTCATAGCAACTCGTACCAGTTTAGCTCAAAGTGTCTTTAGAAGAATCCGTGAAACACTTCATAAATCAACAGCAGAATTTACAAGAGTCGCAAACACTCGAGCAAAGCCATCCAAAATTAAAGTAGGTTCGAGAGTTATGCTGACTAACTTTAACAAAACGTCTGCAATGCCTAAGCTTGATCAAAAGTTTGTTGGTCCTTGTCGAGTAGTTGAACATATCACTGGTAATAAGTATAAGGTTAGAGAAATTAGTACTGGTCAGTATAAATAATCGCATTTAGATCATATGAAGTTAGTATGTGATGATAATGATGTTCCAACCCAGACTAATGTGACAGACTCTGACAATCCTCCTGATCCTGTACTCTCTACCCCTGATACTCACTCAGACGATCAACCTGAATGTCGTTATTCCCTACGTACACGACAGGTATCGAGAAATCCTCAAGTATCATTTGTTACTTCCAATTCAGATTTGCCTCAAATACAGCATGAGTTAGCCAGTGCAACAGAGTTTGATCCTCCCAGAGATGACACCCATTCTGCATATATCAATCTCACCCTAGCAGAGTTGGGGTTAAATGTAAATAACCTGTATAGATGAATAATTACAGTATCAACTTATCAGTATTCAAGAATATTTTTTTTTTTGTGTTCACGTTCTCTCCGAATTCTGAGAGTTAACAGTCTAGATTTGAGTGCACCGAATCTGCCTTTCTGTTAAACACTTCTTTCTTTGTATATATTCCTTCCTCAGAATCCGTAGATCACATGAATACAGATCGATCGATCAATTTTTTTTTATAACTTCTATTGTGTAATCTCAATGTTGAGTTTCATTCGATGAATTGTGCTATATTATACCTTGTATTGCATTACAGTTTCAGTTACGTAAGCTCCCATTCCAATGTTCTACTTATGTATGTTATAATGTTCAATCGTTGTGTACTTTGACATTGTATAGAATCACCCCAAGCCGTACACCTGCCGTCTCTAGTTTGTATTAGTTGTATATCGGGACGACATACGTTAGCGTCGCCGAGCTCTCAGTAGTAGCACCAGTTCCTAGTAACCAGTTACCAGTAACCAGTGTACCAGTAGATGACTCACTACCAACCGTCTCTGCGTGAATCACTGACTGTTATGTTGCTGCTGACCATAGCAGGATTTGAAACACCTCACCCGTAGGCACTGAGACACTGGTGGGTCAGTCAAGATAGGGAGCAGAGAGAGGCAGGTCGGCTGTTGGTGCCTTCCCATACTTTCCGTTATATTATACGTACTACCAGCCTACGTGAGTATTCTTACCCCATCCACTTTATCGAAAACCCACATGATACACAGCCCATCACTGACTTTAGGTATTAGTCCACTTCCATATTGAAGATAGCCATGTGCCTTTTGGTAATCCACTTTTGCATGATGGGAGGCTGTTGAAAAATCTTGGGCCCTGAGCATTTACTGAGCTTGGTTTTAAGTAGGGAAAGATTTCTGTGTACAGATTTAGGACCATTCCCTCTAGGATTTTCTGGTGTAAATGATGATATATCTTTTTCGCCTTCGTTCCAGGGAGTGAAGGTTAGGGGTTTTCAGGCATTCCCAGTATTAAGGTGCTTGCATGAACTAATATGTGCAGCAAACGTTCATCTGTACTTTCTCTATATCTGCAATTTCACCTGCCTTGAATGAGGCTGCTAGAGTACAACAATATTCCAACTTAGAGAGAATAAGCAACTTAAAAAGGTTCATCATTGGCATGGCATCACTTGTTTTGAAAGTTCTCATTATCCATCATATCATTTTCCTTACAGATGTGATAATGACACTGTTGTGGTCCTTTAAAGGTGAGATCTTCTGACATTATCCCTCCCAAGTACCTTACTATAGTTTTTCGGCCTAGTGTGTGTGTGTGTGTGTGTGGATCTTGCATGATTCATTAAACTTAAATTCAATATTTTATACATCCCTAGTCAATGTTTCCTTCTGTATTTCAGATAAGCTAGCCATCTCAGTTGAGAAGCTCTTTGAATCTTAGTCTTTGCCTGTAAAGGGTGCATCTCTGTCTCTTTCTAGTTTATGTCATCCCTTTTTATCCTTAGGGAATGTTTCTTGATCATACATCAGCTGCTACAGAGTTTATTCTTTCAGGGTACTGGTTCAGATCCATGTTATTTATATCCTCCCAGGATGTCTCTTTAAGGACGTGACTTAATACTAGTACATGTTCTTGTTGATAAAGTTAAATTTGGTCAAAGCACCCTCGTAACTGTATGTATTCCGCTGGTTAGAGCTGTGCATACAAGTTTGAACTTCGATTGCAGTAATGTGCATATTAATTGGGACAGGAATAAATTTTCTGATTATCTCGTAATACATCTTAGTCTTTGACTTAATGTAGTTTAGGTTCTTTTTTTTCAGAAGAGTTTGCTACCGATTTCTGGCAACCATCCAGCTGTGGTGTTACTCTACGACTCTTGTCAGTGCTATAACAGTTGTTGTTCTGTGAGGCCATTCCCACAAGCGTGTTCCATGAGTGAATGTGGGTTTTGCCAAATTGTCCCTGAAAGTACTGTAGCTCTTAGAGAACATGCTGATTAGAGTATCAGACAGATAGACGAGAATGTGAGCCTAATAAAGTTAACTGTTGGTTGGATTCTAAAGAGAGCTGACGACACTGGCGATTGTGGAGCGCTGCGTCGAGGAAAATGTGGAAGAAAAAGCAAGACAAAGCCTCACGACGACAAGGTTACCACAAGAAATGCTGTGAAGGATCCCAAGAAAGCCAGCAAATATCCACAGAGAGATTTGGTTCTGTGAAGTTCGCAGAACTGCCAGAAAGCCAGTAAAAAAACAATTGACTACAGCTGTGAAGAAAAAAAACATCTGCGGTGGGCACTCGATCGTAAGAGACAAACAACAGATGAATGGAGTAAAGTTATATTATTAAATGAGGTGCATTTTGACGCATATGGGTACAGATCAGTGGTAGTGAGACGGAGTAAAGGTGAACCTTTTCGGAATGAACACATTCAACAAATGTTGAGGGGGAGTTTTACTTCTAAAGGCCGTGGACGGCTTGTTATTGTTGAGGAAGGATGAACAGTGACAAATACAAAGAAATCCTGGGAACTCATTTGCTTCCCATTGTGGATACAGACTTTCTTGATGGAGAAGGCATTTTCCAGCAGGATCTTGCTCCATGCCATACTTACCGAATAATGCTGACATTTTTCGAAGAGAGTGGGCTAAACATTTTAAATTGGCTTGGAAAATCTCCTGATCTCAACCCAATTGAGAACCAAACACAGGGTCGCGAAACTGCTCAGTTATGGAAAAGGTAATTGCTGCTGTTATTAGGACGTGGTACCACGACGAAAAACTTGCCAAAATGAGTTCAAAGATGGTTGATAATATGCTGCAGCGTATTATATAAGCATAAGGTAGTCATATCTCTTATTAAATCAATTATCTGTCATATAACTGTCGTGTAGTTTGCAAATAAACAATAATTTTCCAAATAAGTGCCTTATTACATTACTGTTCCAGTTAATATGCAAACTGCTCTAGGATGTGATCTGAATTAACTGTCTTCGACATTGTGATATTCTCGTACCAGGTCATCATTATTCGTGAAAATAAGGTCAAGTACGTTTTCCAGTCTTGTTGCCATGGCTCGTACGTTGCACTGCGTGCGGTCACAGTAACAGTCTTATTGATCAAGTGTTAATCCCCCAGGAGTCCTGGTCCAGGACCGAGCCGCAGGAGCGTTACCCCTCATAACACTCCCCAGGTAGACTTCAGGTAGGAGGGTCAATATGGCCATCATTCTTCCAGACACTAACATAAAGAATACTTAATCTATAGAGAAATAAACAATGTCTCAGTGTACATACACTGACGCTGTGGTATCAACATTAATCTACCACACCAGGGAGCAATTCTTTATTTTTCCTGTCATGCATGACGATACTATATCAATCCCTTGACATGTTCTGCCTTGAAGGTTAGATGTGCATCGACATTCATTCAAGGGACGAGGTATCATAGTGAAGGTCTCATGACCTTGAAAATGAAGCTACCCTCCTCTTCTCAGATCAAATATATTTACCTCCCGTTTTCCATGTGTTGTATGGCTCTAACGGATTTAGCGCTTCCTCGTGAATATAATGATGGATGAAGAATGGTGGATGGGGGAGGAGAATGTTTGTGTGGTGTGCAGCTCCCCCCCCCCCCAGCACCCTGGCGGCCCTGCTGCTGCTGCTGCTGCTGCTGCTGACGCTGCTCACTGTCAGATAAGGGTCAATCACGCGACCCCGCCAGGTGACCCACTAGCTGACCTAAAAACATGTGGGCAGGGTGAGGGGGAGGGAGGGAGAGGGGAAAACGAGAGCGAGGGGAGAGAGAGAGAGAGAGAGAGAGAGGGGGGGGAGGAGGTGGGCTGAGGTAGTAGTCTACCTGGAAGGAGAAAGGTAAGAAGAGGAAGGGAAAGTGATGAAGGCATAAAGGAAAGAGATAGGGAGAATACAGAGAGAAAAAGGAAGTAGAGAGAGATGAGAAAAGAGAGCAGGAAGAAGGAAGCGAGGAGAGAGAAAAAAAAAGTAGAATGTGTTAGGAAGAGGGAAAGTTTTGAAGGAGGGGGGGAGTGTTAGTGGGATGTTAGTGGGAGGGTTAATGTTAATTGGAGGGAGAGATGGTTGGTGCTTCAGGGAAAGAGGATAAATTCACTATCTTCTCCATCCTATACCATTTTTATTCCACATCATAAGAATTCTCTCTCTTCCTCTCCCCACCAGCTTCTCCTCTCCCCACCAGCTTCTCTCCCCACCAGCTTCTCCTCGGCACCCAATACCCTTTATCGTACCTCCCTCCACCTCATTTACACTCCCTCTACCTCCTCTTTCCACTCCCTCTACCTACGAGGTCACTGATTTGACTGCCCTCTTTTGGGCCTAGAGATGCTTGTCGTGCTGATTTATATCTTCATAAAGCTGCACCCAACACACAGCCAGCCAGCCAGCCAGCCAGCCAGCCAGCCAGCCAGCCAGCCAGCTCCAATAAACACATTGCTAGCCAGGCATGTACGACCAACAAACACCCTGCCACCCAGCCAACACCACCCAACACACAGCCAGCCAGCCAGCCACCCAGCCAGATCCACCGAACATATTGCTAGCCAGGTACGTACAACCAACAAACATCCAGCCATCACCACCCAACACACAGCAAGCAACTGCACTCAACACAACCAGCCAGCTCCACCTAACACACAGGGAATCAGGTAGCTCCACCTAACACACAGGGAATCAGGTAGCTCCACCTAACACACAGGGAATCAGGTAGCTCCACCTAACACACAGCCAGCCAGCCAGCCAGCCAGACAGCTGCGCCCAGCACACAGGCAGCCAGACAGCTGCACCCAGCACACAGGCAGCTAGACAGCCGCACACCAAGCACACAGCCAGCCAGACAGCTGCACCCAACACACAACTAGCCAGACAGCTGCACCCAACGCACAGCCAGCCAGACAGATGCACCCAACGCACAGTCAGCCAGACAGATGCACCCAGCACACAACCAGCTAGACAGCCTCACACCCAACGCCCAGCCAGCCAGACAGCTGCACCCAACACAGCCGGCCAGACAGCTGCTAGAGTCTTAATGTTGTAAACTTTCACTGGAGTTTTGAGACTTATTGAGGAAGGCTAAAGAAAACTCCCGTCATTTTCTCAGGCGCATGAAGCCTCACACCTGAACATTTTTAGGTGCATGAAGCCTCACGCCTGAACATTTTTAGGTGCATGAAGCCTCACGCCTGAACATTTTTAGGTGCATGAAGCCTCAAACCTGAACATTCTTAGGCGTATGAAGCCTCATACCTGAACGTTCTCAGGCAGGGTTCATGAAGACTCCTGGGAAGGTTCACAGCAAGATCTTAGGCAGTCCTTGGTGGACAAGAAAAATCTATAAATTAAAAAAGAAAATATGAATTTAAAGTATTTATGTAATGAGTTTCAAATAAACAACACGACCCTAAAATTTTGAGGAAGTTAACTTTAAAATTTGATTTAATTCTGGGGAGATCAATGGCAAGCAACGTGACGGCTCTCAGAGACGGCAACTGTTATTGGCTCACACTTGGTTGTGGACGCGAGCGCGCATCCCATATGCTACATTTCTGCAGTGCTAGGGCCACTTTAATAAGAGAGATGACTATCCTTTGCTTATATAAGCATTGCTACACCCTTTGACATAGAATCCACCAATGTTGAACACATTTTGGCAAGTCTTTCGTCGTGGTACCACGTCCTAATAACAGCAGCAATTAGCTTCTCCACAGTTGAACAGTCCTATTTTGCGATTCTGCATTTGATTATTGTCCATATTCTCATTTGGGCTGAGGTCAGGAGACTTTCTAGGCCAATTTAGAATGGTTAGCCCACTCTCTTGGAAGAATATCAGGAGCACATGACTGTTCAAATGCCTCCCAGCATACATAAAGGGGATTACCAATAGACCTCTGGTGGTCTTCAAGGAGCTGGACAGTCACCCAAAGTCGATACCTGACCAACCGGGCTGTGGTTCATACGTCGGTTTGCGCACTAATATGATGTAAGTCAGGCAACCGCTTCCTGATGGAGTTTACCTGGAGAGAGTTCCGGGGGTCAACGTCCCCGCTGCCCGGTCTGTGACCAGGCCTCCTGGTGGACCAGAGCCAGATCAATCAGGCTGTTACTGCTGGCTGCACGCAATCCAACGTACGAGCCACAGCCCGGCTGGTCAGGTACCGACTTTAGGTGCTTGTCCAGTGCCTGCTTGAAAACAGCCAAGGGTCTATTGGTAAACCCCCTTATGTATGCTGGGAGGCAGTTGAACCGTCTCGGGCCCCTGACACTTATTGTATTGTCTCTTAACGTGCTAGTGACACCCCTGCTTTTCATTGGGGGGATGTTGCATTGTCTGCCGAGTCTTTTGCTTTCGTTGCGAGTGATTTTCGTGTGCAAGTTCGGTACTAGTCCCTCTAGGATTTTTCAGGTGTATGTAATCATGCATCTCTCCCGCCTGCGTTCCAGGGAGTACAGGTTCAGGAACTTCAAGCGCTCCCAGTAATTGAGGTGTTTTATCTCCGTTATGCGCGCCGTGGAGGTTCTCTGTACATTTTCTAGGTCAGCAATTTCACCTGCCTTGAAAGATGCTGTTAGTGTGCAGCAATATTCCAGCCTAGATAGAACAAGCTACCTGAAGAGTGTCATCATGGGCTTGGCATCCCTAGTTCTGAAAGTTCTCATTATCCATCCTGTCATTTTTTCTAGCAGATGCGACTGATACAATGTTATGATCCTTGAAGGTGAGATCCTCCAACATGATCACTCCCAGGTCTTTGACGTTGGTTTTTTCGCTCTATTTTGTGGAAGGAATTTGTTGTACTCTGATCAAGTTTTAATTTCCTCATGTTTACCATATCGGAGTAATTGAAATTTCTCATCGTTGAACTTCATGTTTTCTGCAGCCCACTGAAAGATTTGGTTGATGTCCGCCTGGAGCCTTGCAGTGTCTGCAATGGAAGACACTGTCATGCAGATTCGGGTGTCATCTGCTAAGGAAGACACGGTGCTGTGGCTGACATCCTTGTCTATGTCAGATATGAGGATGAGAAACAAGATGGGAGCGAGTACTTTGCCTTGTGGAACAGAGCTTTTCACCGTAGCCGCCTCAGACTTTACTCTGTTGACTACTACTGTGTGTTCCGTTTATGAGGAAACTGTAGATCCATCTACCAACTTTTCCTGTTATTCCTTTAGCACGCATTTTGTGCGCTATTACACTATGGTCACACTTGTCGAAGGCTTTTGCAAAGTCTGTATATATTACATCTACATTCTTGTCTTCTAGTGCATCTAGGACCTTGTCGTAGTGATCCAGTAGCTGAGACAGACAGGAGCGACCTGCTCTAAACCCATGTTGCCCTGGGTTGTGTAATTGATGGGTATCTAGATGGGTGGCGATCTTGCTTCTTAGGACCCTTTCAATGATTTTTATGATATGGGATGTTAGTGCTATCGGTCTATAGTTCTTTGCTATTGCTTTACTGCCCTCTTTGTGGAGTGGGGCTATGTCTGTTGTTTTTAGTAACTGTGGGACGACCTCCGTGTCCATGCTCCGTCTCCATAGGATGGTAAAAGCTCGTGATAGCGATTTCTTGCAGTTCTTGATGAACATGGAGTTCCATGAGTCTGACCCTGGGGCAGAGTGCATGGGCATGTCATTTATCGCCTGTTAGAAGTCATTTGGCGTCAGGATATCAGATAGGCTTGTGTTAACCAAATTCTGTGGCTCTCTCATAAAAAATTAATTTTGATCTTCGACTCTCAGTAAGTCTTTACAGTCTCTTGCTCATAAAATGATGGCACTATCATGCTTTGGCTACAGTGAGTGAACACTTAAGAGCAAACAGCATAGTTTGTACATTTTTATTTTCAGAACCTTGTACTCTAAGCATTTCCCGGCATTTTGCCAGCCAGTTCCTAGGCAATGTTTGAAGCCAAGAGTCAGTGGCTTCTTCCCCACAAATTGTTTAATATGAATAGAAATTGCTCCACTTTTGACATCATTTATGTACTCAAGAGCATCATCCTGACTTCCTATATTTATAAAATTTATCAACATCTGTTGAAGATGCTCAGTTTCTTTGTGCAAGTTTGTTATAATTTGAAAACGGTCAGTCGAGTCAAACGCCTCTACATTATTATTATTATTATAATCAAGGGGAAGCGCTAAACCCGGAGGATTATACAGCGCCTGGGGGGGGGGGGGATGTGGAAGGCATTCAGGCTGAATTCGGGGAACTGGAGCACAGATCCAATTTCCTAAATCAAGAGCCCCTCACCAACATCAAGGAACCTTCCTTGAGGGGAAACGCCTCTACAGAGAAAGGTACTTCTGAGTTAGTTCTCTCTTTAGCACCTATCACATTAACAGGTGCCAAGGTTACATTAGTGTTCTCTGATTGTGTTTCTGGTATGACTGACTCGTCATTCATTGTAGGTAGTTCCTGTGCACCTAACTCATCTCTAGCTTCCAGTAGGGTCACATGTGTGTGTGTCCGTCTGACTGTTGTAGGTGTGTGTACTGGGATGAGTGACATGCTCATCCACATATTCTGGTGTAAGCACAGGTGTGAGTAGTGGCAGAACAGTAGTTCCACGTGTGCTAGCAGGGATGGCTAGCTCCTCCACAACTGGTGTGTGTGATCATGTGATGGCATTCTGGTATCACCAGAATCCTTTGCAGGGAGGATGGGCTCTCCCACACTTTGCAGAGATGGAGTCACAGGTCTGGCTGTGGTAGACTGGATGGCCTCATCCTCAGTTGCCATTAAAGGAATGTTATCAGGTTTACGTCGAAGGTTGTTTGGGTTCCGTCTGCAGTCCTTATGACAAACTGTAACCCCAACTTCTTTACAGTTAATACATTTAAATTTCTGGCTGTCAAGACCTACTGTACATTCTCTAGTGAGATGTTTCCCAGCACACTTACCACACCAAGAATGTAGTATTCCACAGTCTACTGCAACATGACCATAGTGCTGGCATTTGTAACACCTACGCTGACGGGGGTAGGTACACTTCGATGGGTAGGAAACGTAGGCCTGGCACCCAGGTATTCCGAGGGAGGGGGCACTGGACCTACCCAACTGGCAATAATTTTGGATCTTACTTAAGTCTTTTAGGCTTGGTGATATGTTCACTTAGAGTTAGATAAGAAGGGTCCATGTAGAGAGGGTATCCAAAGATTATGACACTGACCCATTTTTTAAGGTGGTGAGTGTCTGATGAAGGGCGGAGCAACTTAATACCTCCATGAGTTGTATTAAGTATGTGGTGTGGCAAACCGAAAGGTTCAAATTAAAGGTCAAACACTGAGTACATTAAAGTTTACGAGAATATCAGAAAAAAAACGAAGTGATAAGCATGATCTTAAGAATACATTTACAGGAAAATAATGATTCTAAAATTACTGAAAATACAAATACGGAACAATTAACAAAACAGTCAAGTAGGATAACTTCGGACATATCATGACTCTTTATTTTCACCTATCAGTCAAAATGAACAATTTTAATGTTTTCAACCGTTCAGCATTATTCTTATTGCTCAACTCTGTCTAGGGAATTCGATCTGTGCTCCAGTTCCTCGAGCTGAACCTGAATGCCATCCATCCCGCTCCTACATAGGTGCTGTATAGTCCATACGGGTTTAGTGCTCCCCATGATGATAATACTCAACTCTGGCAACCATTATGTAGCTGTTTAAGCATTATCTACCTTGTGGTTCTCTCAGGTGCGGCACCTCGCATCCACTACAATTTAGGCATAATATAAGCTATATACAAACAGGTTTCTTACATTCAATTATCCGTATATTAGACAACTATTTTATGGTTTGACGTTGTAGCACAGAATTTTCTCTCATTTTCTTTTACATGAGCTTCCAGTGACATTTTGTTTGCTAATAATAACTTTTAGATCACTTTCTCTATTCGATACTTTCACTATTTTATCGCACTTAATTTCATATGGCCTGATTTTGCTTTATCTAATTCCTATTATATATTTATCTCTTTTAAATTCCTTCATCCATGATGTCATGTGCTTAATTTAATAATTTTTATAATTTTATGTAAAATGTATGCATCGTCTTCAGGCATGTTCATAATTTTATATTCAAAAGTACAGGGGGTTGTATGTGTAGAAAAGAGGAGTTGTATGCTTGCAAACTTGTTCATGTGGGCGGGGGGGGGGGATGTTCAGGTGTGTGTGTGTGTGTGTGTGTGTGTGTCTGTGTGTGTGTGTGTGTGTGTGTGTGTGTGTGTGTGTGTGTGTGTGTGTGTGTGTGTGTGTGTGTGTGTGTGTGTGTGTGTGTGTGTGTGTGTATGTGTGTAAGCTAGGGTGTTTGAGAGGGAGGGAGGATAGAAGGGGTGTGCTTGACACCAGACACCCTCTTGGGCTGAGAAGTGTGGATGTTAGGCGTGTGTTAACACCCACAAAGTCAACAAGACCTGATGCCTTGAAGACGTAGCTACGTGTGTTGTGTTCTCTTAAATCTTCATCAAAACCATTAGTAACAAGTTCCTTTTATTCGCTATCACATCATGTTTATGTTTTGTTCCCTTAGCTATCGCATCCTTTAAAAATTTGCTTTGTGAACTCTTCCCAAGCACAAGTATGTATTCCCTTCATCCTGCATCACAGCCATGAGTCTGGGTGCAACATGAACCATCCATTGCATCCATTAGTATCCATTAGTATGCAGTGTTCCTTTTATCACCCATCTCAGATGGGGATAAATGAAAGATGGATATTTAACTTTCTACTAATGGAACCTGAAGAGTAATAGTAAGGAGAGTGAAGAGTTCTCTTTTCTCAGGCACAACATTCGTCCAATTCACTTTCTCATGCTCATATATGACATGGACAGAGTTATAGCAGTGTATCATCTTTTGTAGACTGTACTAGAATCCGCACGAGAGTGGCACCCATAGACGTTACAGTGAGCATCCAAGCTGATATCAACCAAATCTTCTAACGGGCTACTGACAACAAAATGTTCAACGAAGAAAAATTTCAATAAGTACGTTACAGATGGACTGAGAAAATAAAGCCAAGATCAGAGTACTAGACAAACTTGCATCACTCAACAGAGCGTAAGTCATGTGAAAGACCTGGAAGTGATACTGTCAGAAGATCTTGTATTCGAGGAGCACAGCAATGTCATTGCAGCTGTGAGGAAACCTATATGTTGCACAACAAGAATATTCAAAACGATATCTCAAATCAGTGATGATGCTCTTCCAATTACTCTGTACCCCTGGGTGGTAATATTTCTGTGTACTGAGTAAATTACTGAGAGCGGTGGCAGTCCCTGGAAGTACACTCCTTAAAAAGTAGGAGATAAAGATACATGATGATCCACGCCTAAAATATTCTATATGAATTGGTCCCAAATCTGCACACCGAAATTACTATATGAACAGAGGAGGCTTGGCAGAGGGTGCAAAATACCTCCGGTGAAAAAGCAGGGATGGGGGTGGGGGGGAATGAATGCACCGAGAGAAAACTCAGGAAGAGGTGATCACGTCTCTTCAACACCCTCCCTTTATGCATTAGGTGATTACCACTAGTCCTAGCTCTCTTCAGTAACCCGACAAATTTCTCAAATCATTCCTGATCAGCTAGGCTATGGTGCATACGTCATACTGCAGGCGGCGCATATGAACAGCCTGATAGATCGGGCCAACAACCAGAGGGCCTGGTATGGTATCGGACCGCGTGGTATGTGAATACCGGAAAACCAGGTAACCATCACAATTATTATATTTTCCCTCTCTTGAACATTCCTCGATTATCCACTTATTCAGGAATATAAACAGTATAATAACCTATGTGATTTGTCAACGCATCTTATTTTAAGCAAATATCCAAAGTAAATGTTTACAGCTATGATCATAATTTTTAAAGGGTTGGACCTGTAAGCCAGCGGAAGGCCTCGGTCAGATGACCAAGAGCTCCAACGCCTGGTCATCATCTGACTAAGACCCGCGTCAGGAAACACACGAACCTTACCTTACTTAACCTAACCCAAATTTGTTTTCAACAGATAAGATAAACTGTAAATATAATCCAGATACACTCTTGTTAATTCCTTTGGGGACTAGTTCTAAAGCCTTTTTTGAATCTCTCTGTTCTTGTGCTATTATCCATAGGATGGATAAGGGGTACACACACAAAAAAGCCAGCCTCTTCAGCGGCAAAATCTAATTCTATCATTATTATATGTGTTTCTTTTATCCTCTATCAGTCATTACCTCAAGCTTCCATTACAGGAACCGACAGAAAGGTAAATAAAAAGCAAAGGGACTGAGGTTGACTGTGTGCTACCTGCCAGTAGTCACATTTCTAGCACTGACTTGTGGTCACACTCCCAACACTGACGTGTTTTTATTAAGATCTTTCCAGCCAGTGGTCACACTTCTATCACTGACGTGTCTGTATTAAGATCTTTCCAGCCAGTGGTCACACTTCTATCACTGACGTCTCGTCACTGCTTCCTAGTCAGTGGTTACACTCCCGACAAAAACGTCATAAACTGGATGTAGAAAAGAGAAGATATTACGAAATTGATGAAGTTAGGGAAGAGTATGATATAGGGATTAGGAAAGGAAGAAAATAGAAGGTGTGGATGTGAAGTACACCCAAGATTTTGCCACCGAAACGGCTAGTTAATATTGTGCACCCAGTATCTATCTTGAGGACTGTAGCGCAAGACCAAAAAGCCTAGGAACTAGACCCTCAAGAGGGATTACAGGATTACATCTACATTTATATCTACAGCTGACGTATCTGTTTCAAGCAAATTTAGAAATTTTGTTCAATATGTCTTGCTAACCTGTCGACATGACTGAATATGTCGAAGACCAAAATGGATCCATCGACTCTTCTTGACAGAGATCTTTAGTGGTTGAATCGTGTTTAAGATCAAACAAGCCGTCTTCAACATTCCCGGGAATACTAGCAACATCAATAGTGCCAGAGAATCTATTACTCACTAATTTCATTTAATTTTGTTCAATGTGTCTTGCTAACCTGTCGACATGACTGAATATGTAAAGTAAAAGGACACAAGTGCAACTAATGTGACATTTATTGTGGCAACGTTTCGCTCTCCAGGAGCTTTATCAAGCCATTACAGATTTGGCTTCAGATGGTTCTTCAATTGTTCGACGAAGGCTCCAGGTTTAAACAAAATAAAATGGCTGTGTGGACACTCGATCATAAGGAATGGACGAAAGATGAATGGGAAAAGTTATATTTTTAGATGATGCACATTTTCAAGTACATGGGTACAGCGAGACGGAGCAAAGACCAACCTCTTCGGAATGGACGAATTCAACAAGCGCCAAAACACCCACATTAGATGATGTTTCGGGGTAGTTTTACTACTGAAGTCTCTGGATGGCTTGTTATTGTTGAAGGAAAGATGAACAGTGACAAATACAAGGGGATTCTGGCAACTCATTTGCTTCCCATTGTGGATTGAGACTTTCCTAATGGAGAAGGCATTTCCCAGCAGGATCTTGTTCCATTCCACACTTTCAGAAAAATTACCTGGAGTGTACCTGAAGAGGGTTTCGGTCTGGTCTGTGACCGGGCCTCGTGGTGGATCAGGGCCTGATCAACCAGGCTACCAAGAACACTTATGTCATCTGTTTGCAGGAATGTAGACTGAAAGATAGAGCATCTCATCCAAAGTTGCCGGGATATGCAGCTTAAAATTTAAGTTCCACCAACTGTTGTTTAATGTATGTTAGAAGAAACTTGCCACATTCACTCCTTGCCCTGCAGAATTGAGTAAGCATGCAGCATCAAGGTGTCAAAATATTCGCAGGCAAGTTTCCCATAAACATTTTTAATCTTTATGCTCCAGCCAACCAGCTTCGGCCTGATGCTTCACCTGATATCATCAATAATGAACCTACCCTCATTCTTGGAGACTTTAATGCCAGACATAAGAATACTGGTGGATCTGTAATAAACGCCAATGGAACTAAACTAGTGAAATTTCTAAATGAGCATGATAATGTTCGAATTGTGGGCACTACTGAGCGTCTCACATACAGGGTGGCATACTAGATCTGTGCCTTGGCTCTAATATAACATATGCGAATCAGACTGTCATAGCTGATGATCTATCTGATCACTTCCCAAGACTCGACTGTTAATCTTGATCATATCTCCAGCAATCAAGGAGCTAAATACCGTAGGAAACTTATTCTCAACCCAGACCACAGAGATAACTTTATTAACCACTTGGATCAATTGTTTAAGAATTACGAGCCCGTTGGCACACAAAAATTCAATAATGAACTAGTTGTCACTATTGAGACTGTACTCACAGATCAAGTGGGCAGGAAAAGAAAACAAATCTTCCACTATAAATGGTAATAAAAACCAATGTAAATACTATAACGACCCACAACTACGCAATTTAACACATGCAGCTAGGAGGATTAGGACTGAGAACTCCTCCCTGCGGGAGGAGTTTTCAGCCTCATGTTATTTAATGTTCTGATTAATGCTCTCTTCAATGCTCTACCTGCCTCACCTAAACATATAGCTATAAGTTAGGCTGATGACATCATGGTCCATACAACAGGGCATAGGAAGATGAGTACCATTCCTAATGAAGTTCAAGTAATTTGTAATCGGTTAGGCCTCATAACATCTTCCTTTAAAACAAATATATTGACAAGCAAACGACATTCCCCACCCATTTGTCTGCAGGGTGAAAATATTAGCTACGTTAAATCTTACAGATATCTTGGTGTAGATGTATCCTTTAACAAATCTACTATACAACAACTAAATAAGAAATGCAAAGATAGGCTAAATGCTCTCAAAGCTGTTGCTGGCTACAACCCCAACTATGGTGCTAATGTGAGAATCGTGAGAATGATGTACATAGCCTATGTTAGGTCCTTAATTGATTATGCTGCTCCCATGTTGATATTAGCTAGTGAAAGTGCTCTCCGACCCTTGGAGTTAATGCAAAATGAAGCTCTCAGAATTATTATTGGCTGTCACAAATCTACAAACGTTCCTAATATGAGGAAGGAGCTTGGTATTTCTAGTATCAGTGATAGGATTAATGAGATTAGCACTGTACTCGGTATTAGAATGTTAAGAAATGAACCAGACACTGTCACTATTAATCTTACTGAATGTCTAGAAGTAAATACACACAGATCTAAATGGATTATGAAAACATGCAATTATATTACGATTTCAGGTACGTCTTGCTACTTCTACTTACACTTAGGTCACACTACACATGCATGTACAAGCATATATATGTATATATACACATCCCTCTGGGTTTTCTTCTATTTTCTTTCTAGTTCTTGTTGTTGTTTATTTCCTCTTATCTCCATGGGGAAGTGGAACAGAATTCTTCCTCCGTAAGCCATGCGTGTTGTAAGAGGCGACTAAAATGCCAGGAGCAAGGGGCTAGTAACCCCTTCTCCCGTATAAATTACTAAATTTAAAAAGAGAAACTTTCGTTTTTCTTTTTGGGCCACCCTGCCTTGGTGGGATACGGCCGGTTTGTTGAAAAAAAAAAAAAAAAAAAAAAAAAAAAAAATGCAATTATATTACATTTTATAACCTGCATGAACTGTATCACTGTAGGCAACAAGAGCATTTCACCCCTCCATGGAAAATGTGTTCATTCAATAACACATACCTGCAAGTCCCTCCCAAGAAGCTCATTGCTAGTAATCCCTTCCTTAAATCACTTGTAAGAGCAACTACAAGAAGAAATTTCTCGCCTACCTGGTAGTAATAAGTTATCATAAGTTATATGCACTGATGGATCTAAACAGGAGTCTTCTGGCAGGGCTGCATCTGCTCTTGTTGCCACCTCCCTTGTTAAGAACGATAATAAATTTGTTGAGTTAGGCATAAGAATTAACAACTGGGCGTCTACACTGCAAACTGAATTGTTTGCCATCCTAATGGCGCTAAAGCTAACTTATGACACTGAGCTCGACTATCATCATTACTGATTCTATGTCATCACTGAGGGCTCTTGATTCATATAATAACTAACTACATGCTTATTGGAGAAGCCAGGTATATATACTCAAAAATCCGTGAAAAAGGAATTAATGTACAATTGCTATGGATCCCATCACACACTGGATTACTGCTTCATGATAAAGTTGATATGTTAGCTAAGAAGAGTACCCAGAAGGAGAATTTAGAATATAACTTTGGTATATCTGTGTCTAGCATTAGGAATATTATTATTATAATGAAAGAAAGCAATAAACCGACACGGGTCAACATTAGGATTAATATTAGGAGAGAAGTAAATAATGAAAATGAATGTATTAGGAATGCAATTAGAAGCCTCAATAAATCTATAACGCATTATAATAAGATGAAAGTAGATAAGTATGTTTATGGAGCAACTTGCAATGTGAACAGACTGACTGATGTTGTAGTGAGCAGGCCTGGGTTTGGTTACAAGTACTTCTGACAGTTTGGGGGAGACACAGATGATTAAACCAAATACAAATTATGTGATCAGGCATATGGTCACTATCTTGAACACTATGTGCTTAATTGCCCACTTATTGAGGAATATAGAGATAGTATAATAACCTGTGTGACATGTCAAGATGTCTTATTAATGAAAATAAGATACCAGATATACTTAGCAAATTTCCTAAATTTGTTTGTAACGGATAAGTGAACTGTAGATATAAATCCAATTGCACTCCTGTTAACCCTTTTGGTCCTAGTTCCTAGGCTTTTTGAGTATCATAATATGCTCTTGCGCTACCATAGGATGGAAAACGGGTGCACAATAAACTAGTCATTTCTGTGGTAAAATCTAAATCTCTCATGATAACTTTGTTTATGAATTGTTATATTTTAATATTGTAATCTTTCAGTTGTGCCTAGACTACACCAGCCACTGCTCCTCTTGTTAGCCCCGATTTCGGATATTTTATTTCTAACTGGCAGATACTGAAGACGAAATTTGTCAATTGTGCAATGTTACTGATAATACAGTGTTCGTTCCCACACCGGTAATGACTTTCTGTATGCAGACACACACACACACACACACACACACACACACACACACACACACGCACACGCACACGCACACGCACACGCACACGCACACACACACAGGAGACAGGATGTTCCAGATATGGTACACAGCAACAAGGGGTCACAGTTGGAAGTTGAAGACTCAGACGAATCAAAGGAACATTAGGAACTATTTCTTCTGTAACAGAATTGTCAGGAAGTGGAATAGTCAGGGAACTGATGAAGTGGAGGCAGGATCCATACATAGCTTTAAGAAGAGGTATGATAATGCGCATGGAACAGGAAGCGAGACCCAGTATCGACCAGTGAAGAGGCGGGGCCAGGAGCTATGAATCGACCCCTGCAACCACAATTAGGCGAGTACATACATACATACACACACACACACACACACGCAGGGCCCCTCGGCGATGGTGATCACATGGTCCTGAGTCTCGAATACATTGCAGAGTTAACAGTTGAGAGTGAAGCAGCATGAGAAGAGCACGAGAAGTTAGAGTTGAAGAGAGGCTACACAGGTATGAGGCAACTCCTGCATGAGGTACAGTGTGGAGAAGAACTGGTAGGAAAGACAGTAAGTGAAATGATGGAACACTTGACCACAAAGTGCAGAGAGGCAAAGAAATAAGAGCATAGAACATAAGAAAGAAGGAACACTGCAACAGGCCTACTGACCCATGACTCACGAAATCGTAATGACACGATTGCAAACAAACCATACCCCGGCTGGTCTAGTGGCTAACGCGACGGGCTGGAGTTTTGAGACTCTCTGACCGCGGGTTCAATCCCGGCCGGGGTATGGTTTGTCTACTGACCCATGCGGAGCAGGTCCATGTCCCCCCCCCCCCGATTAGACCAATGACCCACCCAGTCTGGTCATCCCCACTCAAGGATGGAGCACTGTACCAGACCCAGCAGCACAAGCTAGTCAGGTTCAACTCGCACCCACCCACACCCACTCATGTATTTATCTAACCTATTTTTAAAACTACACAACGTTTTAGCCTCAATAACTGTACTCGGGAGTTTGTTCCACTCATCCACAACTCTATTACCAAACCAGTGCTTTCCTATATCCTTCCTGAATCTGAATTTTTCCAACTTGAAACCATTGCTGCGAGTCCTGTCTTGGCTGGAAATTTTCAGCACACTATTTACATCCCCTTTATTTATTCCTGTTTTCCATTTATACATCTCGATCATGTCCCCCCTAATTCTACGCCTTTCGAGAGAGTGCAGATTCAGGGCCCTCAGTCTATCCTCATAGGGAAGATTTCTGATACATGGGATCATCTTTGTCATCTTCCTCTGTACGGTTTCCAGAGCATTTATATCTATTCTGTAATACGGTGACCAGAACTGAGCAGCATAGTCTAAATGAGGCCTAATCAAGGATATATAGAGTTGAAGAACAACCTGAGGACTTCTATTATTTATACTTCTAGATATGAAGCCAAGAATTCTGTTAGTTTTATTGCGAACACTAATGCACTGTTGTCTTGGTTTTAGATTACTGCTAACCAGAACTCCTAAATCCTTTTCGCAATCGGTAGTATTAAGATCAACATTATTTAGTTTATATGTGGCATGGTTATTTAACTGTCCAACATTTAGAACTTTGCATTTGTCAATATTAAACTGCATCTGCCACTTCTCCGACCATTGCGTCAGTCTAATCAAATCATCCTGGAGTGCTCTAATGTCCTCATTAGAATGAATTGGACAGCCTATTTTCGTGTCATCAGCAAATTTGCTTATGTAGCTATTTATTCCCTCATCTATGTCGTTTCTGTAAATTGTGAGCAACAACGGGTCCAACACTGACCCCTGAGGAACACCGCTTGTGACGTGCCCCCATTCTGATTTCTCCCCATTTATGCAAACTCTCTGCTGCCTATTTGTCAGCCATGCCTCTACCCAGGAAAAAATTTCTCCTCCTATTCCGTGTGCCCAAAGTTTCCTCAATAGCCTCTGGTGTGGAACTCTATCGAAAGCCTTACTGAAGTCCATATACACAATATCATATTCATTACCATGATCTACCTCTTCAAACACCTTAGTGAAAAAAGTTAGTAAATTCATAAGACAGGAACGCCCCTTTGTAAAACCGTGTTGAGATTCATTAATCAATCTGTGCATGTCAAGATGGCTATGAATTGCTTCGGCAAATATTGATTCCATAAATTTTCCCACTATGGAGGTAAGGCTTATTGGTCTATAGTTCGAAGCCAAGGACCTGTCACCTGTCTTGTAAATAGGTATTACATTAGCCATTTTCCACTTATCAGGCACTATGCCAGTTTGTAGTGATATGTTAAAAAGATTAGCCAAAGTTATGCTAAGTTCCTCTTTACATTCCATTAACACACTTGCAAACAGTTCATCAGGACCTGGGGATTTATTAGGTTTTAGTTTCTCTATTTGTCTGAGGACCATGTCACTAGTTACCGCAATCGTACATAGTTTATTATCATCCTGTTCTACGTAATCTATTATTTCAGGAATATCGCTAGTATTTTCCTGGGTGAAAACTGAGAGGAAGTAGGTGTTTAGAATTTCACCTGAAAGAACCCTTTTGGGTTAGTCTTTGAATCCCTTGCGGCCTTAGCCTCATAATCTCTTTTTGCTTTTCTTATTCCTTTTTTTTATTTCTCTCTTTAATTGAATATATTGATTTCTTAACTGCCCATCCCCTCTTTTGATACGCCTAGATATGCCTCTCTTTTGACCAATGAGATGTTTTAATCTATTGTTCATCCATTTGGGATCATTTTTGTTAGATCTAACTTCCCTACTCGGAACAAAAGTTGTCTGGACAGCTAGAACTATGCTCTGAAAAACGTCATATTGGCAACCAAGATCACCTACCTGACCCATAGTCAGGACATCCCAATTTAGCCCACCCAAGTAATTTTTCAGTCCCATGAAGTCGGCCAAGCGAAAATCTGGGACAGAGATTTGATTGCAGTTATCTGGGTAATTCCATGATATATTGAAACTAAGTGATTTGTGATCACTTTCCCCAAGCTCATCATTAACCTCAAGATTATTAATTAGTGAATCTTTGTTGGCAAGAACCAAGTTAAGCAAATTGTTTCCTCTAGTTGGTTCTGTCACAACCTGTTCTAAAAAGCAATCCTGAACCGTATCAAGAAAGTCACTAGACTCAAGATTTCCTGTCATATTGTTCCAATCAATTTGTCTAAAGTTAAAATCTCCCATTATCACAACATTTTCGTATCTAGATGCCTTATGAATTTCGTCCCATAAAAGCTTACTGCACTCCCTACCAAGGTTTGGGGGCCTATAAATCACACCCAAAATTAATTTGTCACGACCCTCGAGAAACTGAAGCCAAACCGATTCTGTGTTCGATGTTTCTAATCTTATATCATGTCTAAGACAATTTAAATTTTCTCTGACATACATCGCCACATCACCACCCTTCCTGTTGACCCTATTAGTGTGGAATAGTTTATAACCCTGTATGTTGCATTCAGAAGGTATTTCTCTATCATTCAGGTTGAACCAGGTCTCTGTTATTCCAATAATATCTATATTACCTACACTTGCAAGTAATTTTAGCTCATCTATCTTATTTCTTAGACTCCTACAATTTGTATAGTTCGTACCCAGGAGCAACAGAAACAATGGGAAGACCAGAGCGAGCCCATGGTTTACCAGGTGTGGAGAGGTCAAAACCAAGTACGACAGAGCATGAAAAAAGTATAGACAAAGAACCCAGGTCAAGGAGCTGGGCCGAAGAGCCAGAAACGAATATACTAGATAAGGAAAGAGGCCCAGCGGCAGTATGAGAATGATATAGAATCAAAAGCCAAATCTGACCCATAGTTGTTATACATCCACATCAGGAACACAACAGTCAAGGACCAGGTAACTTGACTGAGGAAGAAAGGAGGGGAACTCACAGAAAATAACCAGGAAGTATGTGAAGAGCTCAGCATAAGATATAGGAAGGTATTCTCAGTGGAGACAGACTTCCAGCAAATCGAGCGGTAGGGTACACGAACAAGTGCTGGACACACTACGTACAACCGAAGAGGAAATGAAGAAAGTGCTATGTCAACTAGATACCTTAAAGGCGGTGGGTCCAGACATCTCTCTCCACGGGTGATGAGAGGAGCAGAGGTAGTGTGTGTGCCAGTAGCAGCAATTTTCAACAAATCTATCGAAACAGGGCAACTACCTGAGGTGTTGAAGATAGTAAATGTAGTCCCAGTTTTTAAGAAAGGAGACAGACAGGCAACAATAAACTTCAGACCAGTGTCATTGACATGTGGAAAGTTATGGAAAAGATTATCAGGAGACGAATCACACATGGTTGTCATACATGACAACCAGCACGGTTTCAGAATGGGAAATCCTGTGTCACAAACCTACTGTAGTTCTACGACGAGGTAACAGAAGAGAGGAAAAAGAGGAATAGGTCGATTGCTTTTACTTGGAGTGTAAGAAGTCTTTCACTGTTATAAAAGCTAGAGGAGCAGACAGGAATAGCAGAAAAGCACTGCAGTAAATTAGGGAATACCTGACAAAAAGAAAACAACGAGTGATGGCACGTGACGAGATGTCAGAGTGAGCGCACGTGTTAAGAGGGGTTCCATAAGGGTCAGTTGCCGATGCTGTTTCTTATATATGTGAATGACATGACGGAAGGGATAGTTTCAGAGGTATCCCTGCTTGCAGACAACGTGAAGTTAATGTGGAGAATTCAACTGGATGAGGATCAGGCAGGACTACAAAGGGATCTGGACAGGCTACAAACCTGGTCCGACAACTGGCTCTTGGAGTTTAATCCC
>NC_091292.1:34591337-34665884 GCF_038502225.1 Cherax quadricarinatus
CTGCAGAGACTCACAGAACTGGATCTGCAGAGACTCACAGAACTAGATCTGCAGAGACTCACAGAACTGGATCTGCAGAGACTCACAGAACTGGCTCTGCAGAGACTCACAGAACTGGATCTGCAGAGACTCACAGAACTGGATCTGCAGAGACTCACAGAACTGGATCTGCAGAGACTCACGGAACTGGATCTGCAGAGACTCACAGAACTGGATCTGCAGAGACTCACAGAACTGGATCTGCAGAGACTCACAGAACTGGATCTGCAGAGACTCACAGAACTGGATCTGCAGAGACTCACAGAACTGGATCTGCAGAGACTCACGGAACTGGATCTGCAGAGACTCACAGAACTGGATGTGCAGAGACTCACAGAACTGGATGTGCAGAGACTCACGGAACTGGATCTGCAGAGACTCACAGAACTGGATCTCCAGAGACTCACAGAACTGGATCTGCAGAGACTCACAGAACTGGATCTGCAGAGACTCACAGAACTGGATCTGCAGAGACTCACAGAACTGGATCTGCAGAGACTCACAGAACTGGATCTGCAGAGACTCACAGAACTGGATCTGCAGAGACTCACAGAACTGGATCTGCAGAGACTCACGGAACTGGATCTGCAGAGACTCAAGGAACTGGATCTGCAGAGACTCACGGAACTGGATCTGCAGAGACTCACGGAACTGGATCTGCAGAGACTCACAGAACTGGATCTGCAGAGACTCACGGAACTGGATCTACAGAGACTCACGGAACTGGATCTGCAGAGACTCACAGAACTGGATCTGCAGAGACTCACAGAACTGGATCTGCAGAGACTCACAGAACTGAATCTGCAGAGACTCACAGAACTGGATCTGCAGAGACTCACAGAACTGGATCTGCAGAGACTCACGGAACTGGATCCGCAGAGACTCACGGAACTGGATCTGCAGAGACTCACAGAACTGGATCTGCAGAGACTCACAGAACTGGATCTGCAGAGACTCACAGAACTGGATCTGCAGAGACTCACGGAACTGGATCTGCAGAGACTCACGGAACTGGATCTGCAGAGACTCACAGAACTGGATCTGCAGAGACTCACAGAACTGGATCTGCAGAGACTCACGGAACTGGATCTGCAGAGACTCACGGAACTGGATCTGCAGAGACTCACGGAACTGGATCTGCAGAGACTCACGGAACTGGATCTGCAGAGACTCACGGAACTGGATCTGCAGAGACTCACGGAACTGGATCTGCAGAGACTCACAGAACTGGATCTGCAGAGACTCACAGAACTGGATCTGCAGAGACTCACAGAACTGGATCTGCAGAGACTCACATAACTGGATCTGCAGAGACTCACAGAACTGGATCTGCAGAGACTCACAGAACTGGATCTGCAGAGACTCACAGAACTGGATCTGCAAAGACTCACGGAACTGGATCTGCAGAGACTCACAGAACTGGATCTGCAGAGACTCACAGAACTGGATCTGCAGAGACTCACAGAACTGGATCTGCAGAGACTCACAGAACTGGATCTGCAGAGACTCACAGAATTGGATCTGCAGAGACTCACAGAACTGGATCTGCAGAGACTCACAGAACTGGATCTGCAGAGACTCTCAGAACTGGATCTGCAGAGACTCACAGAACTGGATCTGCAGAGACTCACAGAACTGGATCTACAGAGACTCTCAGAACTGGATCTACAGAGACTCACAGAACTGGATCTGCAGAGACTCACAGAACTGGATCTGCAGAGACTCACAGAACTGGATCTGCAGAGACTCACAGAACTGGATCTGCAGAGACTCACAGAACTAGATCTGCAGAGACTCACAGAACTGGATCTACAGAGACTCACGGAACTGGATCTGCAGAGACAGAACTGGATCTGCAGAGACTCACAGAACTGGATCTGCAGAGACTCACAGAACTGGATCTGCAGAGACTCACGGAACTGGATCTGCAGAGACTCACAGAACTGGATCTGCAGAGACTCACAGAACTGGATGTGCAGAGACTCACGGAACTGGATCTGCAGAGACTCACAGAACTGGATCTCCAGAGACTCACAGAACTGGATCTGCAGAGACTCACAGAACTGGATCTGCAGAGACTCACGGAACTGGATCTGCAGAGACTCACAGAACTGGATCTGCAGAGACTCACAGAACTGGATCTGCAGAGACTCACAGAACTGGATCTGCAGAGACTCACAGAACTGGATCTCCAGAGACTCACAGAACTGGATCTCCAGAGACTCACAGAACTGGATCTCCAGAGACTCACAGAACTGGATCTGCAGAGACTCACAGAACTGGATCTGCAGAGACTCACAGAACTGGATCTGCAGAGACTCACGGAATTGGATCTGCAGAGACTCACGGAACTAGATCTGCAGAGACTCACAGAACTGGATCTCCAGAGACTCACAGAACTGGATCTGCAGAGACTCACAGAACTGGATCTGCAGAGACTCACAGAACTGGATCTGCAGAGACTCACGGAATTGGATCTGCAGAGACTCACGGAACTAGATCTGCAGAGACTCACGGAACTGGATCTGCAGAGACTCACGGAACTGGATCTGCAGAGACTCACGGAACTGGATCTGCAGACTCTCGAAACTGGATCTGCAGACTCACGGAACTGGATCTGCAGAGACTCACAGAACTGGATCTGCAGTGACTCGCAGAACTGGATCTGCAGTGACTCGCAGAACTGGATCTGCAGAGACTCACAGAACTGGATCTGCAGAGACTAACAGAACTGGATCTGCAGAGACTCACAGAACTGGATCTGCAGAGACAGAACTGGATCTGCAGAGACTCACAGAACTGGAACTGATAATACATCGGTGATGACTGGAATCATGTGTATGTGAGCTTGAAGGTTCAGGTTCTACACTTATACATTCTTAGAGGTTTTAATGAAAATAAAAGCAACAGAGTGGGAGGGAGAGGGTGACCTGGGGAGGTAGTGAACCAGCGAGGGAGGTAGTGAACCAGTGAGGGAGGTAGTGAACCAGTGAGGAAGGTAGTGAACCAGCGAGGGAGGTAGTGAACCAGCGAGGGAGGTAGTGAACCAGCGAGGGAGGTAGTGAACCAGCGAGGGAGGTAGTGAACCAGCGAGGGAGGTAGTGAACCAGCGAGGGAGGTAGTGAACCAGCGAGGGAGGTAGTGAACCAGTGAGGGAGGTAGTGAACCAGCGAGGGAGGTAGTGAACCAGTGAGGAAGGTAGTGAACCAGCGAGAGAGGTAGTGAACCAGCGAGGGAGGTAGTGAACCAGCGAGGGAGGTAGTGAACCAGCGAGAGAGGCAGTGAACCAGCGAGAGAGGCAGTGAACCAGCGAGAGAGGCAGTGAACCAGCGAGGGAGGTAGTGAACCAGTGAGGGAGGCAGTCAACCAGTGAGGGAGGTAGTGAACCAGTGAGGGAGGTAGTGAACCAGCGAGGGAGGTAGTGAACCAGCGAGAGGTAGTGAACCAGCGAGGGAGGTAGTGAACCAGCGAGGGAGGTAGTGAACCAGCGAGGGAGGTAGTGAACCAGCGAGGGAGGCAGTCAACCAGTGAGGAAGGCAGTCAACCAGTTTTATCTGGAGTTTATCTGGAGAGAGTTCCGGGGGTCAACGCCCCCGCGGCCCGGTCTGTGACCAGGCCTCCTTAGGTCAGTGTCCCAGGATGGGACCCACACCAGTCGACTAACACCCAGGTACCCATTTTACTGATGGGGAACATAGACAACAGGTGGAAAGAAACACGTCCAATGTTTCTACTCTGGCTGGGAATCGAACCCAGGCCCTCACCGTGTGAAGCGAGAGCGTTAACCACCAGGCCACCAGAACCAGCGAGGGAGGTAGTGAACCAGCGAGGGTGAGGGTCAACCAGGTGATTGTGTGTGTTGATCCTGTTTTAAGACGTCAAAAAACACAACGATATTAGAAAACGTTTCGGTCCTACGTTCTTGGGACCTTGATCACATCTAGGAAGTGCTCAAGGTCCCAGAACAGAAACGTTTTCTAGTAAATATGTCCTAGTGTTTACTCGCGTGTCTTTTGAAAGAAATTTGTGTGTATCAAATACCAAGGTTTATACCACAGAGAGAAAAACTGCTGTCAAGATGAAAGTTGCTGATGCAGTGAAGGGACCCCCTTCAAATTGGCTGAGGTGAAGGAATTATATCTTCTTAAACTGCTGAACCAAGGAAAGTCTATGGGCTGACATAAGGTGAGCCCAAGATTGCTGTGTAGATACGCAGACCAACTAGCATCACTTCTAACTCGTATCTATCAGCACTGCCTAGCACAGTGTAACTAGCCTTCTTTCTGCAAAATGGCATATGTAGTCCCTGTTCATTAAAAAAAACAGAATGGAAATCAGCAACTACATGCCAGTCACTAGGATGATTTTCAGACTATTTTGTGAAAAAAAAGGCGCGCCTTATATGCCGAAAATATGGTAGGCCATACCATGGAGGGAGAGAAAAGAACAGGGAGGGAGAAAGATAACCAGAGGAATAGGGAGGAGAGAGCCGCCCAAGGAGTAGGCAGAAGGTAAACCAGGAGTATAGTGAGGAGTGGGACAGTAAACCAGGGGTATATCTTGGAGTTGGTCAAAGTAAACATGGGGCATACCAAGGAGTAGGTCAGAAGTTAAAACCAGGAGTATATCATGGAGAGTGCCAGAAGGTAAACCAAGGGTATGCCAAGGAGTGAACCAGAAGGTAAATCATGGGTATACCTTGTAGTGGAACAGAAGGTAAACCAGGGGTATACCAAGGAGTGGGCCAGAAGGTAAGGCACTTGAAGAAAGGGAGAATATTACAAGGAATATCTTGTCCTTTCACTCTGAGGAAGGGGACTGGGGCTGGATGCATAATATCTTGTAGGAGTGAGGAAGAGCCAGTTGTGAGTGTGGGGGAGGTGCGTGAGGTAGTGGTTAGAATGGAAGGTAGAGCAGCTGGCATCTATGGGATAGAGAGAGAAATGTTAAAAGCAGGTGGGGATATAGTTTTGGAGTGGTTGGTCCTTTTATTAAATAAATGTATGGAAAAAGGTAAAGTACTTAGGGATTGGCAGAGGCGTGTATAGTCCCTTTGTATGAAGGCAAAGGGGACAGAAGTGTGTGTAAAAATTATAGGAGAATAAGCCTGTTGAGTATACCTGGTAAGTTGTAGAGTTATTATTGAAAGAACTAAGAATAAAATGGAGAACAGGATTGCAGATGAACAAGTTTTAGGAAGGGTAGGGAGTGTGTAGACCAAGTGCTTACAGTAAAACATAGGTGAAATGTATTTAGATATGGGTAAAGACGTTTTTGTTGCATCTATGGATTTGGAAAAGGGGTATGATAAGGGAGATAAGGGAGTGTGTGGCAGACGTTGCAAATGTACAGAATAGGAGATAAGTTACTGAAAGCAGTGAAGAGTTTTTACAAGGATAATGAATCTCAAGTTAGAGCATGTAGGAGAGGTTGATTATTTTCCAGTAAAATTAGGCCTTAGACAGGGATGTGTGATGTCACCATGGTTGTTCAGTATACTTATAGAATAGGTTGTAAAAGAAGTGAATGTTCGGATATTGGCAAGAGGTGTACGACTATAAAATGAAGAATCTAACACAAAGTGGGAGTTCTCGTAGCTGCTTTTTGCTGATGACACCGTTCTTTTGGGAGATTCTGAAGGGAAGTTGTAGAGGTTGGTGACCAAGTTTGGAAGGCTATGTAAAAGAAGGAAATCAAAAGTGAATATAAGAAAGAGTAAGGTGACGAGGATAAAAAATTTAGGTAATGAAAGAATGAATATCAGATTGGAGGGAGGGAGTATGAAAGAAGTGAATGTATTCAGTTATTTGAGAGTGGACTTGTCAGCAGATGGGTCTATGAAAAAGGAAGTGAATCATAGAATTGATGGTGCACTGAGGAATCTGTGGAGACAAAGAACATTATCAATGGAAGCAAAGATGGGAATATTTAAGACTATAGTTATATTAACGCATTTATACGAGTGTGAAACATGGGCGGTGAATGTTGCAACAAGGAGAAGGCTGAAGGCAGTGGAGATGTCTTGTCTGAGGGCAATGTGAGGTGTGAGCAGAGAATCCATAGTTTGGAAATTAGGAGGAGGTGCGGCGCTCACTAAAAGTATTAAACAGAAGACTGAGGAGTTGCTGAGGTAGGTCGGACATTTAGAGAGGGTGGAATAAAATCTAATGACTTGGAGAGTATATAAATTCCTTCCCTGCCTTCCAAGAAGGCGGGGTAGAGGTCGGCTTTGGAAAGGCTGAAGGGGGAGGGGGTAAAGGAGGTGTTTCTTCCAATGGACTTGGACTTCCAGCAGGCGTGCGTGGGTGTGTTAGGAGCGAATGGAGACGAATGGTTTTTATGACTTAACGTGCTGTTGGAGTGTGAGCAACGTAACATTTATGAAGGGATTCAGGTAATCGGCAGGCCGGACTTAAGTCCTGGAGGTGGGAAGTACAGTGCCTGCGCTCTGAAGGAGGGATGTTGATGTTGCAGATTTTTAACTGTAGTGTAGGCGCATCTCTGGCAAGACAGTGGAGTGAATGATGAAAGAGTTTCTTCATTCTCCAGCTTTGGTGGGAGACGGCCGATGTGTTAATAAAATAGAAAAATTATAATAGCGCTCATACAGTGTTTTATTGGTCCACTCTCTCAGTAACCTGATCTAGTTGGTACAGAATCAGTGTTTGTATATTCGCATACATACCTTATGTACTGGTATATTACTTTTCCCTGCATAATTTCTCTTATTGTTTATGAGCATTAAGTGGTGAAAAGCTGAACTGTTGGCAGGTAAAGGGGGAGATTGCCCAGAGTATACAACTATATCCACTCAACAGAGCTGAATGTGAAGGACTAAGGGGTGATAATTTCAGAGAGTCTCGCATTCAAGGATCACAATAGTGTCGGTATCACATCCGCGAGGAAAATAACAGGATGGATATCTAGAACCTAAAAAAATATGCAAAGCCCAAATGTTCTTCTTTAAAGTCACTCGCTCTCTCTGTGCTGGAATATCGATGAACACTAGGAGTCCCTTTCAATGCAGGCGAAATTGCAGAACTATAGAATGCATTTATAAATTCAGTCAAGCGTCTATGTTACTGGGAAAATCTAAAGTCCATCAGCCAATGCACTTTCGAATGCAGGCCAGAAAGATACATTATAATTTACACCTGGAAATTCCTAGAGGCTCTGAAGATGGTACAAAAGATCCCAGATGAAAAACAAGGGAGCCATAGTACACTTAGATTACACAGTAAGTGTAAGGAGGCCAAGATTCTTTAAAACCCCCCCTTCATACATAAGACAGATTATCACAAGTCTCTTGTCTTCAAGAATAAAGTTGAAAAGTTCCTCTGGTTATTTCCTGATCAGATGATCTGTGGGTCGCACACCGTACTGCACGCAGGTAGTATTAACAGCCCAGTTGATCAAGCCCTTATCTACTAGATAACCTGCTTTAGGACTGGGCCACGGGAATGATAACCTCCGAAAACATCCCTCGGGTATAAAGTGCCTTGGTATGGTAGTGGTGGCAATGATAGGAATTATTCATATTAATTTATACTCTACATGCAAGCTGCGTCAATATCCTGGTTTTGAGTTTATTTATAGTGGCATTATGAAGGTGATTTTTTTTTTAAATCAGTGTAAATTATTCAGTTTGGGAAGGGCTCGTAAGTTCTCCCCTAATGTATGAAAGCTTTTGGGAAATCGTCGAGGGACTGTCAAAGGCTAGCAAGCAAATCAGGTAACAGAGGGGTGTGTGTTATGGCTTCAACCTGGTGGGCTTGAGGGGAGGGGGAGCAAATACTGCACTGGTTTCTTTACTCTTTAACTTGACTCACGAAATCGTAATGACATGATTGCAAACGGTCTGGAGTTTTGAGACTCTGATGGCGGGTTCCAAATCCGCCCGTGGTATGGTTTGGTTTCTTTACTCTTTCTTTCCCTCTTGTAAATACCTTAAAAAAGGTTGCAATGTTTTAAAACGTTGATTGCTTAATATCTTCCTTCAAGAACCGCATTAAGTTTTGTGTACCTTTGATATATCTTGTTACGGATTTCAAGCATTTTTCTATATCGCTATATCTATATAGCGCCATGATCGCACAAGCCGAAGGCTTTCGCAAAATCTGCATTTTGTCCTCCAGTGCATCCAAAACAAAGTCATAGTGGTCCAGTAGCTGTGAGATGACAGGAACAAACTGTTCTAAACTCGTGCTGTAGCCCTGGGTTGTGTAACTGATGGGTAACCAGGTGGTTGGCTATCTTGCTTCTTAGAACCCTTTCATAGATTTTTGTGATGTGGGACGTTAGTGCTATCAGGCTAAAATTCTTTGCAGATGGCTTTCTGCCACCCTTTTGGAGTGGGGCTATATCCTTCGTTTTTAAGTAACTGTGGTGTGACCCATGTGTCCATGCTCCCTTTCCATTGAATATTCAAGGCATGTGAAAGGCGTTTCTTGTACTTCTTGATAAACACGGAGTTCCACAAGTTTGAGCCTGGGGCAAAATGTATGGGCATGTCATTTATTGCTTTTTAAAAGTCCTGCGGTGTCAGGATTATATTAGAAATTCTTGAATTAACCAGGTTTTGAGTATCGGTTATAAGAAAATCATTTAGAATGTCGACCCTTAGTCTGATTAACTGCTCACGGAATACTGAGTCATATTGGGATTTCCGTATCTCACTTATTTCTTTACAGTCACCCATCTTGTTTAAGCAAGGGTCCAATACTGGATGTGGTTTTTGCCCTAGATTTAGAATAAGAAAAGAAATAGATTGGGTTTTCAATTTCCTTTATTGCTTTAAGCTCTTCCTGTGTTTCTTGGCTCCTGTATGATTCCTTAAGTCTAAGTTCGGTGTTTTCTATTTCTCTGGCCAGTGCCTTCTTCTGTATTTCAGATAGACTGGCCCTTTTGAGCAGTTCTGTGAATCTTCATCTTTGCCTGTAGAGGGAGCCTCTCTCTCTTTCTAGTTCACATCTTCTATTTTCTTAGGGAAATGTGCCCTGAGCATACCTCACCTAGCAACAAGATATTTGGGGCTGAGGCTGGAAGATTCTTCTAGGCAGTAGTCAATTTTCAAAAGCTGCTGGCTGAATTGTTGGGAAGTTGCATCTGGTGGATAATATACAGCCAGTGTTTACTGCTTAAAATACAGCCAGTGTTTACTACTTAAAATTCCCAATCATAGTGGGATCTGTACTTTCTGGCCCCCTTTAAATGGCGTTATTGGCAATCTGTGTTGTGACACTGTCTTTCATGGACTAATAGCACATTTCAGGGTGAAATAGTTTACAGGAAGAGTTGTATACTCCTTTGGTTATGAGGTCAGAGCATTTTTTGGATGGTTAAAATTACACGTCACATCTGTTTTTCCAGATATTCCATGCCTATAGATACCTAAGGCATAGAATCTACACAAATTTGTACCAGCACATGTACCAGCGTCAGTACCACCACCAGCCGTTACTGGTAATACATCAGCACCGTCCCCCAAACCATCATCCCCTCTCTTTTTTACGAACTCCATCAGTAGTGATATTTAGTATCACTGGATTTTGTATGTCTAGGTATGTACTTGTTTCTTCAATTCTAGGACCACTAACTCCATCTCGTGCACTGACTCACACTTTTAGAGTTTTATAAGCACTGTTTTCCAAGGAAGCACCAGGGGCAACAGCTCCATCTGACCCACTCTCTCCTCTTTCCCAGTCACATAAAACTAAAATTTTCCAAAAAAGATATTTTTTGTTAGTGTTTCTCTCTTTTTGAGGAGAAAATTTCTCCAGAAAGGGGAAGTATCAGCCCCCTTCAGCCCTTTCAGCTCCCCTGAGGGACTTGAGTGACTCAGCCCTCCCGTAAGGGGGCAAATGGCGTCTTGCTTTCTGATAAACAGCTTAATTTGAAGCAGATGTAGTACCAGCGTGTACCAGTCATGTCACTCTCCTTAGAAGAGATCAGCATTGCAATCATAGTGTGATTCAATGAGAGTAATTACTCTCTTTACTTAGCAGGAAAATTAAGGAAAACCCTGCATCCACTTTATTTACAAGTTGAGACTATCATAAATTGTCGCCTATTACTAGAGATCAAGAAATCCGCTATCTTGTATTGAGCACTGTGGTGATGTTTAGCAAGGAAGAGTAATAACGCTGCATTCAGAAAATCCTTTGTAAGATGGCAAAGCGAGGGCTGAGGCCTTGCCACAGGGCAGATAAGCTTCAGGAGACGACCGGGAAACTTGTGCTTCGCGCATGCATTGCCCAAAGGAGCAGTGCGTTTGACTCTTGTACAATCTCACAACTCGTGGTAGAACAGTGAAGCATAATTATCTTCCTGTTGTAAAATTACCACGAAAAAACTAATCTTGATCCTGGTGTAGAGTAACAGTGTGTGTTGTGAACCATTTTCAGAGAGAGAGAGAGAGAGTGCACCATGAGACACTACTACTTCAATCAAGACGATGGACATTGGGGTACTTTCCCTACCACATGCCAGGGAAAACCTTGCGGGTCCAATACAAATACCCAGGTAAGTCTAGACAGTCATGAACCTAGTTAGATCAGCTGCATAGCAGATAGCTAAGTCACAGCATGTCTGGATTTACCAATATACCCCATTTTTCGTGGGTCATTGAGCCCAAAAAAGTAAGTGACCATCTAATCAGCATTATGTACCACTGAAATGCTGAAACATATGCTCCTTTGGGGCAATTATGTACTGATGCATACTTGATTTCCTATAGCCCAAAGGACTGGAGCACTACAGCTCCTCAAGACAACGACCCGGAGGTGGCTGTGGAGACATTGAGCTGTCAACACTAAGTACCTTTCTACAGTCCTTTAACTTACTAATTGGCTTAGCTTGCTTCAGTACCTCACTATCACACTTAGTATATATTAAACATGCTCCACTGTTTTCTGTCTTTTGAGTAGACCCAGAAACATCTCCTTGCTTTAATATCAATGCTGGTATATTGGTGAATATTTGCATATGGACCATGGCTCCATTCCTGGTATATAAATAACATATTACCCTACCGATCCTTCACTTGGAACCATCGTTACAGTTTACACAGGTTTTTATGTTGATAATTTTTTGTGTCAGTATTGGACATATAATGATTTATAGTTTATTTACAGGAAATTAAAAGTGAACGTAGGAAAGAGTAAGGTGATGAGGAAAGGAAAAACAATTAGGAAATAAAAGATAGGATATACCATTCGAGGGAGGGAATATGAAAGAAATGAATGTATTCAGATATCTGGGAGTGAACTTGTCAGCAGACGGATCTATAAAAGATGAGGTGAACCATAGAATTGATAAGGGAAAAAAAAAGAGTGGTGCACTCAGGAGTCTGTGGAGACAAAGAACATTATCCCTGGAAACAAAGAGGGAAATGTATGAGAGTATAGTGGTACTAATGCAATTATATGGGTGTTGCAATAAGAAGACTGTAGGCAGTGGAGATGTCGTGTCTGAAGACAATATGTGAATATAATGCAAAGAATTCGTAGTTTGGAAATTAGGAGGAGGTGCGGGATTACCATAATCCAGAGGGCTGTAGAAGGGTTGTTTAGGTGGTTCGGACATGTTGGAGGATGGAGCAAAACAAAAAATGACTTGAAGGGCGTATAAATCTGTAGTGGAAGGAAGCAGGGTAGAGGGCGTCTTAGGAAGGTTTGAAGGGAGGGGAATCAAGGAAGCTTTGTGAGAGAAGAGCTTAAACTTCCAGCAGGCGTGCATAAGCTTACCATACCACGGGTGGGGTTTGAACCCATGGTCAGAAAGTCTCGAAACCCCAGACCGTCGCGTTAGCCACTGGGCCAGCTAACGCGACGGTCTGGAGTTTTGAGACTCTCTGACCGCGGGTTTAAACTCCACCCGTGGTATGGTTTGTTTGCAATCGTGTCATTACGATTTCGTGAGTCATGCATAAGCTTGTTAGATAGGTGCAAGTGGAGGCAAATGGTTTTCATGACTTGTCATGCTGTTGGAGAATGAGCAAAGTAGCCTTTATGAATAAGATGTAGATCATAATATTACTTATTGTGAAATGGACTTGAGAGTTCTGGTTAGCAGTATTCTAAAACCCAGACAACAGTGCATAAGTGTTCGCAAAAAATTGAACAAAATCGTTGGCTTCATATCAAGGAGCATAAATAACAGGAGTCCTCAGGTTGTTCTTCAACTCTATACATCTTTGGTTAGGCCTCATTTAGATTATACTGCACAGTTCTGGTCACCGTATTACAGAATGGATATAAATGCTCTGGAAAACGTAAAAAGGAGGATCACAGTTGATCCCATGTATCAGAAATCTTCCCTATGAGGAAAGACTGAGGGCCCTGAATCTACACTCTCGAGAAAGGGGTAGAATTATGGGGGATATGATTGAGGTGTGTAAATGGAAAAGAGGAATAAATAAACGGAATGTAAATAACGTGCTAAAAATATCTAGCCAAGACAGGACTCGCAGCAATGGTTTTATGTTGCAAAAATTCAGATTCAGGAAGGGTATAGTAAAGCACTGGTGTGGTAACAGAGTTGTGGATGAGTGGAACAAACTCCCGAGTACCGTCTTAGAAGCTAAGACGTTGTGTAGTTTTAAAAATAGGTTCGATTAATACCCGAGTGGGTGTGAGTTGGATCTGAGCAGCTTGTGCTGATAGGTCTGATGCCTTGCTCCTTCTTCAAGTGGATATGACCTGGCCTGACTAGGTGGGTCATTGATTTAAGCCGGAAGGTGACTTGGACCTGTTTTGCATGGGCCAGTAGACCTGCTGCAGTGTTCCTTCTTATGTTATGATACTGGTTAGCTGAACTTGAGTCCTGGAGGTGATAAGTATAGTGCCTGTGCTCTGAAGGACGGGTAGAGATTAACTGTAGTTTTTGACCCGTAGAGTATGCATGCCTATGGCAAGACAGTGATGGAGTGAGATAGGCCGTCGAATTCATTCTGACGAGGACATTAGAGCACTCCAGGAAGATTTGAATAGACTGATGCAATGGTCGGAGAAGTGGCAGATGCAGTTTAATATAAACAAATGCAAATTTCTAAATGTTGGACAGGAAAATAACCATGCCACATATAAACTAAATAATGCAGATCTTAATATTACGGATTGCGAAAAAGATTTAGGAGTTCTGGTTAGCAGTAATCTGAAACCAAGACAACGGTGCATAAGTGTTCGCAATAAAGCTAACAGAATTCTTGGCTTCATATCAAGAAGCATAAAGAGTCCTCAGGTTGTTCTTCAACTCGATATATCCTTGGTTAGGCCTCATTTAGATTATGCTGCACAGTTTTGGTCACCGTATTACCTGGAGGTTACCTGAAGGTTATTCCGGGGATCAACGCCCCCGCGGCCCGGTCCACGACCAGGCCTCCCGGTGGATCAGGGCCTGATCAACCAGGTTGTTACTGCTGGCCGCACGCAGTCCAACGTACGAGCCACAGCCCGGCTGATCCAGCACTGACTTTAGGTATCTGTCCAGCTCTCTCTCGAAGGCAGCCAGGGGTTTATTGGTAATTCCCCTAATGCTTGATGGGAGGCTGTTGAACAGTCTGGGGCCCCGGACACTTACGGTGTTTTCTCTTAGTGTACCAATGGCGCCCCTACTTTTAATTGGGGGCATTTTGCATCGCCTGCCCAGTCTTTAACTTTCGTAGGGAGTGATTTGTGTGTGCAGATTTGGGACCATTTCTTCCAGGATTTTCCAAGTGTAGATTATGATATATCTCTCCCTCCTGCGTTCCAACGAGTACAAGTCAAGTGCTTCCAAGCGTTCCCAGTAGTTAAGGTGCTTGACAGAACTTATACGTGCAGTAAAGGATCTCTGTACACTCTCTAGATCTGCAATTTCACCTGCTTTGTATGGAGATGTTAATGTACAGCAGTATTCCAGCCTAGAGAGAACAAGTGATTTGAAAAGGATCATCATTGGCTTGGCATCTCTCGTTTTGAACGTTCTCATTATCCATCCTATCATTTTCTTTGCACTTGTGATCGTGGCACTGTTGTGATCCTTGAAAGTGAGATCCTCCGACATTACTACTCCCAGGTCCCTTACATTATTTTTCCGCTCTATTGTATGACCAGAGTTTGTAGTATACTCTGTTCTAGTTATTATCTTCTCCAGTTTTCCATAACGGAGTAGTTGGAATTTGTCCTCATTGAACATCATATTGTTTTCCGTTGCCACTGGAAAACTTTGTTTATATCTTCTTGGAGATTAACCGCGTCCTCATCAGATGACAGCCTCATGCAGATCCTAGTATCATCCGCAAAGGATGATACGGTGCTGTGGTGTATATCTCTGTCTATGTCTGATATGAGGATGAGGAATAAGAGTACTGTGCCTTGTGGAACAGAGCTCTTCACTATGGCAGCCTCCGAAATAACTCTGTTGACCACTACTCTTTGTGTTCGATTTGTTAGGAAGTTGAAGATCCATCTCCCCACTTTCCCAGTTATTCCTTTAGCACGTATTTTGTGGGCTATTATGCCATGATCGCATTTGTCAAATGCTTATGCAAAGTCTGTGTATATTACATCTGCATTCTGATTTTCTTCCAGTGCATCTAAGGCCATATCATAGTGATTCAATAGTTGTGAGAGGCAGGAGCGACCTGCCCTGAACCCATGTTGCCCTGGATTGTGCAGATTTTGGAAATCCAGGCGATTTGCAATCTTGCTTCTCAGCACTCTTTCAAAGATTTTTATGATGTGGGACGTCAGAGATATTGGTCTATAATTCTTAGCTAATGCTTTGCTGTCACCTTTATGGAGTGGGGCTATATCCGCTGTTTTAAGTGACTGGAATTTCACCCATGTCCAAGCTCCTATTACAGAATGGGTATAAATGCTCTGGAAAACATACAAAGGAGGATGACAAAGTTGATCCCATGTATCAGAAATCTTCCCTATGAGGATAGACTGAGGGCACTGAATCTGCACTCTCTAGAAAGGCGTAGAATTAGGGGGGATATAATTGAGGTGTATAAATGGAAAACAGGAATAAATAAAGGGGATGTAAATAACGTGCTGAAAATATCTAGCCTAGACAGGACTCGCAGCAATGGTTTTAAGTTCGAAAAATTCAGATTCAGGAAGGATATAGGAAAGCACTGGTTTGGTAACAGTTGTGGATGAGTGGAACAAACTCCCGAGTACAGTTATTGAGGCTAAAACGTTGTGTAGTTTTAAAAATAGGTTAGATAAATACATGAGTAGGTGTGGGTGGGTGTGAGTTGAACCCGATTAGCTTGTGCTGCTAGATCAATTGCCATGTTCCTTCCTAAAGTGAATGTGACCTAACCTGACTAGGTTGGGGCATTGGCTTAAGCCGGTAGGAGACTAGGACCTGCCTCGTATGGGCCAGTAGGCCTGCTGCAGTGTTCCTTCTTTCTTATGTTCTTATGACCAAAATGTTTCTTCTTCGTATCAACCTGCATCGGTGGGAAATAGCCAATGTGTTATTAAAAAATATTATAGTTTCAATGTCACAAACATCAAGTACATTTCCAGTACACTTGACAGGTCACCTAGGTAGACTAGCTGATGTAAAAGTTTACTAAAAATGTATTTCACTTGTGTTGAGTATACCGGTGACCACTGACAACTCTTTACAAACTGGAAGGTTTGAGGTTGTTTAACCTATCACTTCCCTTCACTTTATCGTATTTCCACAAACTCTACACTGTAGTAGCGCTATTTTTTTTTTTTACACTATAGTAGGTTAATGGGTGTAAGAAGTGGTAGTATACTGTCGACCGTTGACAATTGTTTACAACTCGGGTTGCCGGCTAAACCTATCACTTCACTTGTATTTACCACCATACCATTTACTATGGTATCATTGTGATACCATAGTAAATATGGTATAACTATATTATGCATTATGGCCACTATTGTTTACGCTCTGTTATAAGAGAAACTTTCCTTCTACTCACAATAATATTATGCATTTATTTTGGGCCTATAGATTTCCCTTGTGAGTGTATGGCAACACTTCTTGTTTTGATGACAATTCAACACACGTCTACAATAAAGATACCCAGATGTTACATACATGTCTAATTTTTACCTTGTCGGTATCGTATACCATTCATGTACTTCTTGTTTTCACTGCACACTATTTCCCCCCCCCCTTTTTTTTTGACTCAGAGGTATTAGTATATACTAGCTTAGTTCCGAGCACTAGAGCGATTTACTTAATTTGTTCACTGGCACAGTTCTATGCTTCTGGCACAAAGATTCTCTACAATAATTCACGAAAACTACGAAACAACGAGGCTGTAGTGCCCCGTGGCTTGGTGGATATAGCTCTAGCTTCACACGGCGAGGGTCTGGGTTCGATTCCAAGCGAAGGTAAAAACATTGGGCGCGTTTCTTTACACCGGTTGTCTATGTTCCCTATCAGTTAAATGGGTCGATTGGCCTGTGTCGCATCCTGGGACAAAACTGACCTAATTTACCTGAAATGATCTGCATAACAAGCGGCTTTCTATATAGTACATGTACTTGTAGAAATAAAGATTTTATTATTATTAAATCTCAGCGAAGAACAGGGAGATCACTAGGCACGTCTTCACACAATATAGATCACCTTGTGTAGTTCAGCTGGGCTTGTGAGGTCTCTAGGGAGACCTAATTACATGGTCACCTTGCCTTGGCAAGTGGCTAAGAAGCCACGCCTTTTCGGCTTAAGTATCAGCTCCTTTGTTCGTCACTGGCGTCAGATCTCGGCGTCAGGTCGTAACACGTTGTGCACACCTCATTGTGGAGGGTGGTTGGACCACCATATAAGCCCAAGGAAGAGCATGATCGAGGGACTTCGAGCGGAGCTGCTGCTGTGTGCAGAGCTCTAAGCAGGCAGAGTCAAGCAAAGCTGCGGCGTGGGGCAGAGCTCTGATCTGACGGGGCTCTCTGTTGGAGACATTGGGCAGAGTACTGGCTTGGAGCAGTACTCTGCCCAGTGTCTCCAACAGAGAGTACTAAGTACAGGTCTTGAGACCTGTGGCTTAGTTCCTGTGGTGAACTGTCCTCTGAACTATATTATAAGTTATATTCATTTTCGCCAAGTTGATTGTATTCCCTGTCTCACTGCTTATATGTACCACCACATTTATCTAAACCCCAATAATGTACTCCTGTTTCCAAATATATTATTGTACAAGGACTTAATAATAAACTGTGTTTGAGAAGAATAGTAATATTCACTGTTCCCGTTATTGTATTCCTATTTCTTATATTTTATTATGTTTTTATATGAGTGAAGAATGGGCGAGTTATATGTTAGTGAGTAGTGTAGAGTTAATGAGAGTGTCGTGGTCACCACTGACCTACCTACCTGTCCCCGTTGGCTTTTTTACTCAACATTTTATTTCAGGTAGTGAGAGGGTGAGTAGTGTGGTGGGTAGAGTAATGAGAGGTGAAGGTGTAGTCACCAGTGACTTCACATTACCTACCGACCTCCGCATTCATCTCTCCTACCACCTCGCCTGCATATTCCCTGCCTACTGACTCCCTTATTCCCATATTCCCCAATTATCCATTACGTTTCAATCCCCCTACATGACAACCTCACTACAGTCACCTTACCACTCCTTTATTTATACCATCTTCCACTTACACACTTCAATCATGTCTCCCTTCATTCTACGTCTTGCAACTGAATATAGGTTAAGGGCTCTCAATCTGTCTTGTATATGTATATTGTTAGACCTAGCCTCTGAGTGGAAGGGTTATCACTCTGAATTTTTTTCAGTGAATTCATAAAACATTGCTTCACATTTACCATCTCATACTCGTGGACATTGTCATGCCAGAACCTTTGTCTGATAGATGTGCCACATCTAGGTTGTGTGTAAAATTTGTTTGTTCTACTTTCGGAATACAGCTGCTGTGGAGCAGCTTGATACTTCGTCTTTTGATGCCTCTGTCCTGTGGACAGGGTGCTTATACGGAGTATGCTCTGTCTTTACGTTGAATAACTGTGTGGAAGTTAGCCTTTTACTTATGTTTGGGGTACTGACCAATGCACTGTCTGGTGTGAACTCAGTATGAGGCTTACTTTTAATACTAAGCAGTAAGTCTACTTGGTGTTTACCAGCTTTGTGGTTACAGCCAGTTCTAAGACTGAATGGACTGTCTCTGATTGCCTTGTTGGTGTTACAAAGAACTCGACACAGTTCATGTAGAATTGAGGCAATGAAGTATGATTGTATTGATTTTAACTCACTAGACAGCATCTGCAGAAACATGCACCGTATTAAATTGGGGGTCATGTAGAAGCGAGTCTCATACTTTAATACCTGTATGTCTCTTAAGAGTTCTGATGTGTACTTCATATGAGTAGTCTGGAGTTGCACTTAGAACTGTCAACTGAGTTAACTTCCAATTGACATACAGGTAGACAGACTTATATTATTCCTTATACTGTCAATATATTTGCTCACAATACCTTTCTTCATGAGAGGAAGGCCTAGGTCAGAAAACCAAAAACTCCAGCTGTGGGTCATCATATGACTAAGACCCAAGTCAGGAAACACTTGTCCTGTTTCCTGACAAATCTTACCTAACCCGTTCTTCATTAAAGACAGGTGCTTTTTTTCTATACCTAGTCTATACACCGGCGAATAGAAGATATTTAATTTAGAATTGAGATTGATTACCTGCAGCAGGCCTTGCTATGGAAACAGACCAGCTTATCTCACAATGAGTCTGAAGAAGGGCCAGGAATGGGCCGGTGGTGTGCCTGGAGTTGTATCAAGGGTGGGACAAGATCGTACCATGGAAGGGCCAGCGTTGTTGGTCGGCAGAATAACACATCTTGCTGGACGAAATCTGAGCTGAGCGACGCTTGTGCTTACCTTATCATGTTGAGCCGCGGCAAAAACGTCTTATCTTCACCAGGTCGCGGCCCGCTGATCTTTCAAGGAAAAGGGTGAGAGGGTGATGGGGAAGAAAGGGGGTAAAGGAGGAGGGAGGCAGGTGAAAGAGAAAGGAGAGGAAAGAGAACGGAAAGAGGAAGAGGAGGAGGGGAATATAAGTGGTGAAGGAGAGAGGAGAGGAAGCATAAGAAGCGAGCGACTAGAGAAGATGGTACACTCAGTCCTGTCACCTCTCACTCCACGCTGGGTGAGGTAATGCAAATTTAGTTCTCTCAGTACAGCATCGCAGTTTTATTTTTTTTTAACATTTCTCCTTGGCAGCGGTTAGTTTATTGTGCTAACCATATCCGCTTGTGGACAGTGGCGCTCACGAATATTGATATACAAGTGGATTTGGAATTACAACCTCAGATTTTTAACAGGGGTAACTAGGTAATTTTTTCTTTGACGCTCATCATTTTATATTAGATTTTTTATGAGAATTGGCTCAAAATTTCATACATCTTATTTACAATAATACGATACCCCAACAAATCAAGTAGGTTATTGTACTATGTTTATGGCTGGCAGTCAAGCAAGAGTGTTGTAGAGTAACCATAAGGCTGACTTCATACTTTGCTTTAACTTTCATTATCGCCGGTTTATATGACATGTTGATAGAAGTACTTGTAACCAAACCTAATACAACATTAGTCTGTTTACACTGCAAGTTGCTGAATAACTATATTTATCAGCATTCTTGTTATAAAAGTAGGTTACATACCTGCTCACTCTTCTTGATTCATTCCTTTAGTCACTGAGAATCATTAGTTAGACAATACTATTAATAATATTTCAAATGTTTGACAAAGTTACACCATGGTTATTCTTTGGCTATTATAATACTTCATCTCATCTTGCCAGACTGAATCAATAAGGAATGTAGATTAATTCCATTCTCTTTGATTTTTACATAGGAATATCTATCTTCTCTAATGAGCATATTGTTAGTCATTGTGAGAGCTAATTGTATTTAATGATGACACAGAATCACTAATGATCAAAGAGTAAAGTTCACTAAGATAATTTTTGTGTCATTAGGATGGTACACAGTAGAGGTTGTAGTGTAAAAGCTAATTGCTAATTCTTATGCCCAACTCATCATGGCTGCTATTATTCTTAACTAATTAAATGACAATAAGAGAAGATACTGTCCTGCCAGTGGACGCTGGTTTACATCCAACGCTGTATATGATTTGCGACAAATTCTTATTGACAGTTAAGCGAGAAAATGCTTCTTGGGTAGTTGATTTTGAAATTAATTTATCGAGAGGTTGTTGATATGCTTCCTGGGAGGAACTATAGGTACGTAATGATCAATGAATACACCTTCCATACAGGGGTGAGGACGTCTTGTTGGAAATAAATGGTATAAAATACCGACACAATGGAAATATAAACACTTAAGCAGTATAATGTGATCCTTTATTGACAACGTTTCGCCCACACAATGGGCTTTATCAAGTCATAAACAGATCTGTTTGTCATTTGATAAAGCCCAGTGTGTGGGCGAAACGTTGTCAATAAAGGATCACATTATACTGCTTAAGTGTTTATATTTCCAAGACGTCTTGTTGTTTATAATATAGCAAACTGATGGGATTTAAAATTACTGCTTCTGTTTTTCTTACATCTATTGAATTTAATTATACACATTTGGTAAGAACAGTAGTGACGTATTAGGGCGAGCCTTAACCATTCCATTTCATGTATATTATCCTTCAGATTTAATTTAGTCTTGAAAGGCTTCACATACAGTGTCTAGTTCTGGTCTCTGTACTCTGAAACAGACGGAAATTTTCTTAACAGTGTTTATTCTCTACAACTGATCCACAAGTTTTAGCCCCTACCATTCCATTTCATGTGCAGTATTGTGGATTATCAGGTTGTAATGAAGGATAATATTAACTCAAGTAACTTATAAACTAGTTTTCATGCTGGGTTTCTAAGTATCATTATTCCCTAATCTTTCTCACAAGTAAACTTAACACATTCAGTATAGTTATGTTAGTTCCTAAAGATTATAACCAGACTCTCGACTGGAAGTTCCTCTAGGTAAATTGTTTCTCTAGCTCTTTGCAAACGAAGGATCGAGCTTACATAACTTTCGCTGAAAGATGATTCCCTTGCATTTGCTTAATAATATGAACAACAATCAAATCTTGTTTTAGGAATTATTTATTATAGACAAATAGATCAACAGTGCTGCTCTGTTCTTATACTTCTTACGTCAACAGTGAACAGCAGCATCAACGTTCATGTTTATTTCGGTCCCTTTGAGACTGAGTCTTCAACGCAGTTTATTACTTGCCTACATTAATGTCATCGTCAAACATACGAATGTCTCTGTTTACGACAAAAAAAAAAGAAGAAATAAGAAATATTGAAGAGATAGAAAAAGAGAAACGTGAAAGAAATCTCGCAAACAAGGCGGCCAGGAAGCTTATAGCACTAAGACATGTCTCGCATCTGCTCGACAGTAGAGAGACAAGTGTACTCACACTTTTAGTATGCTCCACTTTCATGGACTGCCTGCCTACGACTTTTTTGACAGCAGAGAGAGAGCAAGACGACTCATCTCTCGTGTTGTCCCAGCCTGGACAGATTTGTCATTTCAATGGAGCCTTCAACACAGGAGGGGTATGGGTATCCTTACTGTTATGTACAAGGCTAATGTTGTCAAAAGTACTACACTTGGTTCCGCTTCGTGGACAGCGAGAACAAAGCTTCTACACAACAAGACGGGCAGCGAACAGCAACTACACTCTGGTTCTGTCATTCTCAAGAACATCACTTCATCTGAGATCATTCATTCCTAGAATAATTCGAGCGTGGAGCATGTTCACACAACATAATGACGTCGATGAAAGACAGTCAGTTAACCAAACGAAATCGCTGGCTCCAGCTTCATCCCATTCTGTATTTGTACGTCTCGTAATAAAAAGGCTTTCCAATGAACTGAGGTAGGTAACAGCTCTTAGCTTGCAAATAAAGGTAGAAACTCTTAACCTAACTTAGTAAAAACCAATGTGTAAATAAAATATGAGAATATGAGAGAGAGAAAGAGAGAGAGACAGAGACAGAGAGACAGAGACAGAGAGAGAGAGAGAGAGAGAGAGAGAGAGACAGAGAGACAGAGAGACAGAGACAGAGAGACAGAGGCAGAGAGAGGCAGAGAGACAGAGAGACAGAGACAGACAGGTACAGACAGACAAACTGTATGGAGAATGGCAGTAATTACTGGGTACTTAATATAGTGTTAAAACAGAGTATGTGCGAGCGGCCACTTTTAGCAATACACACAATAGGTCCACCTCGACACTCACAGTAAGCAGCTCACCAGCACGAATCTTCTTAATATGCAGGAATGAGTGTGTGGTTGTGTTACCACACACTGTCTCAAGCAGAAGAGTGTGGCTGTGTTGCTACACTCTAACTCTCCCTGAGGAGTGCGTAGTCGCACTCACTAGACACACACCATCATAACTGCAGTAGTGAGCCATATTATCTTTTTTTTTAGAATATAAAGATGTCTCCTTGTATGTTGCTCACTCGCGAACGCGTAAATATGCGCGTACGCACAAACATGAACCCTCCTTGCACGCAGGCGCGCGCGCGCGCGCACACACACATACACACACACACACACACACACACACACACACACACACACACACACACACACACACACACACACAGCATCGAAAGTCAAGTCTGATCTGAAGCTGTTGTATAACCACATCAGGAGGAAAATAACAGTCAAGGACCAGGTGATCAGGCTGAGGAAGGAAGGTGGGGAACTCACAAGAAACGACCAGAGGTGAGAGGCTCAACATGAGATTTAAAGAAGTATTTACAGTGGAGACAGGAAGAACTCCATTAAGTCAGAATAGGGAGGTACACCAACAAGTGCTGGATGAAATACACACAACCGAGGAGGTGGTGAAGAAGCTATGTGAACTTGATTCCTCAAAGGCGGTGGGACCAGACAACATCTCTCTGTGGGTCCTTAGAGAGAGCAGAGATGCTGTGTATGGCACTAACAAAAATCTTCAACACATCTAATGAAACTGGGCAACTACCTGAGGTATGGAAGATGGCAAATGTTTTCCTAATTTTTAAGAAAGGAGACAGACACGCGGCATTAAACTACAGACCTGTGTAACTGACGTGTATAGTATGCAAAGTTATGGAGATCATCATTAGGAGGAGAGGGGTGGAACACCTAGAAAGACACAAGCTTATAAACGACAACCAGCACGGCTTCAGAAAAGGAAAATCCTGTGTCACAAACCTACTGGAGTTTTATGACAAGGTAACAGAAGACACGAGAGGGGTGGATAGACTGCATTTTCTTGGACTTCAAGAAGACCTTCGACAATTCTTCACAGAGGTTAATGCAAAAGCTAGAGGATCAGGCACACATAACAGGAAAGGCACTGCAACGGAAAAGAGAATATCTGACAGGGAAGCAACAACAAGTCAGGGTACGTGACAAGGTGTCAGTGGGCGCCTGTGACGAGTGGGATTCCACAGGGGTCAGTCCTAAGACCAGTGCTGTTTTTTGATGTATGTGAATGACATAACGGAAGGAATAGACTCAGAAGTGTTCCTGTTTGCATATGATGTGAAGTTAATGAGAAGAATTAAATCGGTCGAGGATCAGGCTCCTTGAATTTAACCCCTCGAAATGCAAAGCCATGAAGATCGGGAAGGGCAAAGAAGACCGCAGAGTACGTATAGGCTAGGTGGCCAAAGACTGCAAACTTCACTCAAGGAAAAAGATCTTGGGGTGAGTATAATACCGAGCACATCTGAAGTGCACATCAACCAAATAACTGCTGCAGCATACGGGCACTGGCAAACTTAAGAATAGCGTTCCGATACCTAAGCAATGAATCGTTCAAGATTCTGTACACCATATACGTCAGGCTTATACTGGAGTATGTAGCACCAGTTTGGAATCCACACCTGGTCAAGTAAGTCAAGAAATTAGAGAAAGTGCAAAGGTTTGCAACAAGACTAGTTCCAGAGCTAAGTGGATTGGCCTACGATGAAAGGCTAAGGGAAATCGGCCTGACGACACTGGGGGACAGGAGGGTCAGGGGAGATATGATAACGACATATAAAATGCTGCGAGGAACTGACAAGTTGGACAAAGAATGTTCCAGAGATGGGACACAGAAACAAGGAGTCACAATTGGAAGTTGAAGACTCCCATGAGTCAAAGGGATGTTAGGAAGTAGTATTTCTTCAGAGTCGTCAGGACGTGGAATGGCCTAGAAAGTGACGTAGTGGAGGCAGGAACCATACACAATTTTAAGACGAGGTTTGATAAACCTCATGGAGCAGGGAGAGAGAGGATCTAGTAGCAATCAGTGAAGAGGCGGGGCTAGGAGCTGTGACGCGACCCCAGAAAATCGGAAACAGAAAAATATGCTCCCCATATATCAATATGCTCCCCATATATCAATATGCTCCCCATGTATCAATATGCTCCCCATGTATCAATATGCTCCTTATATATCAATATACTCCCATATCAATATGCTCCCCATATATCAATATAGGGACAGATTAGATGGTGTTCTCTCTAACATCCATTTTGTCAAAATTTATGAAGAAGACTGTGCGGGAAAGGATAGTTTTTGAATTGAAGATTCTTTGCAAAAATCCAGCATGGATTTAGGAATGGAAAATCCTGGCTTTCAAATTTGCTGGAATTCTAAAACAAAGTTACGGAGAGAAAACAAAAAAGACAGGGCTGGGCTGACTGCATATTCTTGAATAGCAGGTATAGGATTTGATTCAATATCGCAATATAGATAAGTCCAGGAGCTAGAGAAACAGGCAGGGTTGAAAGACAGAGTGCTATTGTGGGACAATCAGTCGCCAAGTAACAGAAAGCGGAGAGTAACAGCAGGGGATAAAACATCAGAAGAGTATGTAATGAGTGGGATTCCCTACCGTTACGGTCCCAAATATATGTAAACAACTTACAGTACCAGATAGGATGATTTAAAAATAATGAAAATAATTAACACAGGAGACAACACTTATATTTCACGAGGACATCTCCAGATTATAGATATGGTCAAGTTTCTCTGGTTCATTTCGAACAAATGAAAGCTAATACTACCTGGAGGTGAGGACAGACAGGATAACGGACAGCACAGGCAGGAGAAGATACAAATATCAGTGTGAAAAGAACCAGGCGGTAAATATAACACCATGCATGTAGCCAGAAATACACAGAAATTATGCAACGTTAGCGATATGTGAAAGATTTCTAAACCTCGGAACATATTTCAGGAGTCCGAATACAGAATCCCTCAGGACCTTATGTTCGACCAGTCTTTGGTAAAGTATGTGAAGAGGCTTGAAAAGATTTATATGTCTGCAACTAGGCAGTGCCAGAAATGAGAGAGAGAAAAACAGAGAGAGAGAGAGAGAGAGAGAGAGAGAGAGAGAGAGAGAGAGAGAGAGAGAGAGAGAGAGAGAGAGAGAGAGAGAGAGAGAGAGAGAGAGATAGAGATCTGTGACGAAAAGTTAAAGGAACTAAAACTGGGATATGATTATGACAGAAAATCCTGACCTAAAAATCGTAAATTAAACGATTGCAAACACATCACAGAACGGCAAGGGCTCGAATCCATCAGTTGATTCAATTGTTAACATACAGAGCTGTGAGTTTTAGGACTCGCTTACAAAGGTTCAAGCTCTACCTGCTCTGTGATTTGATTTAGAAACTTCTAAAAGGGCTAGACAGGGCAGACAGACTGTTTAAATTAAGAGGACCAGGCCGACGGGAAAGCAGATGGAAGCTGAAAACACAGACAAAGCATATGGATGTAAAAAAATATTTGTTTAAGTTTTAGGATGGTTGAAAAATGTTATGATTTGGAAGAGGCAGTGGTAGTCGAAGAATACTGGCGAGTGTTTTCGGTGGTTAATGCCGCCGCGATTTGGTCCCAGACCAGGCTTCCTGGTGGATTAAGGCGTTATCAACCAGACTGTTACTGCTGGCTGCACCCGGTCCAACAAACGAGTCACTGCTCGGCTGGTGAGGAACTGATTTGAAAAACTTTTCAAGTTTCCACTTGAAGACAGCTACAGGTATGTTGGTACTTCCCCTTAAGCATGAAGGGAGAGCACTGAAAAATCGGGGAGCTCTGACACTGCAAGTTCTCTGAAGGAACACGTCGCACCCTTACTTTTTTGTTGGAGGCATTTTACGTCATTTGTCAGATCTTCTGTATTCATACGGAGGGATTTCGGTGTGCAAGTTTGGGACCAGTTCTTCCAGGACTTTCAGGTCTAAATTAAGATGTACGTTTCTCACTTAAGTTCCGAAGAATGCATTTCAAAGGATTTCATATGTTTCCAGCTGTTCAGAATGTGGAAAGTTCTGTGTACGTTGTCTAGATCAGCTATCTTGAATGACTTGAAGGAGACCGTTAATATTCAATTTTTCAGCCTGGCGAGAACAAATAACTAGAACAGTATCATCATTGGCTCAGTATTTAGTCTTGAAAGCTATATTTGTACAGCTTCCTTGCTGTAACAATAGCAACGTTGAAGTGATACTTGTATGTTAACTCAGACATCACTCTGAAGTCTTGCAGATGGAACATTCGCTCTACTGAATGAAATAAGTTTGTCCTGTACTCTGTCTTTATTTCCTCCGTTCTTACATAGCAGAGCAAATTAAAATTGACCTTGGTGAACTTCATATTGTTGTCCGAGGGCCACTGGAAGATTTTATTTACATCCGCTCTAAGATTCGCTGTCTTCGACGAACAACACGAGGAGATTATGGTGTCTTCACCCTAGATGTTACGGTGATGTGTTTTATGTCCTTATTTAGGTCGGATATAAGAAACAGTAGTCGGCCAAGTATTGTGGCAACCTCCGACTTGATATTACTCTTTAGGTTCTATTTGTCAAGAAGTTAAAATTACATCTGCTCACTTTTCCAGTTATTCATTTTTTTGTAGGTATTGTGTGTGCTCTCACACTATTATCGCACTTGTCGAAGGCTTTTTGCAGAATCGATATAACTACATCAGCACTCAGCTTGTCGTCCAGTTCATCTGAGACCATGTGGTAATAGTCTATAATTGAAACCATACCACGGGCGGGACTTGAACCCGCGGTCAGAGTCGCGAAACTCCAGACCGTTGCGTTAGCCACTGGACCAGCTAGCCACAATGAGATTCGTCCAACTAGGTATATTTCTACACCATAGGAAGGTTAGCATAGGCACCACTGGTCTGGAGTTTTGAGACTCTCTGACCGCGGGGTCAAGTCCCGCCCGTGGTATGGTTTGTTTGCAATCGTGTCATTACGATTTCGTGAGTCTATAATTGTGAATGACAGGAGCGACCTGTTTTAATCCCATTTTGCCCTAGAGTGCTAATGCTGCGATTCCCTGTGATTGGAAATCTTGCTTTTTAGGATCCGTTTAAAGATTTTAACAACGTGAAGTTAGCGCTAATTATATATGCGATTACTTTACTGCCACTGTGAGGGAAAAGTTCTACAGACAGAAGTAGCGAGCTAGTATATGGTGACAATAGTTTGATTGCCAGTCTGCTTGCTAAGGTAGGATCAGTGTCTAGCTCCCGCTCTCCCCCCCCCTTTGTCTCCACCGGGAAAGGTGACGTGTGGGGCTCCGACCAAAACGATAATCACTTGACTCACAGCTCCCAGCACAACTGTAAGTAAAAGCCTCTACTCCTGTTTTTAATTGATATATTGGTTAAAAGCTTCACTTTTAACTGTGAAAACTTAGTTCACAATGCCTTGACTTTCATGTGTAACATGCTTTTAAATCCTCATCAGTCTTTTAAATATTTTACTTATAGAGAGTGATTTCTCAAGCAGTGGTTAACTTTTGTCTCTTTCTAGCTTGGAAAGTCAGCTTGGGTCATCTGGCACCTTCAGAAACAGTGCTGAAGGAGACGAACTTCACATGAGTTCTGGGACGTTACTTTTTATCTACATACCTGAGTGTAGTCAACCCCAGGACACTACCCCTCATCTTTGCAGTGAAGGACCTGTGTTCCTATCATCTTGATGGATTATTCAAGGCTAGAGACACTGTGTCGAACTAGTCGTTGGGTTGTCACTCAACAGCTGTGACCTCATCCCCCACATCATCAGCAACGGCTACAATTTCTACAAGGCGCGGTGTCAACATCAATCAGACACCCCAGTATAACTGTGCATATTATCGTTGAATTCAGATATTTTTATATTTAATTTATCATTTCTCTTGCACGTAGGATAAAAGTTCATATTTAAATGTTTATATTTTCAATTATTTTCAATTATGTTATTCTTTTTCTATTCATTAATTTTCCAGAGGAGCCAGCCTTGGTAAGACCTACTTAAGATCTTACAGGGTTGAGTAAGCCTTCACACCACCTTGGAGAAGTTCGGTAATATCAATGATTTTTAACGACTTGGACGACACCTGCGTCCCTCCTCCATAGAATATTAAAGGCCCGAGTTAACTTCTAGCAATTTTTGATAAATATGGATATGACATGCTGAGAGTATGCTACAATTTATTCGGCGCATGTCACACACCCATATACGCATGCCATCCCGACCAGCGAACCGGGTGCTAAGGGTATGAGTAGTATGGGCCTACTTGTTTTGCTTGTACCTTGGTTCAACCAGCCAATGACAAGGAAGCTCACCAAAGTTATAATGCGATGTGGTACACTCGTGAATTAATAGTGGCAGATTACCTCCTAGTCTGGTCGATTACGGTTCTCACCTTTTCTCTTGCATGCAATGTGTCTTTCTGTACATATCTTCTGTATATATTGTGCATATTATTTCTTGCTGTTTGGTTAAGAAAATTTTTTTTCTGTGTTGCTTTTTGCTCGTTCCTTGTTTCTACCTTGGTTATCGTGCTACAACCAGGTGTGCAGGCCACTGGACTACACCTATGTTCGTAATATGGGATGCCAGTCTCAAAATCTCTCCGCATTGTATCTACGAGCCTGCCTACAGTATTGCGTCGCAAACCTGCCTAGTAGTTGTGTGCTATTCCCGTGTTCTATTGACAGTATTGCAAATTAACTTTTGTTATAGTGGTGGTGGGTTATGCCACCGACGGGTTAGGCTATTGGTGACTGAATATAACCTGCAAAACTTGCCCATATTATACCCACAATGCTGCTGGCGTATTGTTCGTTCTGTTGGTAGAGTATTAACGCACTCTTACTGATGCACAGCTTCATGAGTGTATACGCAACAAATTAAGGTTTGACTAGTAACATGGCGTTCCAACCTGAGATTTCAGCTGCTGAGAGGACAAAGCGCCGCTCCTCGCTTCCATTGTTTAGTTAGAATGGAAGAAGGCAAACTTTGGAGCAACAGAGCCACTATCCACCTGTGGAAACAGATGGTGAATAGAGGTTGTCTCTGGGAGAGTCACCTTCGGTAGCCCTTGAGTTGGCTAAACTCAGTCTTGAGCATACCAGGAAGCAACGTGCCTTTGCTAAGGCTGAATCTGATGGAGAAAAGACAGTTTCGGTTTACAATGGATGACAATTTCAGTGTTTAGAAATCTGTAACACTGTTTCCTCTGTTTTCTAATTCTGAGCCTGAGCAATTTTTCGAGTCTTTCGAAAATCAGGTTCGAGCCTTATAATGGCCACTGCAACATGGGCAACACTGGTTCATACAGCATTATACGGAAAAGTACAGAAATTTACAGCTTTTTCAACTGATGAATATTTAGGTAATTACGACGTTGTGAAAGCAGTTATACTCGTTGCATATCAGTGCATTCCGCCAAATATAGCGGGAATTTAAACTGAGCAAGCGTAAGTTGGGCGAGCCCTATGTGGACTTTGTTCGTGGACATCCCATTTACACACAGATGATCGGTGCGTCAATCTTACGACGCGACTGGAAGCATCATATGTGCATCATTATGCGTCAAATAGGCGTCATCATATAGTGCAGCTGATGTCTTCGACAGTCAAATACACGTCATCTTGCGTCATTTGTTCGTCGGAATAATAAAAATCCTAACTCAACCCAGAGAGAACTTTAATAGAAAACGGAAGGTGGTGCAATTATAACTTACGTGAGTGACATCTGACTACCAATTTCAGTCAGGTTTCTAATATTAACACCGTTTATATTATTTTTCTTCTCTTTTCCGTCGGTGACTTTCCCAAAATTCGACAGTGAAAGAAACATTGTCCGCCAGCTTTTAATACCCAAATCTCACTGGAAGGTGTTCCAGGGGCCAACGCCCCCAAGGCCCAGTCCTTGACCAGGTCTCCCGGTGGATCAGGGCTTGATCAACCAGGCTGTTGCTGTTGGTCGCACGTAGTGCAACGTACGAATCACAGCCCGGCTGATCGGGTACTGACTTTATATATTTGTCCAGCTGCCTGTTGAAAGCAGCCAGGGGTCTATTGCTCATTCCTCTCATGCCTTATAGTGACAAATTTGTTACAGTCGCTTGTCAACATCACATTAATAATATAATTAGCGATCAAGTGCTGCGAAGACGAAATGGCTTACACGCGCGTCCGTTTAGAATCATGAAATGTATGTTGAAAATAATTAGTTCCCTAATTACCAATCTGCTATGCTGTCGGAATTGACTTAAGAAATCGTAATGACACGATTGCAAATAAACCACTGTAAGGGGGGGGGGATTGAACTCGCGGTGGGTCGTAAAACTCCGGACCACGCGTTAGCCAATGTGCCAGCTGGCTACAAGATATAAATATAAGGTATAAATGAACCTAGTTGGATGAATCTTATTGTAGCCAGCTGAACCAGTGGCAAATGCGTCGGTCTGGAGCTTTACGAGTCACTCACCGCGAGTTCAACCCCTGTTCGTACAGTGGTTCAGTCGGAATTGAGAAGAATGAAGGTAAAGGGCGGCTGAAGTTACCATTACTTGGCCATAACGATGTTATAAGCAAGGCAACGAAAAAATCGAGAGATTGTTCAGCTGACGTGGTTGTTGAAGTTGAGATGGCTGATGATCACGAGGTTGTTGAGCCTCAGCTTAGACACACCACCCCTCTCCTTCCCTCGTCTCCCCATCATCAGTTACCCTACTCCACTGTCTTCCCTTCCTTTTCTCCCTCCTCAATTTTTCGGCTTTCTTCATCTCCCTTACGTCGCCCAGTTCGGGCTGACAAATTTAGGATATTCATCTGGAGTAATGGAGTGTAGCAGAGAAAATATAGCTAGCTTTTGTTCCTATAATGTGACTATGTATGATAGTTTCACATTTCTCATGTACCTAAGCTTATCTAAAAAAAGAAAACTCAATCCTTTTATATTTTTATAGTGCGCGCAGTCAAGAAGTGTTTGTAACAAAGGACGGTGACATAAATAGTCTGCGTAAAATGAGTGACCAATGTACTCTAATACCAAGACTGATTGAACAGCACAAACTGGAAAACGTGTCGAGGAACACTGATCCTTAAAATAGTTACAAAAAATAATCAAACTCACAAAAATCCAGACATTCAACTATGCCAGGTGTGAAGAGAGGGAGAGGGAGAGGGAGAGAGAGAGAGAGAGAGAGAGAGAGAGAGAGAGAGAGAGAGAGAGAGAGAGACAGAGACAGAGACAGACTAAAATAAAATTTCCCGAGAGACGAGTTCATTAGACAGCGCCACTCATCCTGTGTGGAGGAAAATAACACCGTGATGACAGTAAAAAATATGAGTCCAAATAATTGAAGCCGTCACCGGCTATATTAACTAACCTTGACTGCTTCAAAACATAGTTATCATTCACTCCCTGTAAAAGTACTATAATTATTTACAAGTATCACTGCATTTAATGTCACTGGCTAATTCTTTCTTCAATCAATTGTAAAGGCAACTGTTCAGTTTCACCACTAGTGGCTTCGTAGGTCCTAATACGCAATGACTAGCAAGTCTGTGAGTTGTACAAAAAATAAAAATAGGTAGGCATTTTCAATGGAATTAGGAACATTTCCAGAGAGTTAAAGATAGAGGGCACCGACGAATACCAAATATAATGCACACAAAGGAAGGTGAGATGAAACTGGGAAAGCTAGATACCTCGAAGGCAATGAGGCAAGACATCTGTATTCTGGGAAAGGGAGCAGAAGAACTGTGTGCACTACTTGCAGCAATGTTCAACAAGTCAGTCAAAACAGAGCAGCTTCCTGATGTCTGGAAAACAGAGAACACAATCCCGATATTTACCATAAAGGGAGAGGAACACTTGGAAAGTTGCAGTTTCTTAAAGAGCCAGCACAGTTTTAGAGATGGCAAATCCTGTCAAATCTGATAGTTCCATAACAAGCTAACGAAAGTCGGGCAGGAGAGAGAGGGATGTGTGGGCTGCATATTTTTGGACTGCAAGACGCCATTCAAAACTCAGAGGAACAGGCAGAAATGATACGGAAAGCACTACAGTGTAAGGAAACAACGAGTTATTGTCCGAGAGGTGATGTTGGGATGGGCGAGAGTTAGTAGGGAAGTTCCAAAAGAGTAAATACTTGGACCAGTACTGTTTTCTGTTTATGTAAACGACGTGACAGAGGAAATCGACTTAAAGGTGCCCCTGTTCGCAGACGACGTAAGAATAATAAGGAAAATACAGGAAGGAGCAGATTAGTAAAGGCTACAAATGGATCTGGACAAGCTGTGAGAGTGACGCCATCTAGTAGGGAATTCTTTATTTATTTTTTTTTTCTATATTTCATCATCTACCGTCTTTCCTTTTAATTCTTGGGGTCTTCTCTTTCACGTTTTCTTTCTTCAGGAGAGATGACTTTTGTCTCCTCACTTCTGCCCTGCACTCTATGTAAACATGGAGTGTTTTTTGGTGTTGAAATTTTCTAGTGTTTTGAAGGCTTCAAGTAGACTTCCTTATTTTTGTTTAGTAGTATTTAATGCTTGGCCTTCAACTTTATGTATTTTATTTAACCTTTCGTTTTCTCTCAGTCCTCAGTTCATGGCTTGGCTCCCGAGAGAGAGAGAGAGAGAGAGAGAGAGAGAGAGAGAGAGAGAGAGAGAGAGAGAGAGAGAGAGAGAGAGACAGACTCTGGATGGGAACCAGATTAATTCACCAGCTGCATACCGATGCGAATGGTCTTGGAGGATTTTAACTACAGACTGCGTACTTACTTTAAGTGGGATCTAGGATGATCTTTTCACTATCTACTTATTACATTCCTGAGGTGCCTGGACGACCTTCATGTATTTACACCTCCCTGTCAACCTTCACTCTGATAGCGTGGTACTCTTAATCTACTTGGTACTCGTATTCAAGCATTTCTCAGAGTACCAAGGTACTTGTTGAGAACCACAAGTCTTATCTTAATGACACATGTCGCCTTGACATGTCTATTGACGTGTACTTGCTCCTCTAGCTGAAGTGTTTTTTTTTTCTTTTTTTTTTGATATTTTGCTTTGCTTAGTCCCTTTCTATATTTTTGTTTCATTTTATTTTTATTTCATTTTCATTTCATTTTTTTTCAAGAAGTCGGCTGTCTCCCACCGAGGCAGGGTGACCAAAAACGAAAGAAAATCCCGAAAAAGAAAATACTTTCATCATTCAACACTTCACGTCACTCATACATAATCACTGTTTTTGCAGAGATGCTCAGAATACAACAGTTTAGAAGCATATACGTATAATGATACACAACATATCCCTCCAAACTGCCAATATCCCAAACCCCTCCTTTAAAGTGCAGGCATTGTATTTCTCATTTCCAGGACTCAAGTCCGGTTATGTAAAAATAACCTGTTTCCCTGAATCCCTTCACTAAATATTACCCTGCTCACACTAACAGCGCGTCACGTCCCAAAAACCATTCTTTTCCATTCACTCCTATCTAACACTCCTATCTAACATGCACGCTTGCTAGAAGTCCAAACCCCTCGCCTACAAAACCTTTACCCTACAGATTTATACGCTCTCCATGTCATTCTACTTGGTCCATTCTCTCTAAATGACCAAAAAACCTCAACAACCCCTCTTCAGCTCTCTAATACTTTTATTAACTCCACACCTACTAATTTCCACACTCCGAATTCTCTGCATAATATTTACACCACACATTGCCCTTAGAGAGGACATCTCCATTGGCTCCGCCTCCTGGCTGTAGCATTTACAACCCAAGCTTCACACCCATATAAGAGTGTTGGTACTACTATACTTTCATACATTCCCTTCTTTGCCTCCATAGATAACGTTTTTTGTCCCCACAGGTAACTCAATGCACCACTCACCTTTTTTTCTTCATCAATTCTATGGTTAACCTCATCCTTCATAAACCCATCGGCTGACGCGTAAACTTCCAAATATCTGAAAACTTTCACTTCTTCCATACTCCCTCTCTCCAATGCGATATCCATTTTTTTTTGTCTAAATCATTCGATCCCCTCATCACCTTACTCTTACCTATGTTCACTTTCAACTTTCTACCTTTATGCACCCTCCCAAACTCGTCCACTAACCTTTGCAACTTTTCTTTAAAATCTCCCATAAGCACAGTATCATCAGCAAAAAGTAACTGTCAACTCCCATTATGTATTTGATTCCCAATAATTTAATCCCACTCCTTTCCCAAACACCCTAGCATTTACTTTTTTTACAACCCCATCTATAAATATATTAAACAACCATGGTGACATTACACATCCCTGTCTAAGACCTACTTTTACCGGGAAGTAGTCTCCCTCTCTTCTACACACCCTAACCTGAGCCTATCCTCATAAAAACTCTACAACATTTAGTAACTTATCACCTATTCCATTTACTTGCAACATCTGCCACATTGCTCCCCTATCCACTCTAACATATGCCTTTTCTAAATCCATAAATGCAATGAAAATTTCCCTAAATTTATCTAAATACTGTTCACATATATGCTTCACTGTAAACACGATCTACACATCCCCTACCCACTCTAAAACCTCCTTGCTCATCCACAATCCTACTCTCTGTCTTACTTCTAATTCTTTCAATAATAACCCTACCGTACGCTTTTCCTGGTATACTCAGTAAACTTATTCCTCTAATTTTTACAATCTCTTTTGTCCCTGTTCTCTTTATATAAAGGAACTATACACTCTCTGCCAATCCCTAGGTACCTTCCCCTCTCTCATACATTTATTAAACTAAAATACCAACCACTACAACACTATATCCTCTCCTGCTTTTAACATTTCTGTCATGATCCCATCAGTTCCAGCTGCTTTACCCCCTTTCATTCTACGGAATACCTCACGCACCTCCCCCCCACTCACATCCTGCTCTTCTTCACTCCTAAAAGATGTTATGCCTCCCTGACTAATGCATGAAATTACGGCCTCCCTTTCTTCATCGACATTTAATTAAAAGTTCCTCAAAATATTCCCACCATTTACCCAATACCTCCAGCCTATCTACTCTATTTTTAACTGATAAATACTTTCGTTACCTAGGCTTTCTTAACTATTTTATCTCGCTCCAAATTTTTTTCTTATTTTTTCATCAAAATTTCCTGACAGTGCCTCTCCCACCATCATCTGTTCTTCTTTTGCACTCTCTCATCACTCTCTTCACCTTTCTTTTGCTCTCTATATACTCTGCTCTCATAAGCTACTTTTTTCTCTTTTATCACACTCTTTACTTCATCATTCCACCAATCACTCCTCTTTCCTCCTGCACCCACCCTCCTATAGCCACAAACTTCTGCCCCCACATTCTAATACTACATTTTTAAAACTAAACCAACCCTCTTCAAACCCCCCCCCACTACTCATACTTGCATTAGCCCACCTTTCTGCCAATAATTGCTTATATCTCACCCGAAATTCTTCCTTCCTTAGTTTATACACTTTCACCTCTCTCTTACTTCTTGTTGCCATTTTCCTTTTGTCCCATCTACCTCTTACTCTACCTGTAGCTACAACTAAATAATGATCCGATATATCAGCTGCCCCTCTATAAATATGTACATCCTGAAGCCTACTTATCAACCAATACATTATCTAACAAACTTTCATTACGTGCTATATCATACTTTGTATATTTATCCTCTTTTTCATAATATATATATTACTTATTACCAAACCTCTTTCTACACATAATTAAAGGCTCCCCATTTTCATTTACCCCTGGCACCCCAAATTTACCTACTACTCCCTCCACAACATTTTTACCCACTTTAGCATTGAAATCCTCAACCACATGTACTCTCAGACTTGGTTCAAAACTCCCCACGCACTCAATATTTCCCAAAATCTCAATCTCTCTCTCTCTCTCTCTCTTACACTTCTCTCTTGTCCAGGTGCATATACGCTTACTATAACCCACTTTTCACATCCAACCCTTATTTTACTCCACATAATCCATGAATTAATACATTTATATTCCCTCTTTTCCAGCCATAACTTATCCTTCAACATTGTCGCTACTCCTTCTTTAGCTCTATTTGAAACCCCTGACCTCATCCCATTTATTTCTCCCCTCTGAAACTCTCCCACCCCCTTCAGTTTTGTTTCACTTACAGCCAGGACATCAAGCTTCTTCTCATCCACAATCATCTCTATCATTCGCACAACATCCACGCACATTCAAACGTCCCATTTTGACAGTTTTCTTTTTCTTTTTAGTAGGATATAAAGAAACGGGGTTACTAGCCCATTGTTCCCGGCATTTTAGTTGACTTTTACAACACGCATGGCTTACGGAGGAAAGATTCTTATTCCACTTCCCCATGGATATAAAAGGAAAAGTAATAAGACCAAGAACTATTAAGATAAAATCAAAGAAAACTCAGATGAGTGTGTATACATAAACGTGTACATGTATGTGTAGTGTGACCTAAGTGTAAGTAGAAGTAGCAAGACATACCTGTAATCTTGCATATTTATGAGACAGAAAAAAGACATCAGCAATCCTACCATCATGTAAAAATTACAGACTTTCGTTTCATTTGTTTCATATTCCTTTTATTTCATATTTATTTATATTTCATGTTTATTTTTATTTCTTCTATTAAAGGTCTTGTTAAAATTTTAACTCAAATCATTTGACTCTTTTCTCTTTTTTTGTTTAATGGTTTCAAGTTAATTTCTCCATAAATCTTTTCCATTGGGGAACCCAACAGCTTTCTTTTCCCCGAGAAAAAATGCGAAATTTTGAAAGTGTGTGTGTGAGCGGAAGGGATGGTGGGGGGGAGGGGGATGGGGTAAGGAAGACCAGAAAGAAATACAAGATCTAAAGAGAAACATCGCAGTGAGGGAAATATCGTGCTCATGTGAATGTGTATCTGACAAAATGTGTATCTGAATGTGTATCTGACAAAACTAAGTCATTCATGACGTTATATACAGCATATGTTAAGCTCATCTTTGAGAACGCAGCACCAGAATGGACCCACAACTAGAGAGGTTAGGTTAGGTAAGGTTTGTCAGGAAACAGGACAAGTGCTCTTTCACACGTGACACTAGCGCCTGAGCAAAGATGTAACGACCGCTGAGCAGAGACTCCAGAAGATAAACCTGATAACATTCGGAGAACATGACCAGGGTTAACATAACTACGTACAAAATACTGAGAGGCACTAATAGGTTGGGCTGTTTGAGAGGCGGGGAACAGGAACAAAAGGGCACAGCTGGAGGTTGGAGATGCAGTTAAGTCACAGGGCTGCTACTAGATACTTCTTTAGCCTCAGAGTGCTTAGGGAGATAAGCGTCGGGGAGAGCAAAGTGGCAGAGACAGGATCTATACATAGCTTTAAGAATATGTAGAAAGGAGGAGCCAGGAGCCGAGACTCAACCTCTGCAACTACAAATAGATACACACACACACACACACACACGAACGATTCCTTACTGAGGTATCGGAACGCTAAGACTCTATACACCATGAACGTCAGGCCCATATTGGAGTATGCAGCACCAGTTTGGAATCCACACCTGGTCAAGCACGTCAAGAAATTAGATAAAGTGCAAAGGTTTGCAACACGACTAGTCCCAGAGCTAAGGGGAATGTCCTACGAAGAAAGGTTAATGGAAATCGGCCTGACGACACTGGAGAACAGAAGGGTCATGGGAGACATATAAAATACTGCGAGGAATTGACAAGGTGGACAAAGGCAAATGTTCTAGAGATGGGACACAGAAACAAGTCACAATTGGAAGCTGAAGACTCCGATGAGTCAAAGGGATGTTAGGAAGTATTTCTTCAGAGTAGTCAGGAAGTGGAATAGCCTAGAAAGTGACGTGACGAGGTTTGACAAAGCTCATGGAGCAGGGAGAGAGTACCTAGCAGCAGTCAGTGAAGAGGCGGGGCCAGGAGCTGTGAATCGACCCCTGCAGCCACAAATAGGTGAGTACGTACACACACACACACACACACACATATATAAATGACCTGTCAGAGTTGATAAAATCCTGTGTCGTTGTCTTCTCATGGCGTGAAGCCAACGAGAAATATGTGATCATGAGGTCGGGAGACAGCTCCTGGCCCCTCCCTCTAATCCTAAACCGACCGATATTAAGGACTGATATTGCTTCATATGGACATTTACGGATAAAACATCAATATCAACGGTTCGGCGCAAACGTAAAATTGTCGTCGTAATTAAATTTATCGAGGTCCATCCTTGACCGTATAAACTATTGTATTTGTTCACATAACATTTATTCTAAACTATTGTATTTGTTCACATAACATTTATTCTAAACTATTGTATTTGTTCACATAACATTTATTCTATGACATTATTGTAGCAAACCACCGCAAGAATTAATCAATTCTTCTGCTGATAATATTTAAAAAAAAATCGTATTCAAGTTAATTCCTGTTGAGTGGATTACAATGTTGATCATTGCTTGGTCAAATCCTCATTAATTAACAGGAGTATTTTCACCCTATGATTTTTTGTCAGTTCTTTTGATGGGTTTGGAGAGTTTACAAAAAATAAAATGTGCAAGTATATGAACTGGCAACATGCATGGTAATTCAAGGGAGGGATTTCGCAGAGGCATTGAAAAACAGAAATGCTGCAAATGATTAGCAAAATGGCGTCAGAGATTAAAGATGAAAGAAAGTATAATGGAGATTGAAATGGAACCGGAGAGGAGTGTAGATGAGGTAGTATAAGGCGGGAAGGGCTCGCAGATTTAAGTGAATCCTAGTGGAGAGGGATGGGAGGGTAGAAATTGACGAGGTAGCACGGGAAGGGAAAGTGGTAGGAATTAAGAGGAAGCAGGGGGATGGGAGAATGGCTGGAGATTTAAGAGGAAGTAGTTGGGAGTGAATGGAGGGAAGAAATGAAAATTTTTCGAGGAAGGGAGAAGAAAGGTGTAGATTTAAAAGGAATCGGATGGGGGAGGGGTAAGTAGGGGGAAGATTTAAAAGAGAGGAAGGGAAGAGAAAAGAAGATAAGAGGACAGAGGAAGGGAGGACTAACACCTGCATGACAACCAGGACCCAAGAATTCGTCAATAACAAGAGGACTTTCACGCCGCAGTGACCATCATCAGTCCACCGGCTTTATTCATCGAGGCGGAAGGGACAACGCCGAGTGTGAAAACGCCTGCACAGTGTACTTATTTATGACTGCAGAAGGCTGTGTACCAGCTCTTGGGCCTATACTTAGTACTGTCAATACGTTGTGCAGCTTACTCTTTGCCATATTTCTCTTTCTCATATCTTCCTTTTCAACAATCCATATATAAGCTCAGCCTCCACTCCTTCCCTTACTAATGAATTCCACTTGTTCATTATCCTCACACTAAACGCAATCTGTATATCAAACTATAAAATGATAATTTTATAGTTTATGTTTCATCTCTTTTTTTGCCATCTTCTATCGACAGGAAATCTAGTTCTCTAAGCCAGTTATCGTACCCTGGCTCTCGTACTTCAGAGACCAACCTTGCAGGAGTAGTTTGAACGTTCACAAGTTTGTGTGAAAAAAAGTTATCTTTACTCTGAACCTAGTTCTAAGCGGTAGTGGCTAGTTTATTGTGCCCCCCCCCCTATGTCTGTCCAGTGGGTGGCAGTGGCTAGTTTACTATGCACCCTAAATCAATTTTTTGGACGGTAGCGGCTGGCTCATTGTGCAACCCATATCCATTCTCAGTACAGAAGCGGCTGGTTCATTGTGCTTCCCATACACGTCCTGTGGGCGGTAGCTGCTAGTTTGCTGTGCATCCCATATCCATCCTTTAGACCCAGGGTGGGCAGCCCTGTCGCCAGTCGCCACAAGTGGGGGAATTGGTCCTGAAAAGTTTAGTGAATATAAATTTGCCATATTTTGACTCAAAATATAACAAAACTTTTTTCTTGAGGGCGTGTGCTGGTTGCAAATTGACTCTCTCTATTCCACCTTATGAATATTTGACAAAATTCTTCGATCACACAGATAAGGGAATATATTCTGAGTGACAAAATTTGTCAGAATTCTTCAGTCATAGAGATGTGGGAATATACTCTTGAGAAGGATCTCCCAAATCTGAAATCAAACATTTCGAAATTATAGTGTATGTCTGGATCAACGCGGGTGTGTGAATCGACATTCTTAACAACGAGATTCATCGAAATACAGATCTCGAATTGTTGATGTCAATAAGAGGTGGAGCTAAGATGTGCACTGGGTTCGGATATTCAGCCAACATTTTCGCAACTTATTATAGGAAAGAATGATCAAATTTCCCATTAATTTTTTCCAAATTTTCATTAAAAACTATTTTATTTTAGTCTAAGGAAGAGTTGCAACCGAATAGCAGACAGATTCTGCTGTTGGGTCCCTGGACACTTGGGTCAACGAGCAGGAAGAATAAACTTGTTCAAACATTTTATAAATTTTTTACTTTTTAATTGAGCAACCCAATTTTTTTTTCTGGTATGGCGAATTTCACTTCTCATTTGCCACATCTGTGGCTTAATTTAAAAATAAGTTGTTCACTTCTGCTGTAGACAGTCGCACAAGAACATACTAATACACAAATAGCTTTGTAACTAAGTCACAAAATATTTAGCAGAAGTACATTTGGATAACCATTTGTGTGTCAAATAATCAGTAGTAGTTGCAACTAAGCCCAAGTCTTGCTACTACAGCATCACACAGTACACATTCTAAGTTTCTAGTATATGTTATCACAGTGAATTATAGATCTACTCATTATTCACTTTTCTAACTGCATTCATATTATTTCAAACTGACTATTTAGTTATTTCCTGATATTTCTAATACTTGACTCAGTCCAATGTTTTACTCTGCTTCTTTTTCTACAATTCTTTCTATGGTTATTTTATCATCTTTATCATGTAAGAATAATTTAGTGTGAGACGGAGTGTTGCAAGCCAGCACTGCTGCACTTCATGTTACCTTTTAAAACCTTTTGATGTTCTCAACCATCTCATCCAGGAGGAAGGGTATCTACTGTTTTGTTGTTGCTGTGCTACGACGAGGGTGTGTGGGGGTTAAGAGCAAGCCAGTAGAGTCTCAGCCACAGTAGAGAGGAGAGAGAAAGCAACCACTGAGCAGAACTGAGTTGGTGGCCTTGCTAGACCTACCTCAGAGGGCGAGGTCGTTTCTGAAACTGGTGCTAAAGAACTCGATGTGACTATATTCCAAGTACCTTGCACTAGTATATTTTGTTTACGCAGTTCTCCTCGAGTCTATAGATCACTGTAATAGCCCAATTATTACTCCCCACTCAATTATGCGCATCTATCGTGGAATCCATATGGTGGGGAAGTGCTATCGGGTGTTGAAGGACTTCGCACCACCTGGTGGTATGTTAAGATATCTCAGTGGTAACCAGGGTTCTACTGAGGGGCCTCGCAACTCCCTCCATGCCAAGCATGTATAATATATCTTTATGTACTACAAGTACATGTACAAGGTATACAGGCCTAGCTGACATCAGTGACATGCTACTGTATAAAAACCCGCTTATTATAAAGAGCATTTCGGGTAAATTTGGTCAGTTTTGTCCTAGGATGTGACGCACACCAGTCCATTAACTCTTACTGTTATAAAAATTTCTTCTTGAGCAGCTGACTTTGTAATGGATTTTAGAAAGTACTTACTGGTTATGAGTTTCTTGGGAGATAAGAGTTAGTGGTAGGAGGGAGAGGTAGAGGTAGCAGGATGCAGGGGGGGAGGTGGTGGTGGTACTGGATGAGGGGTACCAGGGAGGGTTACGGGAAAGGAAGAGTTATCAAGAAGTCACGGGAAGGGAAGGGTTATCAGGGAGTCGTCACTGGAAGGGTTATCAGGGAGGAGTCACGGGAAGGGAAGAGTTATCAAGAAGGGATTATGGGAAGGGGAAGTTTACCGTAAGAAGGGATAGGGAAAAGGGTAGTGGGGAAGTAGGAGAGGTGAGACCAGTGGTGAAGGAAAATATAAAAGGGAGTGATAGAAAATATAGAAGTGATAGTGACGGTGGGGGGGGGGTGGAGGGAAGGTAATGATGGGAGACGGAGGGTGATGAGAAGAAATGGAAGAAGTGACTAGGGGGTGAGGTGATGAAGGAAAGGGGAAAGGGAGGGGATAGGGGAGGAGTAAGGGGAGGAATCAGAGGTAAAATAATGAAGATATTGTGGTGAACATTATGAAAAGTATGAGAGAATTAGGATACAGTTATACATTGAGGACAGAAGGAAAGATGGATCAGGTAATGACTGGGAAAATATGTTAGTGGACTCGATCAATACATTTCTCTGAGCAATTCATGGAAAGGTATTAATAAAATAATTGATAAAAGGAGTAGACAAGTTGCTCACAGAGATCCAGTATACAAAGCAAATGACCTGATTACGAATTGGGCACAAGTTTTTAGTTATACATGTTGCCACTAATACCAGGGAAAATTTAGACAGAAAGCCCAGTGATAGACGTAATCTAATCCTATGTAAGCTAAACAGCACGATGAGTGCCGTTTGTTTAGCATACACTGGATAAGATTATCGAATATGGGCTAGATGCTGCCCTCACTAGGGGCACAGCAACTGCCCCTGAGGAGGGCGATATCACTTATGGCATTAGATAACTGATACGTGTACTTGGTGACCCACTGTTAGAACTGAACAATATGAGTTATGTTATGGGTCAGTTACCCTCCTCGTGTACCAAGAGCATTATTGTACCAGTTCCCAAACCTAATCAATAATGTGTTTCGCCGCATCTCGCTAACTAGCAGTCTGTGTATTATTATTATAATCAAAAAGAAGCGCTAAGCCACAAGGGCTATACAGCAGCAGTCTGTGTAAAGCATTTGAAAGGATGGTGCTAAATACAGAATTAGACAATACTAGTCACCCCATATTAATGGATTCACACACGCCAAAGGTGAGACAACATTTTTAACTGTACAAGGGGACGCAAGACACAAACACACGACTCTTCTAGATATTAAAAATGCTTTCCATGTTGAAAATAAATTAGTCATTTTGTATGAACTAGGTAAAACAGACATTGATGGTATACTTTTACAGAGGTTACCCGAGTATCTCACTAACAGAAACTCAGCTGCATTGTTTCAGGGATATAAAAGTGAAACTAAAGAATTGAAACTTGGCATTTCCTAAGGCGGTGTATTAAGTCCTGCACTGTTTTATGTATTAATCAATGCCCTACTTCAATCTTTAGCAGATGCCCCCAACAACATCATAATTAGCTATGCTGATGATATTCTTGTGCATACTAAAACATATCGTGAAATGCAATCCTCACTAAATCATATACAGACAGTCTCTGATAATCTTGGGACTCAAAAGTAAAAGCCAGGGGAGTTTCTCTTGATTTTGTGTCCTCTAGTAAATATCTAGGTATTACTTTTCCATAAACACTGACAGCTGTGAATAAAATTAACCAGCAATGTAAGGATATAATTAAAGCTCCCAGAACTGTTATAGGGTATACTACCAAATATGGTGCAAATGTTAGAATTGTAAAAATGGTGTGCTTAGTATACTTAAGATCGTTGATTACTATGCACCAGTGTTGTCCTGCAACAGAGCAGAAAAAAAATGAAGATCTGATAATTATTCTGGGCTGTCCTGTAACTACCAAGATACTAAACATGATGAAAGAAGTCGTGTAGCTGATAAAATATGTAAAATCATTGTCAAAATAGGACTGAAGCTTGTGCGTGATCAAAACAATGTTGCCTCTAAGGAACTACTAGAACATATAATTAATGGGGCAAGTGAATCAATATGGAGTCAAATAACAGCAACACACAAAATTTTGGACTACATGAACTGTATCATGTTAGGAAATAACAGCACTTCCTACCACCCTGGCAGATAACAGCCCACATATCCTCCCAAGAAACTATTCATGTACTGTTTTATAATATAGAGGTGTATTAGAATAAATAACTGGGCTTCCATTTTATAAAAACTGAGTTGTTTGCCATTCTTGTTGCTCTCAAGCTTGTGGAAACTACCACCGCACGTAGTTTGACTGACTCTCCTCTGTTACTGCTAGACTAAAGCTAGGCGATAAATATCTCTGGCAGTACGGTTGGTATGGAGATGTCAGTGACATAAAATACAAGGTATATGGACAGAAACAGGGCCATACACTGGAACATTATATCTTAGTGTCCAAACATCCAACCTTTCACAAACACCTCCATACAAACCTTACAGGACATGGCAACACATCTCATTGTTAATGATAAGATATCTGAAATCTTGAGGTTGTAACCAGTTTTCGTATCCAATAGACGAACAGTTTTCATGGAGATTGCAACCCAGCTATGACCAATGCTTTCTGTGTTTTTATTTCTTTAGCTGTAATAAGAAAGCAATTTTTTGAGATTGTATTCCTTACTGTATTGTGTGCAACAACTACATACATGAAGTGATTGTAAAAAAAATTGACCAGGCAGTCAATAAGGAAGTCAGGCTTCAGACTGGGTTTTGTGAGTAGAAAAACTCTCTAAATGGCAAACAGGGAGCGCTCTCCCACCAAATATTAAACTCTGCCAAATAGTGCACTCTTACTACCTCTGACCTAATTCCCTAATGGTAGCATCATACTTAACAACACTTACAAGAAGAGGTTCTAAAGCGTTTAAGTCGTTTGTATATTATAGCCCATGTGTTGATTTTAGCTATATTGTGGAAATACGTGGATGGTTTGTGTTTGACCATATGATGAGTTCATAGCTAAATGTCTGAAGTTTTATTTAGTAAAAGTATTCTCTCTCTCTCTCTCTCTCTCTCTCTCTCATATATATATATATATATATATATATATATATATATATATATATATATATATCTATATATATCTATATATATGTATGTATGTATGTGTGTGTGTGTGTGTGTGTGTGTGTGTGTGTGTGTGTGTGTGTGTGTGTGTGTGTGTGTGTGTGTATGAGGGTGTGTGTATGTGAGTGTGTGTGTGTGTCGTGCCGAATAGGCAGAACTTGCGATCTTGGCTTAAATAGCAACGCTCATCTTGCCATATAGGACAAGCTAAAATTTGTGTATGCAATAATTTCGCCAAAATCATTCTGAACCTAACAAAAAAATTATATTTCACTGTGTTTGTTTAGTATTAAATTATTGTAAACAAATCTAAAATATATTTAGTTGGGTTGGGGTAAAATAAATTGTTCTTGTTATAATAAGGTTAGGTAAGTTTTCTAAGATTCTTTTGGTGCAAAATTAAAAATTTTTACGTGGATCACTATGACTTGGCCTTGGATGCACTGGAAGAAAATCAGAATGCAGATGTAATATACACAGACTTTGCAAAAGCATTTGACAAATGCGATCATGGCGTAATAGCCCATAAAATACGTGCTAAAGGAATAACTGGGAAAGTGGGGAGATGGATCTTCAACTTCGTAACAAATCGAACACAAAGAGTAGTGGTCAACAGAGTTAAATCGGAGGCTGCCATAGTGAAGAGCTCTGTTCCACAAGGCACAGTATATTCCTTTCTAGCAATGTAACAATAGCTAGTCATTGGGGTCTGACAAAGACGTAGTGTGACCTCTGTAATCCTGTGCTTTGCACTACCGCTCAGTGGATGACCTACGGTTGCACAGACTAATAGAGGGAGTGGAAGGTAGAACAGAGGAATGAGTGAAAGGAAGGATAATGGAGGGATTAGAAGGATGAAGGATAAAGGGGGAGTGGAAGGATGAAGGATAGAGGTGGAGTATAAGGAAAAATAAAAGGGGTAATAGAAGAAAGGTTAAGTTAACAATAAGGACATTAAAATAGTAAAAAAAAATCAGTTTGCACTGTATACACCCAGTTAATTCTAATGGCTAACAATACAGTTCGTAGCGTTGTTATCTAGAGAGGTGACAACACGAGCAAACTGCAGGTTGGCTGCTTACATCCATCAATGTATACAACTTGTGACAAATTATTACAAACAGTTAAGCGATTTCTTCATGAGCCGCTGTTTTTACAAGTGATTTAAGGGATTACTAATGCTGAGTTTCTTGGGAGGGGCTGCAGGTATGTGATATTAAATAAATAAAATTTCCATGGAGGAGTGAATGCTCTTGTCTACAGTGATACAGTTCTTGTAGGTTATGCAACTTAATGTAATTGCATATTTTACTCGTAGACATTTAGTAAGATTGTAGTGACAGTGTCTGGTTCATTTTTCTCTTTGATATTCTGATGGCAAGTGGTAATTTCAATAATCCTATCACCGATACAAGGAACACCAAGCTCCTTCCTCATACTAAGAACCTTGGTAGATTTAGGACAGCCAAGAATAATTAGGCGGGCTTCATTTTGCATTAGCTCCAAAAACCGCAGAGAATTTTTCTTAGATAATACTAACATGGGCGCACCATAATCAGTTAAGGATATAATATAGGATATGTACATCATTCTCACCACTCTCACACTAGCATCATAGTTGGGGTTGTAGCCAATAACACCTCTGACAGTATTTAGTCTATTTTTGCATTTCTAATTAGGTTGTGGCTTAGGGAATTATAAATTACTTGAACCTCGTTATGAATGGTACTGATCTTCTTTTGCCCTGTTGTATGGATCATGATGTCATCAACATTACTTGTAGCTGTATGTTAAGGCGAGGTAGGTGGAGCATTTAGAAAAGTATTATTCAGGACACTGAAAAACATAGGACTGAAATCTCGTCCCTGCAGACAGACTCGCTTCTAAAACCTTGTAGAGCACCTAGGATATTTATTTGACAGATAACCCATTATCCAATTGAGTTGACTACTGTTATGTAGGCTACTGCATTGTTGTAATAAATTGTAAATAATATAAGGTGTTTGTAACGCAAGGGGGATGCTCCATAATTTTATAAATAATGTCAGTTTTGGTGGGCACGTAAGAGACGACCAGCGGGGAATGACGTCAGTCATTAGGGAGTTTGTAGCTTGGGAAATATGGAGCCAAGTGAAGATAAGTAATGTGGGGAGTTTTTAGTTATAATGCTTAAGCCGTAGGTTGTATTTGGGTTTAATTTTAGGCTTAAGTGGACCCTGGTATGGGCTTGAACCTTGTTGTCTGAGTTGGAGCTTGTGTGATTGGTTGAGCTACTGTAATAAGGGGTAGTGTGAGGTGTGATGATGGCGACCCCGCTGGCATAGAGGGTAACGTTTATATTTCCTATATCCCCACTTTAATGAATTAGTAGCAGTGTACCTGAAGAGTATTATATTTTATTTTGTGAAATGTGTTGAAGGCAGGTTTTGTGTTGTACATATTATTTATAATATATATTTTTCTAAAGGACCATTTAATTCACCTTCTAAGATCAAACTTAAGGTTTAATAATGATATTGACCAGATATTTAGAGCTTTTGTGAAGTTACAAGTATGGCCCTAGGATAGCTATTTTTTTTTTTTTAATTTTGTATTTGCCTCTAGACAAGTGTTTTACCCCCTATATCATCCATTTCGTAACATTTACTACCGATATTAATTTTTCTTAATTCATGTAGTATATTGATTCTGTATGCGATATCAGATTTTATATTCAAAATTGTGGCATAACTAGCAGAAGTGTATGCAATGAGAAAGGTGTAAATACCATTCTAGATTCTGCAGTCAATTTCCACAGGGTAATTTTAGAATGTAATTCTAAGGCTTTTCAGCACATCTTTTCACTTTTTCTCATCCATTTATCTTATTACCCTTTCCAAAACTTGCAGAACATACCATAGTAGGGGTCCCCTAAAGTTTTCCCACTCCTCTTAACATTGTTCATCCCAATTCAGCAACATCACCTTTCCAGAAGCTCAAGCAAGAGGTCATTTCTTGCTCCTTCATATCCTCACTCTGGATTTGGTTAGTCACAAGCTAGACGGGCATAGGCTAGTTCTGGCTTCTATTGGGCAAGACTGCAAGAGTGTATAGGAAATAGCAAGAGGAAATAGGTACTTGTGCTGTACCTTATTTCTTCATGAAGCCTCACCTCCAGATTCCACAACCAGGTTCCTGCTAACAAGTGTCCCGTGACCTGGTTGATAGCGCACTCAGCTCACATAGGGAGTGTCCGGCACCTAATGGACATGAGTGGTTATTCAAGGCATGACTACAGGCTAAGACTGAAGAAGTATTTGTAGACAAAGATATCTTAAACAGAGGCTGTGATGACTAAATATTTTAGTACTCAAAGCTGCTGCTATTTAGTGATTCTGAAATTATCTCTCACTGAATCTCAACCGACTCGTTCTCACTCCCTTGCCATACGATAGCAGTAAGAGGACTCTATACCCAGAAGCAGATCACCTGGAAAATTCACAGACACCACTAAACAGGAATGATTTTTTTGAACTCTTCTTTCGTAATCCTAAACACAGATCTGTTTGTTCTTTAGCATAATCTCTTAACCATTCTCAACCGAGATCTCCTTTCTGGCTTTAATCATCATATAATATTTCCAATTATTGAAAATTTCTTCCTTAATTTTTGAAGCCTGACTTCCTGTAGCAATAATAACCGCTACCTTTTACCACTTACCTGAATCCTAATCCTAAGACACCCCACTTTCAGTCACAAGGTTATCAGAGCTACACATACTAGCCTATATCTTCCCTATATCTCCAACAGTCATTGGATCTCCGAGTTTTCCATGTGGAGGAATTTATCTCATTTTGGTTTCCCCAACTATTTACGGGCGTTGTGGTACATACTGGCCTGTATTATAATGGGCTGCCACATATGGTGACTGCATAGGAAAGAAAGTCGCTAATCTTGGATAATCATATTTGGTTCTTTATTTATCAATGCCATTCTGAGACTCCTAGGATATTGCTTAATCTACCATTTGATCATAAACTTTGATCTCTAATGAATTGGATACTTTATGCCTTATCCATTCAGACAGGCTATTACAGAAAACTTGTTTCTTACACATCTCAAGTCTCACTGAGTCTTGTCCTAAAGATATACTGACATCTGCACCCTCGACCGACTCAGACATCCGAAGTCCCTTAACGTATGATCTTCACCAAATCTAAATTTTTCCAGGTATCTGTGTACATTTTCTCCACCGACACTAAACTCTGGAAGCAGTAACGAGCAGCTCCTTTGAAGCTGACATTCCCCGAGGCTGAACCAGGCCATTATCCTCAGTTACCCCTCTCCCAGTGACACCTTCACCGTCTCTTCAGTTATAATGAAGAGTATGACTTCAGGGGTCTGGAACCAGTCCTGGACCATAATATTCCCTTCAGAGGGATCACAAGGCATCTGCGCCACATTAAATTTGGGTGGATCCGTAGGATAGTGTCTCCTTAAAGTCATTCCATTATTGTTGCCACCCACAGCACTCGCAGCAGCTGTTTGTATTACTCTTCCCAGAGAGAACAGGTTGAGGAAAAAGACCAGCACTAAAGAAAGGAGAGGTATTAGAGAGTGGGTATCCAATGGGACAGTTTATGGAAGGACTGGGGCACCTGGGTTGGTTTTAGGGTGCAGAAGGGTTCAGATTAACATAGAAGTTCAACTGCGGGTTGATCTAGGTAAGAGCGAGGTTTAATTTGGAAGTCCTATTGGTTAAAAGTAAGGTTCAATGGAATAGAGTTGAGGTTTGGTAGAGTTCGACTGAGGGTTCAAGAGAGGGTTCAACTGTATGTTCTGAGAGGTAAAGTAAGGTTCAACTGTGTGTTCAGAGGGTTAAAGTAAGGTTCAAGAGTGCATAAGGCTAGGAGCAGAGTTCGACTGAGGGCTGAGCTGAGTATTTTGAAATTTCATTGCTTTAGGAATTCAAAACAGGGTTCGGTGGAATGGGGGTCGGGGTTCGACTGAGTATCTGACTGAGGACAGACTAAGGGTTTGGCAGAGGGCAGGGTTCATCTGAGCACTGGGGTTCACGGGACCGAGGTTCAAATAAGTTTAATTAAGGGTTCGAAGGTTCAAGCAGGATACAAAGAAGTACTTGGAGGAGAGAGGACCTAGTAGCTACCAGCTAAAAGGCATGACCAGGAGCTGTAACTCGACCCCTGCAACTACATATAGGTGGGTACGCACACGCACACACACACACACACACACACACACACACACACACACACACACACACACACACACACGTCTACTGACGAGCTTTTGAATACCGGTAACTAACGCGCAAAATACAAACCAAGTGTCTATCGCTTAGTGCCTTTCACAACCGGCTACTAACACCCACACTATGGGGCCCCACGAGTGCATTTCCATAGCTACTGAAAGAATTAGCTGAAGTTTTATGGAAACAGAGTAATGATCTACAGCATGTTTCTGGAAATAAAGCAGCTATTAGACAACTGGTAGACAGAAAATGTTGTACCAGTGTAAGTGCCTGGTGAGGTATTCAGTGACAGACGAGTATCACTAAGATGTATACTTTGCATAATGTTCGAAAAGATAATCAGAAAGAGGCTAGCCAAACACCTTAGTAAGAAGGGTTTCATTACAGTCAACATGGATTCCAGGAAAAATCTGCCTCACGACCATTCTCCAGGGGTAGTTTTTAACTCAGGGTAATTACCCCATTCCCTCATCGGGGTAATTTGGCCCATTTCTGGAGAATCATCTTGTGCAACTCTTACTGGGAGGCAGCAAACATCTTTGAATGGATTTTTCGTCATTTTAAAAATTTATGTGCCTGTTTTACCCAAATGTACACAAAATTATTTACAAGGCTTGGTCTCAGACCGGGCCGAGGGGGAGTTGACCCCCGAAACCTTCTCCAGTGTCCGGGGGTCGTAGAATAAAATTTACTCCTTCGGAGCATGTAAATTATTTTATTCCACAATCCCTTCAGAGAAGCCAACAACAATGTGATACACGTCTAGTGAACCGTAAATGGACGAGACATGTAATAACATGGTAAAAATTTGTAGCAAACCAATGTTTGTCCTGACTCTGGAGGGACAAGTTCAGTTCTGTTACAGATAACCTTCAGAAAACTATTTACAAACCCAAGCAGTTCTCAGCAGGAGTAAGTACACGTAAGTGTTCGTTCAAATTTCAGCTCAAAAAGTCTGCATAAAGTAATTTATTCTCTCATTTGATTTTAATATTTAACCAGTTATCAAGATAGATGAGGCCTCTAATCATCAAGCGATCTGAGGCCTCACCAGTCATCACTGAACGAGCCTCGATTGAGACTTGAAACTATAACAGAGAAGAATTCGAGCTTCGTCAGTCAGCTGGTATACGTATATCCACGTTACACCTCAGAAATAGTTCTACCATGAAAGAATCGGGGTTCAGGGTTCTGCTAATTAGAAATTTACCAGCCATGCAACAGGGCACAGTATCCAACCATTACTGAAGCAGTGAAACAGTTGTGACTATAAGCAAGTGTTGGTAAATGTTAAAAGTTTTATGGCAAATACTGGGTCAAACATTTTCTTTGAGCATTAATGTATGTACTTATATATACTTTAATCATTATATACATTGCTCATGAACATTTTCTTCTATTGCCCCTAAGTGTTTAGTTATATAGGTTCATGCATATTGTATGTATAAATTTGCTTGAACATAATTATTTTCCTAATATTCTATTTCTTTACGAATGGCAAAATTATTCTGTTATTTTAATGCACCTTTTTTCTGTTAAGTATTTAGGTAATTCTTCGAAGTATTAATGAAATGTCTGTTGAAGCAAGAGATACTAAACCCAGTCTTCAGGGAGAATAACGTGGAAAACCTTTTACTCTGATGATTCTCTCGTACTGAAGACACCGGGGAAGAGCAGATGAGTATAATACTACCTGCTATTAGTGTAATAGTTATTGCTGCCACAAAAGTGAGAGTTTCAGTCCCTCAATCTCCTTATTAAATGTTCTCTATATTCAATGTATTTACTAATTCTTCTCACTTTCTCGACTTTTCCAGAGTCCTACTCGAGGGTCTACAGTATGTTTTCTTACCCTTACATCTAAATCAGTATTACCTGGCTGGTGGCAGCTGCTACTTTTATGTACTAATTTTTTTTTCATCTTTTTCTTTTTTCTTGTACAACTGGTTAACAGCTTATGGGGTCGTTTCTTCAACTGTTTCCGTTGAGCCAAACCGAATCCGGCACAACATGCCTGAGTATATTCAATGAATGGAATGCATCACTTTGTGTATAATCACTGACACATGGTGTCAGTGATTATACACTGTGATTATACACTGTGATTATATACAGTGATTATACACTGAGATAAGCGGGTGTATATTTACAGAAATTCACACCTTTTCATGTGTAGACAGAGATACACGACTGTCAGAAAATATTTACTGAGATAAACACAACTTTTAGACCAGTAACACTAGTACTAATTTTTAATTTTATCAGCGCAATAAAATATAATACACATCACACACACACATAGTAAAAAGAAGATACACCTAACAGACAACAAAGGTTAAGAACAGTAATAAATCGCTCAACATACACTAATACCTAGTCAAAATAACCAGCATCAGTTAAAATTCCATTAAATTATTAATGTCAAAAGACTCCGTTAAAGTACATTAAGATCCCCAGGTAATTATAACAACCACGACTAAAGCGGAAATTCCTAAGCCGTGGGGAAAATTATTAAAATGTTTTCCACTAACAGCTGCAAGCTGATGGAGAGGTGGATGTGGGGGCGGGTGGGGTTGGTGGGGTGGGGATGCAGGAACACCAGCGAAGAGGTGACTGGGCGAGATAGTGCCAAACCTACGAACAGGTGCCCAATTCTCACTCAACAGAGATTAGATTACAGTTGACAGTTTCTGGAGGAGGAGGAAGGGGGGCCAGACACTCGCATCGTGACGAACTTTGTATAACTTACTCCAAGTCTTTAGGGCCCGTCGGGCCGGCCACTTGTCATGGCTATGTCTGTGGATATGAGTCACTCTTAAGAAAAGTCTTTTATACAGTGAACAGTCTATGCTTCGGCACCTGACAGTTCATTTCCCAGAACACCAACATGGCCCAAGCACCAACAGAAAGAGCTCCACATCTTAAGAGCCGTATATGGAGACATGCTAAGTGCTCCAAGATCTCTTGGACATAGTGGACAGAAGCATACTGGGCCAAGGCAGAGCACATTGTTATCCGAACACACTATTAACAGAGAATTAACTAATCTAGGTATAAGTAAAGGAGCTGCAGGGATTTCGCTGAGCTCTGCAGTGAGCACAGAGGACTCTCTTTAACCTGTTAGCACAGACCTTAACCCTTGATGAATGAAACAATTCATGCTCAAGAGATTAGACAAAATTATCACTGGCGCTCGAAACTTAGGAACTTAGGGAGGCTGCATCCACCGCCTGCGAAGATGACTTTCAGGGACCATCCAGGAGGGCGGGTTGAGCAGGCAACCTTGCTGACCACAAACATATCGAGGCCACAAACCAAGAGATAGGCCGGTATCCGAATGCAAAACCGGCACAGGAAGCCTAGCACGATTAGGAAAGGTTCCCCCCCTCCCAGAAAAACTACAGCATGTAGATAAATGGTTCAGAGAACCGACAAGTTGATAAATTAGACACATGTGCAACACTTAGGTATCTTTACTGAGGAAATGTTTCGCTACACAGTGGCTTCATTAGTTCTATACAAAGAAGAATGATGAAGATCAGAAGGAGTCTGAGGTAATTAATCCCTCAGCCTGGAGTCGATGTAGTAAGTCCATCATTTTTGAAAAGAATACAGCATGTGCGCGAAGCAGTACCTTATATACCGTAGACATGTAAGGTGAACCATTTATCTACATCTTGGGATCTTGATACAAGGATTTCTTCACTTTCCTAACTTATAGGAACTACCTACTTCCACCTGTAGATTTGTTCAATGTGATATCGCCTACGACTGCTTCACCTCACCTGTTTATACTATATAAGCCACTTCTTCGCACATTTGCTGTGTTCTTTTGAAGATTGATGGACTGCTTACAGCGAGTCCAGGCTGGGATATCGATTACCTCAAACACCATGTAGTGCAAACCACGCTCATAGTAAATATCCAGGGAATGCTCATCTGGCTGATCACTTAGGCACTCATGCCTAGCCAGATTCCTATGTGATGATCTTGGTTCAACAAGTGCAGAAGAGAAGATCTTGTTTGGAAAGACACAATGCTACATTCAGGATAAGCACTGCCTACCGATGTGCCGCCCTTCCTCTCTTCTGGATCCCCTTCATCCAGGGACAACTAGTGATGATCAACATCCATTGTTACATCAGTTTATTAAACCATGACTAGTTGTTCCTGAGTCTATGATAAGCTGTAGCACAATCTGGCGGTGCTTCCAAGTCTTTGTTCTACCAAGAACTGGCAGATGTGAACTCATGTCTCCAGACCCAGGAATGCAAGACTCCGACGCCTCCAGGACAACACTAATGAAGTGGTCATTAGCCTCCTGCACATTGTGAAAATCGTCAAGGTCACAAGAGAATCTTACCCTAGCTTCATGGAGCCGCCAGTCCACAAACCCCAGCTTTTACCGCGGAATTCAGATTGAAGAGAAGAATCTTGATTACTCCAAGAGGAGAGAAAATGATCACTACCATGCAAGTTCCTAAGGACAGACCATCTGAAGTAAATATACACAAAACTGAAACTAACGGAAGTGTGTGTACCCAAGAAGGCATTCATATGGACATTATGTAAATGATGTGAAGGTAGGAAATCGATTCTCCGTTCTTCAAGACGAGTGTACTTCAGTGGTTAGTGAGGGTAAAGGCACCTCTGACTCCTCTGTTAATCAAGGTAAGAATATTCTGATTGTGGGCTGGTGTTGGTGACAGCAGGTTATATAATATTATATCAGGTAATGGGAACAAACCCATTATCTGTCTTAGTGCTGGTGGAAATGACACTGGGAAGGGCAGTAGACAGGAGCTACTGGATAAGTACAGGTCAGCCTTAGTAGTAGTCAGGTCTAAGGGAGGGATCCCAGTCATATGTAGCATCTTGCCTAGAAGGGTAGTGGGCAATGAATGGATGTCTAGGGCAATTGGTATAAATTGCTGGCTAGACAGGTACTGCAAGGAACTTGCAATCCCAGTCATTGATAACTGGGACAAATTCTATGGCAAACATGATATGTATGCAAGGGATGGGGTTCATCTCTCTGGGGTTGGAGTGGTTGCATTAGCCAATTTTATTGAGGGGGTTAATTGATGACTTGTCTATGACTTTAAACAGATTATAGAGATATGGGTATTTGTGGGAAACAATCCGGCTGCAGTGTTACTGTTGGAAACAGCAAATATTACCAGGATACCTCAGGGGTATGTTTAAAAGACAATATTCAAAATAAAGTTCCTATTAAAGGCAAAGCAACTGATCAACGAACAAAGACATAGTAGAGGACAACGAGTGACTAGCTCCCTTCAGGTTTACTATACAAATAGTAGGAATTTAAGAAATAAGATAGATGAGCTAAGATTACTCGCAAGTGCAGGTAATATAGATATTATTGCTATAACTGAGACCTGGTTCAACTTGAAGGATAGAGAAATGCCTACTGAATGCAGCATAAATGGTTATAAACTATTCCACACTGATAGGGTCAACAGGAAGGGTGGAGGAGTGGCGATGTATGTCAGAGAAATTTTAAATTGTTGTGCTAGACATGATATAAGATTAGAAACATCGGACACAGAATCTGTTTGGCTACAGTTTCTCGAGGGGTATGAAAAATTAATTTTGGGTGTGATATATAGGCCCCCAAACCTTGATAGGGAGTGCAGTAAGCTGCTAATGGACGAAATCCACAAGGCGTCTAGATATGAAAATGTTGTGTTAATGGGGGATTTTAACTTCAGACAAATTGATTGGAACAATTTGACAGGAAATCTTGAGTCTAGTGACTTTCTTGATACAGTTCAGGATTGCTTTTTAAAACAGTTTGTGACAGAACCAACTAGAGGAAATGATCTGCTTGACTTGGTTCTTGCCAACAAAGATTCACTAATTAATAATCTTGAGGTTAATGATGAGCTTGGGGAAAGTGATCACAAATCACTTAGTTTCAATATATTATGGAATTACCCAGTAAACTGCAACCTAGTCTCTGTCCTAGACTTCTGATTGGCTGATTTCATGGGACTGAAAAATGACCTGGGTGGACTAAATTGGGATGATCTGACTATGAGTCAGGTAGCTGGTGTTGGGTGCCAACATGACTTTTTCAGAGCATAATTCTAGCTGCTCAGTCAAATTTTGTTCCGAGTAGGGAAATTAGATCTAACAAAAATGATACCAAATGGATGAACAATAGATTTAAAATCTCACTGGTCAAAAGAGAGGCATTTTTAGGCGTATCAAAAGAGGGGATGGGCAGTTAAGAAATCAATATATTCAGTTCGAGACAGAAAAAAAAAAGAACAAGAAAAGCAAAAAGGGATTATGAGACTAAGGTCGCAAGGGATTCGAAGACTAATCCAAGAGGGTTCTTTCAGGTATACAGAAGTAAGATTAGAGACAAGATAGGCCCACTTAAGAGTAACTCTGATCAGATCACCGACAGTGATAGGAATGTGTGTGAAATTTTGTGTGTGAAATTCCAGAAATAATAAATTATGTAGAACAGGACGACGATAAACTATGCACGACTGCAGTAACTAGTGACATGGTCCTCAGACAAATAGAGAAATTAAAACCTAACAAATCCCCAGGCCCTGATGAATTGTTTGCAAGGGTTTTAAAGGAATGTAAAGAGGAACTTGGCAAACCTTTGGCTAATCTTTTCAACACATCGCTACAAACTGGCACAGTGCCTGATAAGTGGAAAATGGCAAATGTAATACTTATTTACAAGGCAGGTGACAGGTCCTTAGGTTCAAACTACAGACGAATAAGCCTTACCTCCATAGTGGGAAAATTTATGGAATCAATAATTGCCGAGACAATTCATAGCTATCTTGATAGATATAAACTGATAAATGATCTCAATACGGTTTTACTAAGGGGTGTTCCTGTCTTATGAATTTACTAACTTTTTTCGCTAAGGTGTTTGAGGAGGTAGATCATGGTATTGAATATGATATTGTGTATATGGACTTCAGTAAGGCTTTCGATAGAGTTCCACATCAGAGACTTTTGAGGAAACTTAAGGCACCCAGAATAGGAGAAATTTTTCCTGGGTAGAGGCATGGTTGACAAATAGGCAGCAAAGAGTTTGCATAAATGGGGAGAAATCAGAATAGGAGCACGTCACAGGCGGTGTTCCACAGGGGTCAGTGTTGGGCCCCTTGTTCACAATTTACATAAACGATATAGATGAGGGACTAAATAGCGACAAGCAAATTTGCTTATGACACCAAAACAGGCCGTCCAATTCATTCTATTGAGGACATTAGTGCACTCAAGTATGATTTGAATAGACTGATGCAATGGTCGGAGAAGTGGCAGATGCAGTTTAATATAGACCAATGCAAAGTTCTAAATGTTCGACAGGACAATAACCATGCCACTTATAAACTGAATAGTGTAGATCTTAATACTACTGATTGCGAAAAGGATTTAGGAGTTCTGGTTAGCAGTAATCTGAAACCAAGACAACAGTGCACAAGTGTTCGCAATAAAGCTAACAGAATCCTTGGATTCATATCAAGAAGTATAAATAATAGAAGTCCTCAGGTTGTTCAACTCTATATATCCTTGGTTAGGCCTCATTTAGAATATGCTGCACAGTTCTGGTCACTATATTACAGGATAGATATAATTGCACTGGAAAACGTACAGACGAGGATGACAAAGCTGATCCCATGTGTCAGAAATCTTGACTCACGAAATCGTAATGACACGATTGCAAACCATACGGTCTGGAGTTTTGAGACTGTGATCGCGGGTTCTATCCCCGCCCGTGGTATGGTTCATCAGAAATCTTCCCTATGAGGATAGACTGAGGGGCCTGAATCTGCACTCTCTAGAAAGGCGTAGAAATAGGGATATGACTGAGGTGTATAAATGGAAAACAGGAATAAATAAAGGGGATGTAAACAGCATGGAAATAAATGGTATAAAATACCGACAAAATGGAAATATAAACACACATGCAGTATAATGTGATCATTTATTGACAACGCTTCAACGTTCAAGCTCTCCAAGACAAGTTCAACCAGGTCGAGCCTTCAATCCAGTTCACACTTGAAGAAGAAGTCGACAACACTCTTCCTTTCCTTGATGTTCTTCTCTGCAAAGCTGACCATGAACTTCGTTTTAAAGTCTATCGAAAACCCACCAACCAAAACGATCTTCTCCACTTCTACTCTCACCACGACACCAAAACTAAACGTGGTGTAATTATAGGCTTCTTCCTACGTGCACTCAGAATCTGCAGCAATGAGTTTCTTGAGGAAGAATGTACTATAATAGAACAAGTATTTTCTAAACTCCACTATCCTCGTCACTTCATCAGAGACTGCAGACGACGGGCATTAAACATCTTCAACACACCCAGAGAAGACACTGCCAAGAAGAGATACATAGTCCTCCCCAACTCCACTGCCAAACACGTTTCCAACGTCTTTTCCAATACCTCATTTAAAGTATCTACCTCCACAACCACGACCATCAAGGACATTACCAGTAATAGACATGACAAACTTCCATCCTCTGTAGGTGTATGCGTAATCCCTTATAATGACTGCAGCAAATTATACGTAGGCGAAACATCAAGAGACCTCCAAACACGTATTTCAGAACACCAATACGCAAGCAGGTCTGACGATCCAAGGAATGCCTGTGTACAACACCGTAAGTCAAACAACCATTTAATAAACTACAGAAACTAAAGACTTATGGCCAGAGAAGACAACACTCAATACCGAAGAATCCTGGAATCATCGCTTATCTCCATATCCAACAACTTCAACCAGAACAATGGCTTCTATAACATAACTGAACCACTTGCCAAGAAGCTTCATTGCTATCCCACATAAGAACATAGGAATGGAGGAACACTGCAGAAGGTCTACTCACATACTTATGCAATCTCCCTTCCAAGCTACCCAAGATTTTAGACTCTAAACCCCGCTCGGTACATCATCAGATGCAACATTCTCCACCTGACCCAGCATTCTGAACCTGACTATAAATACTCGCGTACCTTCCACCCCAGGTAGATCTGTTTGTGACTTGAAAAAGCTCACTGTGTGGGCGAAAAGTTGTCAATATAGGATCACATTATACTGCATGTGTGTTATTTCCATGTAAATAGCATGCTGAAAATATCCAGCCAAGACAGGACACGCAGCAATGTGTTCAAGTTGGAAAAGTTCAGATTCAGGAAGGACATAGGAAAGCACTGGTTTGGTAACAGTTGTGGATGAGTGGAACTCCCGAGTACCGTCATAGAAGCTAAGACCTTGTATAGTTTTAAAAATAGGTTGGATAAATACATGAGTGGGTGAGAGTTGGACCTGACTAGCTTGGGCTACCAGGACTGGTGCCGTGTTCCTTAAGTGGAAGTTTACCTGACTAGGTGGTCATTGTTCTAGGCCGGGGGTGGCATGGACCTGCTTCGCATGGGTCAGTAGGATAGTTGCAGTGTTCTTTCTTATGTTCTTATGATATCCCAAGGAGTCGGACTGTCTGAAATCTGGTAGAAGTTTGTCATGCCCCTATTGTTAACCTTTCTTTAATATTACATTGCAGTCATTTCCTTTAATAGCTAAATTGGAAATGGACGTCCTTGTATTATTAAGGCTTATTCTTATTAACAATTATTATTATTTATGTAACATGGCGATGATAAGTTAAATTGAAGGTATAGCAACATACCTGCCACTGTGAATACCAGTCTATGGTTAGTTGTGGTGTTCGATGGTTATACCCCCCTTCCCCCCCCCCGTTTTGTTGAACTACTCGACCGAGTGTTGGTGAGTCACGTCACGTGGCCCACCTGACCTGTATGCTCAAGGTTAAGGGACGAGCAGTGAAGTAGTAGCAGCCAACGAGAACATTCCTGCTCTCGTCTGGTAACTGGCTAAGGTTGATTATCCGGCCTGGACTTATTCTGTGGTATTCTGACTGCTTCCAAATGGGAAATAAGACCTTATTCACTAAAGTAATCTCTGTATATATATGTTATGTCTAGGATCTCATCCTAATCATGTGTTATAAAAGCCTTATATATATATTTCAGACAATATAGAACAAACAAGCATTCTTAACTTGTATACGGTAATTCATATAGTATTATTATTGGCTTTATGTTCTATTATAAATATACTTCATTAAAATAAGATTTCCAGAGGATTACTATTACCCCAACCTCTTTGACCAATGTTGTTATGCTCTAACCAGAAGGAAACTGAGTGGTTACAACCCATGGAGTGTAACAAGTGGGGGCCTGTCCGGGAGCATAACATTGAATGTGATTTAAAATGAGTGCAGAAATGGCAGAGAGGTTTGAAGACATAACAAGGGAGAGATTACAGAAATTGAAGCTTCAGTCTTGTTAGCAATTAGCATGAAGCTTGGGCATAAAATACGACAGACATTTTACTGCCCAGACAGTCAGATGTATGATGCAGAATGTCCTTTATCCAGATGAGCAGGATCCAGAGAATGAGAACGGAGAAGTAGATATTCCTCCTCTTTCGAATTCTTTACTACAGACACCCGAGGCTGGAACTATGAGGCTAACAACCCCTACTGGAGACGACGGGCATCAACTTCCCGGTACTCGGAAAGACGATGCTGCTACAACAACTCCAATTCCCTCTCCAAGGACTAAATGGGGAACAGAAGTGCATCAGGCTAAGGAAACACTTCGAGGTAAACCCTTTACAGATGTTTTAGAAATGGAATAAGAGAAAGACCTATTGGATGATGAACAGGTTCCACTTCAAGTCCCTCTAGCTCTTCTGACTACTATTCAATCAAAGGAGAATTTCGAACGTCTGGAACATATTTCATCACTTCAAACCTCCTTTGTAGAAGCCCAGATAAAACTAGAAAGGGAGAATTTTGAACGCGAATCTTTGCTCTATGAACGGGAAGTACTGAGAAAGAAAAGAGAATCAAGTAATATGCATACGATCCCTTCTTTCGACCTTAGTAAAGCAGCCTCTTTAACGCCTAAATTTGGTGAAGATAATGTAGATTCATTTTTTGAGGCATTCGAAAATCAGGCGAGTGATGCAATGGCCTCCTAAATATTGGGCTGCTTTAATACATTCATCGTTAATAGGAAAAGCCCAAACTATAACTGCAGACTTACCTTTTGAACAATATTCTGATTACACTTGGGTAAAAGATTGTCTTTTGAAAGCTTATGACCTGTTACCTGTTAGTTACTTAAAGATGTTTAGAACTCTGAAGAAATATCCTCAGCAATCTTGGGTGGACTTTGCTAGACAAATGCTCTCAGCTTTCGAGCGTTGGTGTAGGGCCGCGGGAGCCTTCCCAGTAGTCACTTTCCCAGCTGATATTACATGAAGACCTTTTTAAATATTTCCCGGAGAGGGTTCAAACATACCTTTTGACATTTCCTACTACTAACTTACTAGATACTGCTGCCCACGCAGATCATCTTGAAATTTCCCATGCTATAACCGTAGAAATGGCTAAGACCCTGGAAAAGAAATCTGCTTCCCAAGGTTTTAGTTCAAGATTGACTACTAGGAAAGCTCCAGCTGTCAAACCTTTGAAGGAGGTGTTTTCAGGAAAAAAAACAGGTGACAAACGGCTCATTTTCCAGGCATTACCCTAAAGATCAATTACCACTGTGCCTTTTTTGTAATAAGTTGGGGCATAGGCAGTTCCAGTGTTGGCATAAACAGAGAGAAGATAAAACCCAACCAAGAGGGAGATATCCTACTCAGGTAATAAATTCCTCTGAGGTAATAAATTCTAGCAGTCTAATAGATGACTTTACCACGATAGTACTTCAGAAGAAAAGGTCCAAACAGCTATGGAACCCTACTTTTCCAAAGGGAAGTTTGGACTCTGTAAAGAGAAGTTAGTAAACATCACGACCTTCGACATACTGGCAGCTATCTCTCTTTGTTAAGATCAAACCTGGTAAAGTTACCTAGGAGTAACGAGCCCTGGCTGGACGTATTATTAGTCTGATGGAGGCACAATAATAAAGGTCCCCATTATAAGGATTTATGAAGAACTGCCTGGATATAAAAGCTGTATTAATGTGGGACTTTCAGATAAACCTTTCCCCATTGCCGGCGTAGATCTATTAATTGGGAATGAAATTGATCAACTAGAGATGCCCAAAGAGCCTCTGTTTTAGATAAACCCTGCGATATAAATTATGCATTAGAAGCTTCTGAGGCAGGGCTAGATTTATTCCCCCTTAATGTGATCACCAGAGCCATGGTTAAAATCTCTAAAAATGTGGATATTCAACAGCCATTAGAAATATCCGACGAATTAGGTTTGAACTTCCTGTTTAGTGAAGCAATTCAGTCCAGACCCACAGGTGACACTAAGAATGTTTTACCAGTCACTGCAGACCTAGCTAGAAAATGTAATAAAGAAGAATTTCTTATAGCTCTAAAGGACGATTAAAGTTTAACCAATAAGGATAGAGAGGAAGGTTTCCTTTTAGATGGGGACGGTTTTCTTTGGAGAAGAAATAATGACTATTTCAAAGGGAAACTTGTTAGTGGTGCCATCATTCTTGCATAATATGGTATTTGAACTAGCACATGATAATCCACTGGGAGGTCATTTAGGATCCCGTAAGACCGAGAAGATCCGGAAATATTTTTATTGGCCTCAGATGACGACCTACATTGCTGACAAACTACGGAAATGCCATGTTTGTCAAATAATAGGCAAAACAGTGCACAATCCCGCGTCTGCCCCTTTACTTCCAATAAAAAGCCCTGAAGAACCTTTTGAAAGAATACCGATTGTGTAGGACCGTTGCCCCGCACAAAAAGGGGTAACCAGTATATCTTCACTATCATAGATATGGCAATGTGGTATCCTGACGCTATTCCAATGGCCAAAATTAATTCCAGAAATATAGAAAGAGCTTTAATACGCTTCTTTGCACAAGTAGGCATACCACGCGAAATTCAATCGGACCAAGGTTCAAATTTTACGTCAAAGGTTTTTAAAGAGGCTGTGTCACTATTAGGAGTAAGACAGATCCTCTCTACAGCATATCATCCCCAGTCACAAGGAGTGCTAGAAAGATTCCACCAAACCCTTAAATCTACTTTACGTGCTTACTGTGAGCAATATTCTCGTGAATGGGATAAAGGTTTACCCTTTCTTCTCTTCGCCCTCCGCGAAGCTGAACAGGAAAGTACTAAATACTCTCCATTCAACTTGATTTTCGGACACCGGGTATGAGGATCCCTAGCAATATTACGAGATTCTTGGATAGGGAAGAGAGGACCTCTTCATCCCAGTCATCTGCTTTGGAAAGAACATCTCTCCAAATTGAAAAGCTTAGCTGCTGTGAACCTGACCGAAGCCCAAGCCAAAATGAAGAAATCGTATGACCAAAAAGCTAAATCACGTTCATTCTCTGCCAATGAATTAGTGTTAGCTAAAACTTAATTCCAGGACATTCGTTAAAACCTCGATATGTGGGGCCTTATGAGATAGTAGACAAAGAAAATGAGGTGAATTATCTGGTCCGTGAACCAGGACGTCGCAAGAAAATTAAGAGGTATCACATAGATAGCTTAAAAAAGTACGAGTCTAACCTTCTCCCTACTAATATCACCTCTTGTGAGGGAAAAGTTCAATAGATAGAAGTAGCGAGGGAGTATATAGTAACAGTTTCATTGCCGGCTATTTGTTAAGGTAGGGTAAGTCAAGCTCCCGCTATTCCCACCTTTTTCCCCCACCCCAAAAGTGATAGTTTGACTGCCGGCTGCTTGTTAAGGTAGGGTCAGTCTAGCTCCCACTATCCCTTCCCCTCCTCCTTCCCCCATCCCCCCGAAAGGTGACGTGTGGGGCTCTGGTCCAAACAGTAATCACTAGACTCACAGCTCCCAGCACTACTGTAAGTACATGCCTGCCTTGTATTCCAGTGAATTTATGGGTTGAAAGCTTCACTTTTGACCAATAATAAACTTAGTCTTTTCAGCCTTGCTCTATGTTGACTGTTGTAATAATCACCACATCTTTTAGGTATTGTACTTATCATGGAAAGTGATTATTTAAGCAGTGGGTAACCTGTCTATCTTTTCAGCTTGGATGACAGAGAGGGTCACCTGTCAATCAACGAGAAGAACTGGAGATGGACTAACGTCCTGAGACTTCCCCTTTTTGGATTTAATTACCTGTGCACCTGTATGAAATTGCAGCACGTTACCCCTCATCATTGCAGCGGTAAAGAACCTGCTTTCCTGTCATCGGGATATAATACTCAAGGCTATACTGTGAAGAACTAGCCAGTGGGTCGTAACCAACACCTGCGAGACCCCCCCCCCATCATCAGCAATGGCTACGATTTCAACAACACAGTGTCACCAACACCAGACACCCCTATATATATTAGTGTTGAATTCAGTTATCATTTATATTTTTCCTTTTCTTTAATGTAGGATTAATATTTCATATTTAAGTGTTTTATATTTTATATTTTCTATATAATAAAGTGTTTATGTCTGTTATTAATTTTCCTGAGGAGGAGCCAGCCTTGGTAATACTGTCTGAAGTTATTACAGGGCTGAGTAAGCCTTCACACCTCTATTCAACCTACATCCACAGAAATTAGGAATGATACTGTAAGAGAAGTAAGAGAATTTCGACTTCTTAATTCAGAAGTTTTGAAACTAGACCTTTTCCTGGAAGTTATTCCTACCCCCCAAAAATCTCAAATAAAAGAGTTAATCACTAAATATAACTCCATCTTCCAAGATATCCCTACTCCTTGTACCTTGGGTTTTCACGATATTGAATTGTTAGAAGATAGTCCAATAAAGCAATCCCCTTACCGGGTCTCCCCTGCTAAGCAAGAATTAATTCAGCAAGAGATAAACGCCTTACTGGAATAATATCATTTGATAGAACCCAGTTGGACACCTTGGGCCTCTCCATGTTTATTGGTCCCAAAGCCCGATGGTACCGTGCGCCTATGCACGGATTATCGTAAAGTAAATTCAGTCACTAAGCCAGATGGGTTTCCATTACCCAGGATTGATGATTTAATAGATGCTGTGGCCGGTGCCTACTTTGTGACCAGATTAGACTTATTGAGAGGATATTACCAGGTACCATTAACTCCTAGGGCCCAAGAGATTTCCGCGTTCGTAGTTAAGAACGGACTATTTACCTATAAGGTTATGCCTTTCGGCTTGTGTGACGCCGCCTCCACTCTCCAGAGAATTATGAACATTTTAGTCCAACCCTTAGAAGGCGTAGAGGCATACTTGGACGACCTGGTGGTTTTTAGTGATGACTGGCAGTCTCATTTAGAAAGATTGGAGCAACTACTGAAAGCATTGCAGAAATACAATTTCACTGTAAATTTACAAAAATGTGACTTTGGTAAAGCCCAGATTAAATATCTCGGTTTTAAAATAGGGAAGGGACTAGTAACCCCCGACCAATTAAAGGTCCAAGCTATTTTAAATTTTCCAACGCCTCAGGACAGGAAAGCCCTCCAACGGTTTTTGGGGATGGCTACTTACTACAGGCGTTTTTGCCCGAACTTTGCTCAAGTTGCCTTCCCCCCTCACTAAATTGACCAGTCCTAAATATAAATTTAACTGGGACGAGAATTGTGAACAGGCTTTTAAACCTTTAAAACGTTTCCTTTCCTCCACCCCAGTATTGCGAGCACCCAATTTCCAAGTTTCTTTCACCCTCCATGTTGACGCCAGTGATGCCGCAATAGGTGCTGTCTTATTGCAATCTTTCCAACACGGTAATATTCTGCATCCAATATGTTATTTTTCCTATAAATTGAAAGAATATCAAACGTCTTATTCAACCACTGAAAAAGAACCCCTGGCTTTAGTCTTGTCCTTGGAACACTTTGACGTATACCTCGGTTATACTCATCTGATATTTACTCAGACCATAATCCACTAACTTTCATAAATTCTATGAAATCAAAAAATGGTAGATTACGCTGGGCTTTAAGGATCCAACCTTACCGCATCTCCATCTTTCACATAAAGGGTTCGAGTAACTTTTAGCTGATGCTCTCTCTCGGTCCTAATATATTGCCTAACTACGGAAATTCTTTGCAGTCTAGCAGTGTTTCTGGTCCATTTCTAGGAAGTGGATGACTGAGCTCGGAGAGAGATGTATCTCCATCCCCTTGAGTCATCTCTTACACCAGGCGGATGGTTCCTTCTACACCATCAGCATCTTAAACGCCGAGGTATTTGCTTGTGGGCCGGGGTGTCTTTAATATTACATTGCGGTCATTTCCTTTAATAGCTAAATTGGAATTGAACGCCCTTGTATTATTAAGGCTTATTCTTATTAACTATTATTTATGTAACGTGGCCATGATAAGTTAAATTGAAGGTATAGCAACATGCCTGCTGCTGTGTGTACCAGTCTATGGCTAGTTGTGGTGTTCGATGGTTATACCCCCCTTCCCTCCCGCCTTTTGTTCAACTACTCTACTGAGTGTTGGCGAGTCACGTCACGTGACCCACCTGACCTGTATGCTCAAGGTTGAGGGACGAGCAGTGAAAAAGTAGCAGCCAACGAGAACACTCCTGCTCGTCTCTGGTAACTGGCTAAGGTTGATTATCCGGCCTGGACTTATTCTGTGGTATTCTGACTGCTTCCTAATGGGAAATAAGACCTTATTCACTAAAGTAATCTGTGTGTGTGTGTGTGTGTGTGTGTGTGTGTGTGTGTGTGTGTGTGTGTGTGTGTGTGTGTGTGTGTGTGTGTGTGTGTGTGTGTGTGTGTGTGTGTGTGTGTATGATATATATATATATATATATATATATATATATATATATATATATATATATATATATATATATATATATATATATATATATATATATCTTCTCTGAAGGAGGGGTGTTAATGTTGCAGTTTAAAAACTGTAGTGTAAAGCACCCTTCTGGCAAGACAGGGATGGAGTGAATGATGGTGAAAGTTTTTCTTTTTCGGGCCACCCTGCCTTGGTGGGAATCGGCCAGTGTGATAATAAAAAATAAAAATTATATATATATATATATATATAAAATATATATATATATATATATATATATATATATATATATATATATATATAATGTTATATCTAGGATCTCATCCTAATCATGTGTTATAAAAGCCTTATATATATATTTCGGACAATATAGAACAAGCAAGCATTCTTAATTTATATACGGTAATTCGTATAGTATTATTATTGGCTTTACGTTGTATTATAAATATACTTCATTAAAATAAGATTTCCAGAGGATTACTATTACCCCAACCTCTCTGACCATTGTTGTTATGCTCTAACCAGAAGGAAACTATCTGAGTGGTTGCAACCCTTGGAGTGTAACATGTTAAACTGCTAAATTTTGCCACACTGCCGGTTACTGCCGCGTCCAATTTATCAACTTACAGTCCGGCCGGAGTCGAACTGGAACATCTACTGACTGGTAGCCCTCTTTGATTTCCCTCTTAATGTCATGAGCGCGGTAGGTTGAGTTGCTCTCCGAAGAACCAACAGACACTGACCACCCACTACCGAATTAGATAAAACGAATGAGCAAATTCATTAGCAGCAAAGGTAACATACCCACAAGCTTCAAGTTTATCACGGCAGGAAGAAATAACGTGCCTAACATTACTCATGATAGAAATAATGTGCACATTCTTATACACATTCCAGAAATCAAAGTCCGCCTCTGAGACTTGTACCAAGTCATCTTCGAAACAGGAAGTTGTATTAGGGTCATGGCCAGCCATAGTAACATATTACCCGACCAAATGTTTCTATAAACCATGTCTACAAAAATCGTTAGGGTAGCCAGGGGCGTGAGGAGGTATTTTACTGACAGACAAGTTTTTATTTCTGTTACGTTATATGGGAGAAAGACAGCAGAGTAAAAGTGCTTTGCCAGTTGTCTTCAAACTCCATATTAATCCGATAAGTAGTGCATGTGTTTCGAGGACCACTCTTCATGCTACCCAGGGCACAGTCCCAAAACAGCTCACCCAGAGCTAAAAAACGAAGGCTTAGCAAAAGCGCCTATTTAAAGCGAGAGCACCAGAGCATTTGGCTAGTAATGGACGATGAGCAAATAACAAGAGTGCTACGAGATGCACACAGTCACCAACACTGGAACCTCAGCTGACCTGGGTAGTACTTCCACCACCAGACAGCAGCCATATGAACCACCCAATGTGACACCAAATGGTCCACCTCAGTGTCCACCTGGTGGTCCATTAATCTGTGTGTGGTGCGAACCATCTCAACACTGCAGTTGGTGGAACCGTAAGACATGTAACAGATGGTGATCCCTTCCGTACTCCCCTGGAGCGAAATTTAATGAATGGGAAAAAATGTCTGCTATTTAAGCTAAATTAGTTAGAGAGGATTTCTGAGTTCCTTGTCTTGGTGGGCCACTCAAACCCGCCACAACTTTAAGGTGACCTAGCATCAGCAGGGTCGTCTCATATATATATATATATATATATATATATATATATATATATATATATATATATATATATATATATATATATGCAGAGTGACAGTGTAAATACACTCAGAGGTGTATCATTATCAATGAATGTATACCTAGTGTTGTGTGTATTAGTTTATGCTCACCCCGAGAGTTATGAATACACTAAGAGATATACGAGAGTATTTATGCCGATTTGTGTGTTTATTAATGAATATACACAGAGGTGTGTATCTCTGAAGTATATATACAGGTGTGTGTTTTATCTTTCAGTGTATATCTACTGAAAGATACATACCTCGTGGGGTATATACACAGTTATTTCTCGATGTATTAATAGTGAGACACCTTTCACTATTAATACGTCTAGAAATAACTGTGTATATACCCCAGTTCACGATGTACACAGCATCAATGATACATACCTCTCGGTGTTTATAGTGTTGGTGGAAATGCTGCGCTAAAAATTATTTACTATGTTTCTAAATAAGTTTCCTTGAAGCATATAAAATGTATGTCTCCATAGCTTCTTACGCTACTTTTCTGAAGATGATACTGGGTGTAATAAAGTTGGTAGAATTACCGACAATATGTAAAGTAAAAAGAAAAGTGCAACTAATGTGACATTTTTCTTATGACAACGTTTCGCTCTCCAGGAATTTTGTCAAGCAGTTACAAATACAGAAACTTCTGTATTTGTTACCCAGCAACCCTAAACCAGCACACATGTATGGTTTACTCAAGACCCATAAACATAATAATCCTCCCAGACTAATCACGTCAGGTATAGGCAGTGCACCACACAAACTTGCCGGAGTTCTTGCCAGACATCTTTCCTGCCTTCTGGGGACCATCAGCCCCGCTCATCTTAAATATTCAGGCGACCTTCTCAACCGCTTCCGAAACCTCTCCATCCGTAACAAGATTAAGCAGTTTGGACGCGACTTCCCTCTTCACAAAAGTACCTACCACTAAAGCCATCGAGGTTTTACGACGTAATGTCAATCAGGACCTTTTTCTTCCTCTACCTCCCGGAGATTTTGTTGACATGATTGAACTCTGTGTTAATTTCAACTGTTTTTCTTTCAATAACAGGCTCTTCAAACAAACCTACGGCATGGGAATGGGGTCCCCATTAGTGCCGTCTTAGCCAACTTGTACATGGAACACCTAGAGTCCGAACACTTCGCCAACATCATCCCTTCAAGCGTCACTTAGTTACGTTACGTGGACGACGTCCTCGTAATAACTCCCAAACGTTTTGATGTACGGAATCTTCAGGCAAGGCTCAACGCAGTTGAACCGGCGATCCAGTTTACACTAGAAGAAGAGTCCAATGACAAGCTACCTTTCCTCGACGTCCTCTTTCACAAAGTAGACAACAACCTAAGATTTCAAATTTATCGGAAACCTACAAATAAAAATCTCACACACTTCTATTCCAGTCAAGATACCAAGACCTAAAGAGGCATCATCATCGGATTTTTCCTGAGAACATAGCGAATTTGTAGTCCTGAGTTTCTTGACAAGGAATGTAAATACATTCACCAAATCTTCACTGATTTACATTTTCCTTCCTTTTCATCAAAGATTACAAGAAAAGAGCTCTTCAGATCATTAATTCTCCACGCACCAACACCACTCCCAACAAAGTTATAATTCTTCCCAACAGCCAGGTTGCACTGAACGTTTCTAAAGCACTTTCACAAGCTAACACCAGAGTCGCCATCGCTTCCAGCACTTCGATAAAGGATCTAACCAGAACAAAATCCAAGCACCACGAACCAGTCAACGCAGGGGTTTACACTATACCCTGTGGAGGCTGCGACAAGATTTATGTAGATGAAACAGCAAGAAACCTCGACACTCGCCTCAATGAACACATTTACGCATGTAGGAACGATACCTTGAACAACGCCTGTGTACAACACCGAAATTCCACCAATCATCTCATGAAGTTCAGAGACGCCCGATTAGTGATCAAAGAAACTAATTCCCGCAGACGCAAGTGCCTTAAATCTTCACTAATAGCTGTTTATAATACAGTTAAACAAAAAGGCATCTTCACCATCTCTAAAGTTTTAGCAAGAATCCTCCTGAAAACAGTAAACCCTGCCATCATAGTCTTTCCTGTTAATACTACACAAAGCACATTACAGAGAATGAACATTGAAACAGGCTGCCTCTATCCAGCCTCCAATAGAAATATTTGTCTAACCTATTTTTGTTACGTAAGTAATAGCTTTTATATCATTTTACTCATGTGCGAGTTAATTGTTCTAACACACTGTATTACTACTACCACTAGAATTGCACCTCACTCTGAGCCTATATATACCCTCTGTGTCCATGTACTGTTTGTAACAGCTTGACAAAGCTCCTGGAGAGCGAAACGTTGCCACAATAAAAATGTCACATTAGTTGCACTTGTGTCCTTTTACCTTACATGATACTGGGTGTATAATAAACTAGCCGCTACCATCCACAGGACTTACGTGATTCACAATAAGTTCGCCGCTACTGTCCAGAGGATGAATAGTGATTGAAGAGTGTTCTAGCCTCTTCCATTCTAAAGATGGATATGGTGTTCGCAGTTGACTAGTTGCTACCGTCCACAGGATGGATATACAGTACACAATAAAAAAGCTTTTTCAACAAGAACTATACCTAATAACATCTCTCAATGTTTAATGACAACTTTTTAATGTATATGCATTGTGATTATACTCTAAGGTCACAAGAAATAATATGCAATTTGTTTAATGAAAATGAGTGCCGCTGATTTTGTGACGAGTTTCCAGTATGTTTCAGAGTTAGAAAATGTTGGAGAACCCACGTTACTTTCCTGTTATAAAAGTGATATCCTGGACTGCCTTAGGTATCACGCAAAATCCTCTAACACCGTCTCGATCGGCTCCCAAATTATAGGAAAATAAAAATCGGATCCAGGACTAAGAGGATGACCACGTGAGAGGGATAGGTTGCAATCCACCACATGAGCCAGACGGATAGGTTGCAGTTCACCACGTGAACAACGGGAATAGGCTACAGTTCACACGTGAATGAGAGAGATAGGTAAATCATTATCGTAGAGCTCGCAACAACCAAGACGACTTAAGTTTCAAGGATACAGCCTGAGGCGAGTAAAGTGTTACATATTGCAATGCTTTGTGCAATCTCTTATGTTCCTCTACAAGGAACCTTAACTAAGTAGTAAAGGACGATGACTATCAACCAAGTTTTTAAAACCCATTTAAAGGATAGGTACAAATCTATTAATTTTGTTCTACGTATTTACATGGCGATGAAAAACTTGATTCTGCATAAATTCATGAGTAGGATTGTTATTACTGTACTCAGTTCTCCAATCAGATCATACATTTCCGCTTGCTTCAAATTTTTCTAAAACTCCGAAAAAACTTTTGGAGGACGAGTTGGACATTTGATATGGTCTTAAACGTGTTAATCCGGCATGAAAACATATTTAATTGCTCAATTATTTAACCTAAATCACGATACATTTGAGTCAAGGTTCTTAGAACAAAAGTTTCCAGAACTCAAGGTTTTATGATGCTCGAGCAATGCACACACAATGTGAGGCGGGAAAAAGTGTCGCTACTGACACGTGGCAACATCACCGCCACTTACGCTAGATTGGTCTTATAAGAGAGGAATCACAATATGGAAGAGGGACCATAGTAAAGCGGCGTCCTAAAGATAACATATTTACAGGATACATATTTTACTTTTGAGTTAAACTACTGTATGTAGTAGGAATGTATTATGTATGGCTTTAATAGTCTCAGGGGGATCCTTCATCAGGGCCAAATTCAATCCCTGATGCTTCTGCTAGTAGATATACGTCTTGCAATTTCCTACCTGGAGGGTAGTTACAAATTAAATTTTCTCGAGTATTGCAAATTTTTGTTACTATTTTGGGTAATGAAAATTTCATCGACATATTTATGAGTCAATGTAGAAATGTTTACAGTTCCTTGCATGACCAAACAATGTGAGAAAACAACCTTCACAGTTTCTTCACTATCATGATGAGCAACAGAGATGCCCAACTGTGGGAACACTCAAGATACAATGTCAAGAATTTGAGTGAGGGATCAGCTTTAGTACCTGGAAGTTTTTTCTCACATAAATATCATAAATATACGAATGCACTTCCTAAAAATAGCAATCTGTAAGGAGGAAGGAGAGCTTGGGAATGGAAATCATGCTAAAACCTGGCTGAAAATGTGAATTGTAGCCTGACAAATTACAGTCGTGTTGGAAGTAACGACGATGTTTGGTTTAGGTTTATAGGGACGTCAGATCTTTCCATCCTTACCCAGGCACCAAAATAAAAATGACGAGACTGAGTACAATCCAAGATCTGCAACTTGGATGGATTACATCCTAGCAGAGATGAGGGCAACTCTCCCAATATAGGCATGTTTGTCAATCAAATAATTACTCTCACACACAAACAGCTTGTAGCGATCCATCACCCAAGTTATATAATTCCCATTGAGCGAAAATCACCGCAATAAAAGTTTCCAAACGTTGAACATGTGTCTAATTTATAAATTTGTGGCGATACATAAAGCACTTCAACGTGTTGGTAACCCTACTCCTGACTCCCTCATTAAGACAAGTTCAGTGGGAACATTCATCTCGCTTAAGGAACTCAAGCATGAGAACCCACTATTAACACGTAGAATAAGACAGATAGCAATGTATTTTATAGTACAAGGAGATATGTGGTCCTTAATTGCATTCCTTCATATGTTAATATCGCAGGTAAAAAGGCTGACGAGCTGGCAATTAAAGAAACCCAGGCACCAGAGGATAGCTAGCAGGTACAATAATAGCATTTTTGCTCCTAATTCTCTTAATATTTTGCCAGAGGTCATAGTTATTGCAAAGCGAATTAAATTTAATAATAATTTAAATAATTAATAACGCCATATAAAGCTTAGCCTATGCAATATATTATTTTATATTTGAAAATATAACAATATTAGTTTGATAGTGTCTTTTTTTTTTTTTTTTAATTTTTCTTGCCTTAACGTTGTAACAGGAGGAGGCAGATCGACACCATGCCCAGCCCTTCTAGGGTAGGGTAGGTACCTGAGCCCGAGCCTTTAGCTCACAAGACTGTCATTCCCATTTGCCCCCTTGGGGCGGGGATGGCATACCAGAGAGGCCTAGCTTATGGCTAGGCCTGGGGACAATTGGTCCCAAAGATGAGGAGGTACTTATGCCTCCTCCCATGGGAGACTTAGGTCTCAGACACTCCCTAAAGAGGGAGCCAAGGCCGGGCCACCACTTGGACAAGGCCCGGGCCGGGAGAATACCGGCTAATATTTAATAATAATAATAAGGAGGAGGCAGCCGTTTAAGCAACCCGTCTCTTTCATAAGAGACCTCTTTTAAATTTTAACAAAACTGGATGCCTCAGCAGTGTGCTGGGAGGAGGTGTTGTTGACCTGTTATGCTGATTATACTTCACGGTCACCGTAAAGGTGCTGGTGAGGACCAGGTTTATGAATTTGTATGTTCTGCTT
>NC_091292.1:34665984-34675984 GCF_038502225.1 Cherax quadricarinatus
ATCCTTATTCACAAAGTAGATAATCTAAGATTTCAAGTTTACCGAAAACTTACAAACAAAAATGATCTCACACTTCTATTCAAGATACGGAGACCAAAAGAAGCATCCCCAACAGATTTTTCCTAAAAGCACACAGAATTTGTAGTCCTGAGTTTCTTGACGAGGAATGTACATACATATATCAAACTTTCACTTATTTACATTTTCCTCCCCCTTTCCACCAGACTGCAAGAAAAGAGCTCTTCAGATCATTAATTCTCCACGCACCAACACCACTCCTAACAAAGTTATAATTCTTCACAACAGCCAGGTTGCACTGAACGTTTTCAAGGTACTCGCACAAACTAGCACTAGAGTTGTTATCGCATCCAGCACTTCCATAAGGGATCTAACCAGGACAAAATCTAACCACCATGAACCAGTCAATGCAGGCGTTTACACTAGACCCTGTGGAGGCTGTGATAAAATGTATGTAGGTGAAACAACAAGGAACCTCGAAACATGCCTTACCAAACACATTAATGCAAGTAGGAACGATAACTTGAACAACTGCTTCACCTCACCCGTCTACAGTATATAAACCACTTCCTCGCGCATATGCATTGTCACATGCCCTACGACATCGACTCCGACCTGTCATACATGTTGATTCCACCTCTGCAATCAATGCCCTCTCCCATCCTCAACCACAGGATAATGTTCACCTCATCACATCGATCCTGAGCATAATGACAGCCTTAGAAGTTCAGTGTAATAGATCGACATTGAACTGAATCCCCAGCCATGCTGGCATCCGGGGAAATGAGGCTGCAGATGATGCAGCCAAGGCAGCAACAGACTATCCACATGTTGGGATTACTGTCCCAATCAGCCTACGACAGACCAAACTGGTGGCTGCCAGAGCCACGAAACTTATGGGGGAGGTCTTAGGTGATACCCCATCTCAACAGTGGTACCGAGCAGCGACTCAGGGAGAACCCCCTCCATATGATAGAAGCTGGTCCAGAGCGCAGTGTACCGCCATCCATCGGCTTCGTTTGGGCTTTCCCACAGCCAAGATGATGGTAGACAAGGCTGAGGAGATGTGCCAGTACTGTCAGCACGTTGTCCAGCGGCCCCTAACACACTATCTTCTAGAGTGCGAAGCTACTGAGACACTCCGCAGGCAACTAGGGGTGATATTCCCTCCCGAAGAGGACCCAGAGATGACTGCGGCCACACTAGTGTACCATGGGGTCAACGAACCAGACAAGCTGTTACCTGTGATAATGACATATCCTCCTCCTCGCTAGTGTCCAGTTACATATGGTGTCGCTTATGAGATGCACCAGTTGAACTGACCAGAGGGGTGCTTGAGCGGCATGCGTCGCATCATTGTGGAAACCTTTCTCCATCGGGAGCCAGAGACGGGTCATCGCAAGATTGGGACCCGTGCCAGGACTATGGTCTTGGCGAACATTATACATACACATACATACATATGCTGTATTCTTTTCAAGACTGGTGGACTGATTACATCGACTCCAGGCTGAGGGACGTATTACCTCAAACTCCTGATCTTCACCATTCTTCTTTGTATAGGACTGATGAAGTCACTGCGTGGCGAAACGTTCCTTCAGTAAAGATACCCCAGTGTTGCACGTGTGTCTAATTTATCGTCTTCAAGCTTATGTTTTAAAACAGCCCCTCTTGATAACAGGCAATATTTCACACTGCTAAGACAGTCAGATGGGTGACTTGTGAACTAGCTTTAAACACTGATTTATCTGGCATACATCTACTACAATCAGCGAGTCGCAGTTTTTTGTTAGAGCAACTTCATTCATTATCGCCTTACCATATATTTAATTTATTGACTTTGCTATAATTGGTTAATTTTTACTGACAGGAAAATCTAACCTAAGCCTAAACTAGCCAAATCTAACTTAGCCCAAATAAACAGAGAAATTTGCTTCATACCGTTTGAGATATCACATAGAATTTAAGAGGAGGGGTTGTGTAAAGTTAAGGAGGAGGAACTCCCAGTCTTCATCTCCAGTCAAGGCAAAATGAGCTAATTCACACACAGGATAACGCAATTAAAGGTTCAGGTACAAACTGCTCAAGTGGCATCTGAGAAGTAAGAGTTGAGAGTGAGCGAGTGTGCCTCGAGTACATGATTACCAGTCAGAGCTAACACAGTGATGTTGACATAACCAGGTCTCTAGTGTTTATGTTGTTCTGTATCCTTCAGAAGCAGCATAACTTAAACACACACACACACACACACAAAACACACACACGCGCACACACACGCATACGCATATGCACGCACGCACGCACACGCGCACACACACACACGCACACACACACACACACACACACACACACACACACACACACACAATATTCACTGAATTTTACTCGCCGAGTTGTTTACAGGTGTGAAAACTGGGCTTCTGGCCCTCGTCCTCTATACGAACTTGATCAACATTGCTAATTTCGACATCGTGCCCCTTGTCATATCTACTCCTCGAACAGTGTCTTTAGTTTTTCATCACTTCCTCGTCCATTTAGTCTAATTTTCAACCACTCTGAAGCTGAAGAAGTACGTAATATTCCTATGGCACATCTGTGTCTTCAGCTTGAACACAAGTCCAAATGTGCCCCTGAAAAATACTTGTCAACAAATACTAACGGCTTCTTGGTTTTGAATCGGTTCAGTCCTGGGACTAACTTCAAATATATGTTGTGACTAAGGTCTTAAGACCAAAACGTTTCCATAATAAATCAGCTAAAGTGTTTGTTCACGAGTCTTTTCCCCACTTTGTCAGTCTCAACATAACAGGTATCACCTCTTGTATCTGATACTCCTTAGTAAAACAGTCTATACCTTTGTTTTATAGAGTCCTCGTAGCATGTGAATCGTTGTTTCCTTCTTCCCTCCCCTTTTTTCCCCTAGTTCTCTCGTCTTAGATAAAGTTTATTTCCCTCATTCTCTTGTTGTGCATTTCTCTCAATTTTGGGACTATTCCCGTTGCAAAACCTTTGGACCTTCCCTTACTGCTGCACACGTCTCACCAGGTGGGGTCTCCACACTGGGACTACGTACTTAACAATTGATCAAAGTTGTGTATAATGTTCAAGAGAGAATTACTGAGTTAGGTATAATGTCCTGAAGTTATCATTTGATCACTGATATTTAGGATTCTTCTACCAGCCATCGCAGAGTGAAGTGCTGTTCTCCAGTGCTACGGAGCGAAGCTGGTGGAGCGGTACTGTGCGCTACGGTTGACTTTGTTAGAAAATGCGGTACAAAATCACTGCGCAATATTTTCCTAACCGTACGGTACTGTACTTTTTAGGAACGAAAAAGAAAAATACTGTACCGAACACCCAGCCTTGATTATAGAGTTAAAGATATCGCCACCAAATATGGGTGGCGAGACAGGATATAAGGAAAAGTCCAGGTGATATCCACATTACCAAATGTAGTGACGGAAAATTATGACAATCAAGTGGTGACACAATTCCTCACCAGGACATGAAGCGTGCTGAGGTGGCACGGGCACTTGAGGTGGTACTGGCACTTGCGGAGGAGGCACTGGCACTTGCTGAGGGGGCACTGGCATGTGCTGAGAAGGCACTGGCGCTTGCTGAGGGGGCACTGGCACTTGCTGAGACACTGGCACTTGTTGAGGAGGCACTGGCACTTGCTGAGGGGGCACTGGCATGTGCTGAGGAGGCACTGGCACTTGCTGAGGGGGCACTGGCACTTGCTGAGGGGGCACTGGCACTTGCTGAGGCACTGGCACTTACTGAGGAGGCACTGGCACTTGCTGAGGCACTGGCACTTGCTGAGAGAGTACTGACACTTGCTGAGGCACTGGCACTTGCTGAGGGGGTACTGACACTTGCTGAGGCGGCACTGACACTTGCTGAGGCGGCACTGGCACTTGAGGTGGCACTGACATTTGCTGAGGTGGCACTGGCACTTGCTACCACGCGAGTGGAGTACACATTTTCAGATTTAAGGTATTAGATAAAGTTACGAGTTGAGAATGACAGAGTTGATGTAACTGAGAAGCACCAGACAGGTCAGTTACATACTAAACTCCACTAACATTATTTACTGTAGTTAAAATTTTACTCTGTCAACATTGTGAAAATCAAGATGGTCCAGTGTTTTACTTACACAGGATGAAAAACGCTTTCCTCGTTGAGAAAACAATTTCATCTGTGTTAGTCTTAAAAAGCCAATGTATTCTATACAAAACCTTTACTAATACTACTGCCTTTCTATTTCTTGTAGCAAGAAACTACTATTCTATTTTCTACTACCACTACTAATGCTTCCATTACCAGCCTTACCACCACCACTACCAATTTTATCTTCCTCTCTTTCTCCCGTCATTGAACCCCCCCCCCCCCTTGCTTATAAATACTGGCTCAATAATTCTTAGTGTGACTTGTAAATCGTCAGAGTCGGACAGAAACTGTCATAAGCTTTTCTCTCTCCTACGTGCGGGTTATTTCCAAATTGTTCCTCCTCCACCTCCCTAATTCTCCCGTACTCCTCCTGCCCGGGTCTTATCCAGATGGTGACCCGTCCTTGGCTTCCTGTCTACGGGGTGTCGTGTGACCTATGTCTCTCATGGGAGGAAGTACAAATACCTCCCACTTTCAGGGACCAACTGTCCCCCTCATATTGTTCCTGTCACGGTGTTGTGCCTTTTTTATTCTTCACTGTATTCTATATTATACAGTCATTAATGTATGTTTTCCCTCTTTCTGTACATAATTTTTTGGGGAGTTTAAATCTATAGTCTTATTCATCAAAATTATTTAACACTGGATAACTGTTTCATTATTTATATTTTGATTATTATGCAGGTTTTTCCCCACAAAGATAAACGACAAAGAAATACTCGGTACAATATTCAAACTGTGTAGTCTTTATCATAATAGAAAACTGAAATAGTTTTTCTTAATTTAGTTGAAAGGAATATTCGTTAACCGTGATGAAATAATGAATTAAACGCATGATGCGTATCGAACATAAATTGTGTGTGGGTGGAGGATGTGTGTGTGTGGGTGGAGGAATGTGTGAGTGGGTGGGGGAGTGTGGGGGTGGGGGAGTGTGTGGGGGCGGGGGATTGTGTGTGTGTGGGTGTGTGGGGGCGGGGGAGTGTGTGTGGGCGGGGGAGTGTGTGTGGGCGGGGGTGTGTGTGGGCGGGGGAGTGTGTGGGCGGGGGAGTGTGTGGGCGGGGGAGTGTGTGGGCGGGGGAGTGTGTGGGGGCGGGGGTGTGGGGGCGGGGGTGTGGGGGCGGGGGTGTGGGGGCGGGGGAGTGTGTGTGGGCGGGGGAGTGTGTGTGGGCGGGGGAGTGTGTGTGTGGGCGGGGGAGTGTGGGCGGGGGAGTGTGTGTGGGCGGGGGTGTGGGCGGGGGAGTGTGTGTGGGCGGGGGAGTGTGTGTGGGTGGGGGTGTGGGTGGGGGAATGTGTGTGGGCGGGGGAGTGTGTGTGGGTGGGGGGTGTGGGTGGGGGAATGTGTGTGTGGGAGGGAATGTGTGTGGGGGAATGTGTGTGGGGGTGAGGGAATGTGTGGGTGGGTGTGTGGGGGTGGGTTGGGGAATGTGTGTGGGTGGGGAATGTGTGTGGGTGGGGAATGTGTGTGGGTGGGGGAATGTGTGTGGGTGGGTGGGGAATGTGTGTGGGTGGGTGGGGGAATGTGTGTGTGGGGGGATGTGTGTGTGGGGGGGGATGTGTGTGTGGGGGGGGATGTGTGTGTGGGGGGGATGTGTGTGTGGGTGGGTGGATAGGGGAATGTGTGGGTGGGTGGATAGGGGAATGTGTGGGTGGGTGGGTGGGTGGGTGTGTGGGTGGGTAGGGGAATGTGTGGGGGTGGATGGGAAAGTGTGTGGTGGGTGGGCGAATGTGTATGGGTGGGAGAGTGTGCATGTGGGTGGGTGAATTGTGTGCGGGTGGGTGGGTGAATTGTGTGCGGGTGGGTGGGTGAATTGTGTGCGGGTGGGTGAGTGGGGAATTGTGTGCGGGTGGGGAATTGTGTCCGGGTGGGGAATTGTGTCCGGGTGGGGAATTGTGTCCGGGTGGGGAATTGTGTGCGGGTGGGGAATTGTGTGCGGGTGGGGAACTGTGTGCGGGTGGGGAACTGTGTGCGGGTGGGGAACTGTGTGTGGGTGGGGGTGAGGGGGTGGTTGGGGAGGGTAATCGGTGTGTGTGTGTGTGTGTGTGTGTGTGTGTGTGTGTGTGTGTGTGTGTGTGTGTGTGTGTACTCGCCTATATACTCACCTATATGTGGTTGCAGGGGTCGAGTCAGCTCCTAGCCCCACCTCTTCACTTGTCGATACTAATTCACTCTCTCTCTGCTCCATGATATTTGTCATACCTCTTCTTAAAGCTATTTATGGAACTTGCTTCCACTACTTCACTCTCCAGATTATTCCAGTTCCTGACTAAAGAAAGACTAAAGAAATACTTCCTAAAATCCCTATGACTCATCTGGGTTTTCAGTTTCCAATTGTGTTCCCGTGTTTCTGTATCCCATTTCTGAAACATTCGATCCTTGTCCACGTTGTCAATGCCTCTTAGTATTTTATACGTTGTTATCATGTCCCCTCTATCCCTCCTATCCTCTAGTGTCATCAGGTTGAGTTCCCTTAACCTCTCCTCATAAGACATACCCCTCAGTTCCGAGACTAACCGTGTTGCAAATTTTTGCACTCTCCAATTTCTTGACGTGTTTGACTAAGAGAGGGTTCCATACTGGCGCTGCATATTCCAGTATAGGCCTTACGTACACTGTGTACAATGTCGTGAATGACTCCTTACTCAGATGTCTAAACGCCAATCTCAGGTTTGCCAATCTCCCATATGCTGCAGCAGTTATTTAATTGATGTGTGCCTCAGGGGACACGTTCGTTATGATGCTTACCCCACGATCCTTTTCTTTAACTGACGTTTGCAGCTGTTGGTTTCCTAACCTGTACTCCGTCTGCGGTCTTCTGTGTCCTTCCCCAGTCTTCATGACCTTACACTTACTGGGGTTAAACTCCAGGAGCCATTTGTCGGACCATACTTGTAGTTTGCCCAGATTCCCTTGTAATCTTAACTGATCCTCTCCCACTTGTATTCTCCTCATCAGTTTCACATCAGCGAACAGTGACAGTTCTGAATCTATTCCTTCCACCATGTCATTCACGTATACAAGAAACAGCACCGAGCCTAGGACTGAACCTTGTGGAACCCCACTCGACACATTCGCCCACTCCGACACTTCAGCACGTACCAACACACGTTGTTTCCTTCCTGTCAGGTATTCCCTGATCCATTGCAGTACTTTCCCCTTTATTCCTGCCTGCTCCTCTAATTTTTGCACTAGTCTCTTGTGTGGTACTGTGTCAAAAGCCTTCTTGCAATCTAAGAAGATGCAATCTACCCATCCCTCTCTCTCATGTCTTACTTCTGTTACCTTATCGTAGAACTCAAGTAAATTTGTGACACAGGATTTCCCATCTCTGAAGCCATGCTGTGTCATGTATGAGCCCAATCTTTTCAATGTATTCCACTACTTTTCTCCTGATAATCTTTTCCATGACTTTACATACTATACAAGTCAGTCACTTAACATAAGAACATAAGAAAGAAGGAACACTGCAGCAGGCCTGTTGGCCCATACTAGGCAGGTCCTTCACAGATCCATCCCACTAATAGAATACAGTGGACCCCCACCTTACAAACGCATCCTGTTACGTTAAACTGGTCTGTAGTTTAATGCTGCCTGTCTGTCCCCTTTGTTAAAAATTGGAACTACATGTGCTGTCTTCCACCCTTCAAGCAACTGCCCTGTTTCGATAGATTTACTGAAGATTACTGCTAATGGCACACAGTTCCTCTGCTCCCTCTCTCAGTATCCATGGAGATATGTTATCTGGGCCCACCGCCTTTGTGGTATCGAGTTCTAGCAGTTTCTTCACCTCTACCTTGGTTATGTGTATTGTGTCCAATGCCTGCTGGTGCACCCTACCTCCACAGTTTGCTGGAAGCATTTCTGACTATTGTGAATACTTCTCTGAATCTTTTGCTTAGTTCATCTCATACTTCTTGGTCACTCTTCGTCAGCTCCCCTCCTTTCCTCAGCCTGATTACCTGGACCTTGACTGTTGTTTTTCTCCTAATGTGACTGTATAACAACTTTGGTTCAGATTTGGCTTTTGAAACTATGTCGTTCTCATATTGCCTCTGGGCCTCTCTCCTTATCCTTGCATATTCGTTCTTGGTTCTTCTGCTCATCTCCTTGTTTTCTTGAGTCCTTTGCCTTCTATACCTTTTCCATGCTCTCGCACACTTGGCTTTGGCCTCTTTACACCTCCAGTTAAACCATGGGCTCACTCTATTCTTACCATTTTTTATGTTGCCCTTTGGTATGACCCTTTCCTCTGCCTCCCTGCACTTAGTGGTTACTATTTCCATCATTTCATTTACTGTCTTTCCATCTAGTTCTCTTTCCCACTGCACTTCATGCAGGAAACTTCTCATTCCTATGTAGTCCCCTTTTTTGAAGTTTGGTTTCTCTCTTTGTTCTCGTGCTACTGCATTCTCCACTGTTAACTCAACAAGATATTCAAAACTCAGGACATCATGATCACTAGCGCCAAGGGGTCTTTCGTGGGTGATATCCCTTATGTCTGAACTATTCAAGGTGAATATGAGATCCAGCCTTGCTGCAACATCCTCTCCTCTCCTCTCTCTCTCTGGTTGTATCCCTAACATGTTGATGCATGAAGTTCTCCAATACAGTCTCCAACATCTTAGCCCTCCATGTTTCTGGTCCCCATGTGGCTCTAGGTTTTCCCAATCAATCTCTTTATGATTGAAATCCCCCATTATAAGCAATTTTCTTCTACCCATATGAGCCCTCCTGGCCACTTCATCTAGTGTATCCACCATTGCCCTATTGCGCACATTATACTCTTCTCTTGTTCTCCTGCTGTTAAGTGGTGGGTTATACATCACTGCTATCATCACCTTTGGACCACCAGTCTGAAGTGTTCCTACTATGAAGTCTTCTGTTTCCCTTCTTTCCATTCCTAACACCTCCTCAAAACTCCACTGGTTTTTTATGAGCAATGCTACTCCTCCCCCTCCTCTGTTCTCTCTGTCTTTCCTCATAATCTGATATCCAGGTGGAAAAATTGCATCTGTTATCATCCCTGTAAGTTTTGTCTCTGTTAGTGCTATAATGTCAGGTGATGCATCACTGATGCGTTCTTGCCACTCTTCACTCTTATTTGTTATTCCATCTGCATTGGTGTACCATACCTTTTGTTGCAACCCTTGAATGGGTTACAATGTATATGATGTATATGTATATAATGTATATTATCTTTTCATATAATTTTATATTGCTTATATTTGGGATAATAACTAAATCGTGAATATTGCTTTATAGTATTATTTGTCTTAGTTACTTTTGTTAGGTAGGATGTAACATATTATGTGCTTCTCGTTGTTGCTGGGCAGCAACCGTCCACGGAGCTATCACGTGAAAGGGGGGGGGGTGATCACACCTCGCCTGAAGTATTCAGTCTGGTCTAGACTCGCTTGGTGGTTCGACGTATTCCTGACAAGTGCCTAAATCTCCCTTATTGGCTCTTCTTGGAAGATCGTCTCTGCCGCATTGTTGTAGGTTCTGGGGGGACTGTTCACAGAACACTGTATAGACTTAGTGATTTTCGACGTTGTACTGAGGTTGCGTGTCTCTTAGACACTCTGAGCAACTCAGGTCCTGATCTGTAGCTTCTGACCTAATTTGTACTGGTTTCTGTGTACTGTCACAGTTGGGGATTTTCTTATGCTGAACTTAGATTCAGTAGTATGGTTGTTTTGTGACTTTTGTGGAGGATCTGCAGATGGTCCCTACTTAGTGTTGTTATATTATCTCCTTGTTCCTGATTCTGTGTCACTTTTGCTTGTTATATTGCTATTGGGCTTAGCATTCTTT
>NC_091292.1:34680984-34705984 GCF_038502225.1 Cherax quadricarinatus
ATCTAAAATTGTGTATTTACACAAAATCAATATACATTTTTATATTACCTTACATATACTCTTACATGCGACTTGAAACATTAAAATAGCAAAGGGAAACCAACAGCGTGTACTTAAAATATTTAACACTACCCTACACATACAGTGTCACACGACATGTACTATATAATCTTAACCAGGCCGCTGAAACATTATATGTTAGGCCTTGTGCCAAAATACAATCTCACATATTAAAAACTGTACCACGTTGTTCATTACAGCTATTTACACTTCCGAGCCTTCCGATATACAGAAATTGTGTCTTACAGAATGCTTCCTACAAGAAGGGAAACCCCGGACTTTGTATCACAGCATATTCTAAACAGTCATATGGCAGACCTTAGTAACACCACGTAGAAATGATGGGTTTTAGAAACTTATCAGACCAAAAATAACAATGGATTAAACAAAATGTCATTTATTCATTAACTATCAGGGTGTGAGCTCGATCGCTAGTGCACTCCTCTCACACTGAGGTCCGGAGTTCGAATCTCCTCCGGTACGGCTGGAAAACATTAGGGACGTGTTTCCGTAAGACACCTGCTGTCCTTGTTCACCCATCAATAAAATGGGTACCTGGGAGTTAGTCGACTGTTGTGGGTCGCATCCTGGGACAAAACTGACCTAATTTGCTCGAAATTCTTTGCATAACAAGGGGCTTTCTATATAGTAGTATGTCACTGATGTCAGCTAGGACTGTATACCTTGTACATGTACTTGTAGTAACTAATAATAATAATAATAATAATAATAATAATAATAATGTGCTAAAAATATTATTATTCTGTACTGAATACCATCAATAATATGATCAGCACTACAATAGTTCTGGACCTTTTTGGCAAGTCTAACTCTCATCCAACCACACCCACCTATGTTGTACCCGTTCAACCACACCCACCTATGTTGTACCCGTTCAACCACACCCACCTATGTTGTACCCGTTCAACCACACCCACTCATGTTGTACCTCTCCAACCTGTTTTTGAAGCTACCTAAAATTCTCTCTTTAATGACCCTACATGAGAGTATTTCACTGGTTTAATACTTTTGCCAAACCACTGGATTTTCACAACCTTTGTATATTTAAATTTGTTCAAGTTGAACAAAATTACTGTGAATCCTCTCCTGGTTGGTTTTGTTCAACGCGTTATTTATATTGTCTTTCTTATTCCTGTTCTCAGTTTAAACTTCAGTTATATTTCCCTCTATTTCTCGCTTTCCGGAGTGCTTTTTCTTTTCTTTCTGCCTTTTTCCGTAGGAAAGGTTTCCGTTAATTCGTCATCCTTCTCTCTACGTTTTCCAGCTCACTTATAAACATTCTCTAATATTGGAGACTAGACCTTAATTTCATTATCTAAATGACGCTTTGCTAAGGATATATGAAGTTAAAACATAACCATAGGATTCTTATTGTCTTGATTTCAATCCAAGAATTGTCCTAGCTTTATTTCGAACACTTAGCACTGTTCTAGGCTTTAATGTTCTATTAGTCATAATTCCTAAAGCTTTATCGAATTCAGCTCGAGATTATATTAGTCTAATTTTAGTAGTTATTTTTTCCCAGGATTAGAACCTTAGATTTGTCAGCATTAAACTGCATCTCCGATCATTACATAAACCTATTCAGATCATCCTGCAGCTCTTTTGTGTTCTCAATAGAATTTAGGTGATGATTTATTTTAGTGCCATCGGCAAGCCTGCATTCGTCGACATTTATTTCATTATTTGGTCTTTCATGTTGACGGTGAATAATAAGGAACCCAACACTGATGCTTATGGCCCACCACTCTTGACGGGTCCCCTTCCTGATTTCACCCAGTTCATATGAACTCGCTGTTGCCAAAACGCACATGAAACCTCTTGGTATTTATTTGAGAGAACTTTCACCCACCTGAGGCTTTATCTCTTTAATATAGAGGCCAAAGAAATGAGATTATATCGCTGAAATAGTGAAGTGAAAGTAATGAAGGAGTATTAGTGGTCACAGCGTGTCTGGGCAGTGTTAGTGGAAATATTACTTTAAAATGTCTAATCCATTTTTTTTTATAATTATGACTATAGATAAAAGATGTTCAGCCTTGGACTACATTGAATTATAACTGTATATAATATGGTGTATTTTAGGTCTAGCAAGGGTGAGGAGGCCTCTTTCAGTGCTCTTCTGGCCTGTGAGACATTCAGGTTAGGTTTAATACCTTGGATTACAGAGCTGTGATAGGTTCATTCCTACGTGCGGCATCCACAGGGCTACTACCACCTCGATTTTCGAGGTTGGCTAGAGATTTAGCGATCGAGTTGTAGACACAAGAAAATTAGTGGTCAGTCTTGCAGGAAGTTCCAACATGGTGCTGTAGGAAGTTCCAACATGGTGACGAAGGAAGTTCCAACATGGTGACGTAGGACGTTCCAACATGGCGGTGGTGTAGGAAGTTCCAACATGGCGGTGGTGTAGGAAGTTCCAACATGGCGGTGGTGTAGGAAGTTCCAACATGGCGGTGGTGTAGGAAGTTCCAACATGGCGGTGGTGTAGGAAGTTCCAACATGGCGGTGGTGTAGGAAGTTCCAACATGGTGGTGGTGTAGGAAGTTCCAACATGGTGGTGGTGTAGGAAGTTCCAACATGGTGGTGGTGTAGGAAGTTCCAACATGGTGGTGGTGTAGGAAGTTCCAACATGGTGGTGGTGTAGGAAGTTCCAACATGGTGGTGGTGTAGGAAGTTCCAACATGGTGGTGGTGTAGGAAGTTCCAACATGGTGGTGGTGTAGGAAGTTCCAACATGGTGGTGGTGTAGGAAGTTCCAACATGGTGGTGGTGTAGGAAGTTCCAACATGGTGGTGGTGTAGGAAGTTCCAACATGGTGGTGGTGTAGGAAGTTCCAACATGGTGGTGGTGTAGGAAGTTCCAACATGGTGGTGGTGTAGGAAGTTCCAACATGGTGGTGGTGTAGGAAGTTCCAACATGGTGGTGGTGTAGGAAGTTCCAACATGGTGGTGGTGTAGGAAGTTCCAACATGGTGGTGGTGTAGGAAGTTCCAACATGGTGGTGGTGTAGGAAGTTCCAACATGGTGGTGGTGTAGGAAGTTCCAACATGGTGGTGGTGTAGGAAGTTCCAACATGGTGGTGGTGTAGGAAGTTCCAACATGGTGGTGGTGTAGGAAGTTCCAACATGGTGGTGGTGTAGGAAGTTCCAACATGGTGGTGGTGTAGGAAGTTCCAACATGGTGGTGGTGTAGGAAGTTCCAACATGGTGGTGGTGTAGGAAGTTCCAACATGGTGGTGGTGTAGGAAGTTCCAACATGGTGGTGGTGTAGAAAGTTCCAACATGGTGGTGGTGTAAGAAGTTCCAACATGGTGGTGGTGTAGGAAGTTCCAACATGGTGGTGGTGTAGGAAGTTCCAACATGGTGGTGGTGTAGGAAGTTCCAACATGGTGGTGGTGTAGGAAGTTCCAACATGGTGGTGGTGTAGGAAGTTCCAACATGGTGGTGGTGTAGGAAGTTCCAACATGGTGGTGGTGTAGGAAGTTCCAACATGGTGGTGGTGTAGGAAGTTCCAACATGGTGGTGGTGTAGGAAGTTCCAACATGGTGGTGGTGTAGAAAGTTCCAACATGGTGGTGGTGTAAGAAGTTCCAACATGGTGGTGGTGTAGGAAGTTCCAACATGGTGGTGGTGTAGGAAGTTCCAACATGGTGGTGGTGTAGGAAGTTCCAACATGGTGGTGGTGTAGAAAGTTCCTACATGTCGCTGTTCCTTTATTTGCCAGAGAACGTGTATCTGATTTATCTGGAGGTTAGTTTTAGTTTTCTTTGTCCATTGAATTGCTTATCTCTGATATAAGGTGATGTAGGGTTAAGGTAGAGTTATCAAATGACTATACCTTAACCCTACTTGCTTTTGTGTCAGCATGAATGCTTAAAAGGCTTAAAAAATGGCATGTATATGAATAGTATACAATACCATCAAGATGAAGAATAAGAAACATGTGCTACATCTGGGTATTTCTATTTGTAGACGTTTCGCCATCAAGTGGCTGTATCAGCACAATACAAGAATCAAACTGTATTACAAAAACACTGAACATGCGGAAAGAACTTGAATATCCAATCGTCAGAGATACTGCCCCAGAAATACCCCATTTGGTGTAAATATGCTCAGGTAAACCCATCTAAATCATTCACAGCAGCTGTGAATATACAACCAAAATACATTCTTTTCGCGATTATCCCGTTAGCACCATATCTGGGGAGAAACTCTTGCTCAGTTCAAAGTGCTCTCAGACTTAATTTGTATTGGTGACAAAGTCTGGTTGCGACAAGTTCAAATAGAGGAACTTCAAATCCGAGATATTTGTATCTGGTTACATATTCAAGCTGAGACCATCCAACGGGATCCTGCTGACTGCAGCTTCCTGTTGTGAAGGAAGTCTGTTGAGCATTTTCGTTTTCCCAGTCGAGGTAATTAAATCTACTTCCTATTACGAATCTATAACATAGTTAAAGGATGTTTTGGGGGTCTTTGAGAATCTTGTGGTGCGAATCATTATATCAGCAAAACTAATCGTATAATGATTGGGCTGCTCTGGCAAAGCGTTCTAAAAAAATATTAATTAGTATATTAAATAAAGCTCGGCTGGGTTTCCTAATTCACCGTCTTTAAATACAGTCTTATGCCCTGGGATCATCAGAAATGACTGTTGGACAGGTAACCGAAGATCCAGCGGAAAAGCCATTCACCTACATCCATTCTCACAAGCTTACTAACAATTAAATGTTGGTTAGCTACGTCAAATTCAACTCTGAGGTGACAAGGAAGGCAGAGTAGGAGTGTTCAGAGTGCAGGATGAGAAAGGTGGTCATGCAGTGATGCTCATTTCTTCCAGGAATGAAATCATGTAGCCTGGGATGACAATAATTGTTTGATTATATGTGTAGTGCAAGATGATCGAGGATCATCTTCTCAAATGGTTCACACAAGCAGCTAGTAAGAGAAATGAAGTGAAATGCGTCTTTTGACTGGGTTTGACAATGGTAATGCTGAGATTATTGATTCAAGATTTTGGGAGCTTCCCAGTTGCATAGCTTATGTTCAGTAGTTCAAGTTAAAAAGAGAATAGTGACACCATCGACAACGGTAGCAAAAGCAATGCAGCTGCTGCTGCTACTGCAGCCGTAGATGCAGCAGCAGCATTCAATGAGTGACGCACAGAATAAAGAGGGAAAGGAGTAATGAGGTCAGGGATGGAGAGAGGAACGAAGTTAAGATGGGAACGTAGGAAACATGGAGTAAGAGAACTAAATGAATAAATAAAACATGGATCAAGGGTGAGAGGGGGAGAACTGAAGGAAGAAATATATTCAGAATATGGGGGAGAGGGTGGTAAGGGAAGGGAGGAAGGGACATATAGAAAAGGAAAAGGAAGGAGGGAAGAGGAGGGGGAAACAGAGGGCCAGGGAAGAAGCTTTGAAGAATGAGGAAGGGAATGAGTGAACGAGGAAGAGAATGAGGGAGGAAAAATGGGGAGGAAAGAGGGGAGAAGAAAGAATAAGATAGGGAAAGCGGTAGAGAGGTGAAAGGGAATAAGGAAGAGCAAAAGGGGAAATGAGGAAGGGAGAACAAAAACAGGGAGGGAGGAATCAGCAAAAAATTAAGATATGGAAGGAGGAGGAACAAGTGAATAAGGAAAAAGGTAGGGGGAGAGAGAGAACGAGGGTATGAGGAACGGTAGAAGGGAGGGGAGAAAGTGGAAGCAGGAACATAGGGAGGAAGGGAGGGGGAAGGAGAAAGTACAATAGGAAAGGAAGAAGGTAGAGAGGAAAGGAATGGGAACGGCAGGGAGGATAGGAAAGAAAAAAACAAGAGAAGGAGGTTGGGAGACACATGAAGAGATGGCGACGGAGGTAAAGGAAGGTAAACAAAGAGTTGCAACAAATACAGAAGTAATAACCGAAGAATTGATGGAAGAGATGATGATATGACGGTATCTTCACCACAGCTCCCCGGTCTCAACACCCCGGCTACCCGGTCTCAACACCACAGCTCCCCGGTCTCAACACCACAGCTCCCCGCTCTCAACACCCCAGCTCCCCGGCCCCACTACACCCCAGCTCCCCGCTCACAACACCCCAGCTCCCCGCTCACAACACACCAGCTCCCCGCTCCCAACACCCCAGCTGCCTGGTCTCAACACCCCAGCTGCCTGTTCTCACAACACCCCAGCTCCCCGGTCTCAACACCCCAGCTTACTGGTCTCAACACCCCCAGCTCCCCGGTCTCACTACACCACAGCTCCCCGGTCTCAACACCACAGCTCCCCGGTCTCAACACCACAGCTCCCCGGTCTCACTACACCACAGCTCCCCGGTCTCAACACCACAGCTCCCCGGTCTCAACACCACAGCTCCCCCGGCCCCACTACACCCCAGCTCCCCGGCCCCACTACAACCCAGCTCCCCGCTCACAACACCCCAGCTCCCCGCTCACAACACCCCAGCTCCCCGCTCTCAACACCCTAGCTTCCCGCTCTCACAACACCCCAGCTCCCCGCTCCCAACACCCCAGCTCCCTGGTCTCACTACACCCCAGCTCCCCGGTCTCAACACCCCAGCTCCCCGGTCTCAACACCCCAGCTCCCCGGTCTCAACACCCCAGCTCCCCGGTCTCATAACACCCCAGCTCCCCGGTCTCATAACACCCCAGCTCCCCGGCCTCATAACACCCCAGCTCCCCGGTCTCAAAACACCCCAGCTCCCCGCTCTCATAACACCCCAGCTCCCCGGTCTCAACACCCCAGCTCCCCGGTCTCACAACACCCCAGCTCACCGCTCTCACAACACCCCAGCTCCCCGCTCTCACAACACCCCAGCTCCCCGCTCTCACAACACCCCAGCTCCCCGCTCTCACAACACCCCAGCTCCCCGCTCTCACAACACCCCAGCTCCCCGCTCTCACAACACCCCAGCTCCCCGCTCTCACAACACCCCAGCTCCCCGCTCTCACTACACCCCAGCTCCCCGGTCTCAACACCCCAGCTCCCCGGTCTCAACACCCCAGCTCCCCGGTCTCAACACCCCAGCTCCCCGGTCTCAACACCCCAGCTCCCCGGTCTCAACACCCCAGCTCCCCGGTCTCACCCCAGCTCCCCGCTCTCACAACACCCCAGCTCCCCGCTCTCAAAACACCCCAGCTCCCCGCTCTCAACACCCCAGCTACCCGCTCTCACAACACCCCAGCTCCCCGCTCTCACATCACCCCAGCTCCCCGCTCTCAACACCCCAGCTCCGTGGCCCCGCTACACCCCAGCTCCCCGCTCTCACAACACCCCAGCTTGCAGGGCTCACAACGCCCCAGCTCCCCGGTCTCAACACCTCAGCTCTCTGATCTCAACACCCAGCTCCCCGGTCTCAACACCCAGCTCCCCGGTCTCAAAACCCCAGCTCTCCGGTCTCAAAACAAACCAGCTCCCCGGTCTCAACACCCCAGCTCCCCGGTCTCAACACCCCAGCTCCCCGGTCTCAACATCCCAGCTTCCCGCTCTCATAACACCCCAGCTCCCCGTTCACAACACCCCAGCTCTCAGCTATCACAACACCCCAGCTCCCCGCTCTCAACACCCCAACTCCACGCTCTCAAAACACCCCAGCTCACCGTTCCACAACACCCCAGTTCCGAGCTCTCAATACACCCCAGCTCCCCGCTCTCACAACACCCCAGCTCCCCGGTCTCAACACCCCAGCTCCCCGGTCTCAAAACAAACCAGCTCCCCGGTCTCAACACCCCAGCTCCCCGGTCTCAACACCCCAGCTCCCCGGTCTCACAACACCCCAGCTCCCCGGTCTCAACACCCCAGCTCCCCGGTCTCAACATCCCAGCTTCCCGCTCTCAACACCCCAGCTCCCACAACACCCCAGCTCTCCGCTCTCACAACACCCCAGCTCCCCGCTCTCAACACCCCAGATCCACGCTCTCAAAACACCCCAGCTCACCGTTCCACAAAACCCCAGTTCCGAGCTCTCAATACACCCCAGCTCCCCGCTCTCACAACACCCCAGCTCCCCGCTCTCACAACATCCCAGCTCCCCGCTCTCACAACACCCCAGCTCCCCGCTCTCACAACACCCAAGCTCCCCGCTCTCACAACACCCAAGCTCCCTGCTCTCACAACACCCAAGCTCCCCGCTCTCACAACACCCAAGCTCCCCGCTCTCACAACACCCCAGCTCCTCGCTCTCACAACACCCCAGCTCCTCGCTAACACCCCAGCTCCCCGCTCTCACAACACCCCAGCTCCCCGCTCTCACAACACCCCAGCTCCCCGCTCTCACAACACCCCAGCTCCCCGCTCTCAACACCCCAGCTCCCCCTCAGCTCCCCAGTCTCAACATACCAGCTCCCCGGTTTCACAACACCCCAGCTCCCTGGTCACAACACCCCAGCTCCCCGGTCTCACTACACCCCAGCTCCCCGCTCTCAACACCCCAGCTCCCCGCTCTCACAACACCCCAGCTCCCCGGTATCACTACACCCCAGCTCCCCGGTCTCACTACACCCCTGCTCCCCGCTCTCACAACACCCCAGCTCCCCGCTCTCACAACACCCCAGCTCCCTGGTCTCAACACCCCAGCTCCCCGGTCTCACTACACCCCAGCTCCCCGGTCTCACTACACCCCAGCTCCCCGGTCTCACTACACCCCAGCTCCCCGGTCTCACTACACCCCAGCTCCCCGGTCTCACAACACCCAGGCTCCCCGGTCTCACTACACCCCAGCTTCCCGGTCTCACTACACCCCAGCTCCCCGCTCTCAACACCCCAGCTCCCCGCTCTCACAACACCCCAGCTCCCCGCTCACAACACCTCAGCTCCCCGCTCTCATAACACCTCAGCTCCCCGCTCTCACAACACCCCAGCTCCCCGCTCTCAACACCCCAGCTCCCCGGCCCCACGACACCCCAGCTCCCCGCTCTCAACACCCCAGCTTCCCGCTCTCACAACACCCCAGCTCCCCGCTCCCAACACCCCAGCTCCCAGGTCTCACTACACCCCAGCTCCCCGCTCTCAACACCCCAGCTCCCCGGTCTCACTACACCCCAGCTCCCCGTTCTCAACACCCCAGCTCCCCGCTCTAACAACACCCCAGCTCCCCGGTCTCACTACACCCCAGCTCCCCGTTCTCAACACCCCAGCTCCCCGCTCTAACAACACCCCAGCTCCCCGGTCTCACTACACCCCAGCTCCCCGGTCTCAACACCCCAGCTCCCCGCTCTCACAACACCCCAGCTCCCCGCTCTCACAACACCCCAGCTCCCTGGTCTCACAATACCCCAGCTCCCCGGTCTCGCTACACCCCAGCTCCCCGGTCTCACTACACCCCAGCTCCCCGGTCTCACTACACCCCAGCTCCCCGGTCTCACAACACCCAGGCTCCCCGGTCTCACTACACCCCAGCTTCCCGGTCTCACTACACCCCAGCTCCCCGCTCTCAACACCCCAGCTCCCCGCTCTCACAACACCCCAGCTCCCCGCTCACAACACCTCAGCTCCCCGCTCTCATAACACCTCAGCTCCCCGCTCTCACAACACCCCAGCTCCCCGCTCTCAACACCCCAGCTCCCCGGCCCCACTACACCCCAGCTCCCCGCTCTCAACACCCTAGCTTCCCGCTCTCACAACACCCCAGCTCCCAACACCCCAGCTCCCTGGTCTCACTACACCCCAGCTCCCCGCTCTCAACACCCCAGCTCCCCGGTCTCACTACACCCCAGCTCCCCGTTCTCAACACCCCAGCTCCCCGCTCTAACAACACCCCAGCTCCCCGGTCTCACTACACCCCAGCTCCCCGTTCTCAACACCCCAGCTCCCCGCTCTAACAACACCCCAGCTCCCCGGTATCACTACACCCCCAGCTCCCCGGTCTCAACACCCCAGATCCCCGCTCTCACAACACCACAGCTCCCCGCTCTCACAACACCCCAGCTCCCTGGTCTCACAATACCCCAGCTCCCCGGTCTCACTACACCCCAGCTCCCCTGTCTCACTACACCCCAGCTCCCCGGTCTCACTACACCCCAGCTCCCCGGTCTCACTACACCCCAGCTCCCCGGTCTCACTACACCCCAGCTCCCCGGTCTCACAACACCCAGACTCCCCGGTCTCACTACACCCCAGCTTCCCGGTCTCACTACACCCCAGCTCCCCGCTCTCAACACCCCAGCTCCCCGCTCTCACAACACCCCAGCTCCCCGCTCTCACAACACCTCAGCTCCCCGCTCTCATAACACCTCAGCTCCCCGCTCTCAACACCCCAGCTCCCCGCTCTCAACACCCCAGCTCCCCGGCCCCACTACACCCCAGCTCCCCGCTCTCAACACCCTAGCTTCCCGCTCTCACAACACCCCAGCTCCCAGCTCCCAACACCCCAGCTCCCTGGTCTCACTACACCCCAGCTCCCCGGTCTCAACACCCCAGCTCCCCGGTCTCAACACCCCAGCTCCCCGGTCTCATAACACCCCAGCTCCCCGGTCTCATAACACCCCAGCTCCCCGGTCTCATAACACCCCAGCTCCCCGTTCTCATAACACCCCAGCTCCCCGCTCTCACAACACCCCAGCTCCCCGCTCTCAACACCCCAGCTCCCCGCTCTCACAACACCCCAGCTCCCCGCTCTCACAACACCCCAGCTCTCCGCTCTCACAACACCCCAGCTCCCCGCTCTCACAACACCCGCGCGCCCCGCTCTCACACCCCCCCAGCGCCCCGCTCACAACACCCCAGCTCCCCGCTCTCACAACACCCCAGCTCCCAGCTCTCAACACCCCAGCTCCCCGGCCTCACTACACCCCAGCTCCCCGGTCTCAACACCCCAGCTCCCCGGTCTCAACGCCCCAGCTCCCCGGTCTCAACACCCCAGCTCCCCGCTCTCACAACACCCCAGCTCCCCGCTCTCAAAACACCCCAGCTCCCCGCTCTCACAACACCCCAGCTACCCGCTCTCACAACACCCCAGCTACCCGCTCTCACAACACCCCAGCTACCCGGTTTCAACACCCCAGCTCCGTGGCCCCGCTACACCCCAGCTCCCCGCTCTCACAACACCCCAGCTTGCCGGGCTCACAACGCCCCAGCTCCCGGTCTCAACACCTCAGCTCTCTGATCACAACACCCAGCTCCCCGGTCTCAACACCCAGCTCCCCGGTCTCAACACCCAGCTCCCCGGTCTCAACACCCAGCTCCCCGGTCTCAACACCCCAGCTCCCCGGTCTCAACACCCCAGCTCCCCGGTCTCACAACACCCCAGCTCCCCGGTCTCACAACACCCCAGCTCCCCGGTCTCAACATCCCAGCTTCCCGCTCTCACAACACCCCAGCTCCCAGCTCTCACAACACCCCAGCTTCCCGCTCACAACACCCCAGCTCCACGCTCTCAAAACACCCCCGCTCCCCGTTCGAACAACACCCCAGTTCCCAGCTCTCACTACACCCCAGCTCCCCGCTCTCACAACACCCCAGCTCCCCGCTCTCACAACACCCCAGCTCCCCGCTCTCACAACACCCCAGCTCCCCGCTCTCACAACACCCCAGCTCCTCGTTCACAACACCCCAGGTCCCCGCTCTCACAACACCCCAGCTCTCAGCTATCACAACACCCCAGCTCCCCGCTCTCAACACCCCAGTTCCCAGCTCTCACTACACCCCAGCTCCCCGCTCTCACTACACCCCAGCTCCCCGGTATCACTACACCCCAGCTCCCCGGTCTCACTACACCCCAGCTCCCCGGTCTCAACACCCCAGCTCCCCGCTCTCACAACACCCCAGCTCCCCGCTCTCACAACACCCCAGCTCCCCGGTCTCAACATCCCAGCTCCCCGGTCTCAACACCCCAGCTCCCCGGTCTCACTACACCCCAGCTCCCCGGTCTCACTACACCCCAGCTCCCCGGTCTTACAACACCCCAGCTTCTCGGTCTCACTACACCCCAGCTCCCCGGTCTCACTACAACCCAGCTCCCCGGTCTCACTACACCCCAGCTTGCCGGTCTCAACACCCCAGCTTCCCGGTTTCACAACACCCCAGCTCCCCGGTCTCTCAACACCCCAGCTTCCCGGTCTCTCAACACCTTAGCTCCCCGCTCTCACAACACCCCAGCTCACCGCTCTCAACACCCCAGCTCACCGCTCTCACAACACCCCAGCTCCCCGCTCTCACAACACCCCAGCTCCCCGCTCTCACAACACCCCAGCTCCCCGCTCACAACAACCCAGCTCCCCGCTCACAACAACCCAGCTCCCCGCTCACAACCCAGCTCCCCGCTCACAACACCCCAGCTCCCCGCTCACAACACCCCAGCTTCCCGGTCTCACTACACCCCAGCTTCCCGGTCTCACTACACCCCAGCTTCCCTGTCTCAACACCCCAGCTCACCGGTCTCAACACCCCAGCTCACCGGTCTCAACACCCCAGCTCACCGGTCTCAACACCCCAGCTCACCGGTCTCAACACCCCAGCTCCCCGGTCTCAACACCCCAGCTCCCCGGTCTCAACACCCCAGCTCCCCGGTCTCAACACCCCAGCTCCCCGGTCTCAACACCCCAGCTCCCCGGTCACAACACCCCAGCTCCCCGGTCACAACACCCCAGCTCCCCGGTTCCTCAACACCCCAGCTCACCGGTCTCACTACACCCCAGCTCCCCGGTCTCACTACACCCCAGCTCCCCGGTCTCACTACACCCCAGCTCCCCGGTCTCACTACACCCCAGCTTCCCGGTTTCACAACACCCCAGCTCCCCGCTCTCAAAACACCCCAGCTCCCCGCTCTCAAAACACCCCAGCTCACCGTTCCACAACACCCCAGCTCCCCGGTCACACCCCAGCTCACCGGTCTCAATACCCCAGCTCCCCGGTCTCAACACCCCAGCTCCCCGGTATCACCCCAGCTCCCTGGTATCAACACCCCAGCTCCCCGGTCTCAACACCCCAGCTCCCCGGTCTCAATACCCCAGCTCCCCGGTCTCAATACCCCAGCTCCCCGGTCTCAACACCCCAGCTCCCCGGTCTCAACACCCCAGCTCACCGGTCTCAACACCCTAGCTCACCGGTCTCAACACCCCAGCTCCCCGGTCTCAACACCCCAGCTCCCCGGTCACAACACCCCCAGTTCCCCGGTTTCAACACCCCAGCTCCCCGGTCTCAACACAACACCCCAGATCCCCGCTCAATAACCCACAACACCCCAGCTCCGGTCACAACACCCCAGCTCCCAGCTCTCACAACACCCCAGCTCCCCGGTATCACTACACCCCCAGCTCCCCGGTATCACTTCACCCCAGCTCCCCGGTCTCACAACACCCCAGCTCCCTGGTCTCAACACCCCAGCTCCCCGATCTCACTACACCCCAGCTCCCCGGTCTAACACCCCAGCTCCCCGGTCTCACAACACCCCAGCTCCCCGGTCACAACACCCCAGCTCACCGGTCTCAACACCCCAGCTCCCCGGTCACAACACCCCAGCTCCCCGGTCTCAACACCCCAGCTCCCCTCTCAACGCCCCAGCTCCCCAGTCACAACACCCCAGCTCCCCGGTTTCACTACACCCCAGCTCCCCGGTCACAACACCCCAGCTCCCCGCTCACAACACCCCAGCTCCCCGGTCATCACTACAACACCCCAGCTCCCCGGTCACACCACCCCAGCTCACTCCCAACACCCCAGCTCCCCGGTCTCACACCCCAGCTCCCCGGTCTCAACACCCCAGCTCAACGGTCTCAACACCCCAGCTCCCCGCTCTCACAACACCCCAGCTCCCTGGTCTCACAATACCCCAGCTCCCCGGTCTCGCTACACCCCAGCTCCCCGGTCTCACTACACCCTAGCTTCCCGGTCTCACTACACCCCAGCTCCCCGGTCTCACAACACCCCAGCTCCCCGCTCTCACTACACCCCAGCTCCCCGGTCTCAACACCCCAGCTCCCCGGTCTCAACACCCCAGCTCCCCGGTCACAACACCCCAGCTCCCCGGTCACAACACCCCAGCTCCCCGGTCACAACACCCCAGCTCCCCGGTCACAACACCCCAGCTCCCCGGTCACAACACCCCAGCTCACCGGTCACAACACCCCAGCTCCCCGGTCACAACACCCCAGCTCCCCGGTCATAACACCCCAGCTCCCCGGTCACAACACCCCAGCTCACCGGTCATAACACCCCAGCTCCCCGGTCATAACACCCCAGCTCACCGGTCACAACACCCCAGCTCACCGGTCACAACACCCCAGCTCACCGGTCACAACACCCCAGCTCACCAGTCACAACACCCCAGCTCCCCGGTCATAACACCCCAGCTCACCGGTCACAACACCCCAGCTCACCAGTCACAACACCCCAGCTCACCGGTCATAACACCCCAGCTCACCAGTCACAACACCCCAGCTCACCGGTCATAACACCCCAGCTCACCGGTCACAACACCCCAGCTCACCGGTCACAACACCCCAGCTCACCGGTCACAACACCCCAGCTCACCGGTCTCAACACCCCAGCTCACCGGTCTCAACACCCCAGCTCACCGGTCACAACACCCCAGCTCCCCGGTCTCACCCCAGCTCCCCGGTCACAACACCCCAGCTCCCCGGTCTCAACATCCCAGCTCCTTGGTCACAACACCCCAGCTCCCCGGTCTCAACACCCCAGCTCCCCGGTCTCAACACCCCAGCTCACCGGTCACAACACCCCAGCTCCCCGGGCTCAACACCCCAGCTCCCCGGTCTCAACACCCCAGCTCCCCGGTCTCAACACCCCAGCTCCCCGGTCTCAACACCCCAGCTCACCGGTCTCAACACCCCAGCTCCCGGTCTCAACACCCCAGCTCCCCGGTGACAACACCCCAGCTCACCGGTCTCAACACCCCAGCTCCCCGGTCACAACACCCCAGCTCCCCGGTCTCAACACCCCAGCTCCCCGGTCACAACACCCCAGCTCACCGGTCTCAACACCCCAGCTCCCCGGTCTCAACACCCCAGCTCACCGGTCTCAACACCCCAGCTCACCGGTCTCAACACCCCAGCTCCCCGGTCACAACACCCCAGCTCACCGGTCTCAACACCCCAGCTCCCCGGTTTAACACCCCAGCTCCCCGGTCACAACACCCCAGCTCCCCGGTCACAACACCCCAGCTCACCGGTCTCAACACCCCAGCTCCCCGGTTTAACACCCCAGCTCCCCGGTCACAACACCCCAGCTCCCCGGTCACAACACCCCAGCTCCCCGGTCACAACACCCCAGCTCCCCGGTCACAACACCCCAGCTCCCCGGTCTCAACACCCCAGCTCCCCGGTCTCAACACCCCAGCTCCCCGGTCACAACACCCCAGCTCCCCGGTCACAACACCCCAGCTCCCCGGTCACAACACCCCAGCTCCCCGGTCACAACACCCCAGCTCCCTGGTCTCAACACCCCAGCTCCCCGGTCTCAACACCCCAGCTCCCCGGTCTCAACACCCCAGCTCCCCGGTCACAACACCCCAGCTCCCCGGTCTCAACACCCCAGCTCCCCGGTCTCAACACCCCAGCTCCCCGGTCTCAACACCCCAGCTCCCCGGTCTCAACACCCCAGCTCACCGGTCTCAACACCCCAGCTCCCCGGTCTCAACACCCCAGCTCCCCGGTCACAACACCCCAGCTCACCGGTCTCAACACCCAAGCTCACCGGTCTCAACACCCCAGCTCCCCGGTCTCAACACCCCAGCTCCCCGGTCACAACACCCCAGCTTCCCGGCATCACTACATACCTCGTATATCGTCAAGAAAGTATTACAGTAATATCAGTAACAGTAATAACAGTAACAGTACTGACAGTAACTAATATCAGTAACAGTAATAACAGTAACAACAGTACTGACAGTAACTGTAATATCAGTAACAGTAATAACAGTAACAGTACTGACAGTAACTAATATCAGTAACAGTAATAACAGTAACAGTAATAACAGTAATAACAGAGTGCCGGTGTGTTAAAAAATAACTATTTAGAAGTATACCGGAAAGCAGAGCAAAGTGTATAGCTAGTGCATACACAAGACTATGACGTCACTGAGGTCTCTCACGTTCACGTGGCTGAAATATGATCAGGAATCCTGCTAGAGTGCACAACGTTTAACACGTTGAAGTAGGTGGCCCCACACACACACACACACACGCACTTAGATGAAGGGTAAAAGAAACCACTTAGACCTAAGAATGAAAGACAGAGATTTTTATATTTGGACCTTCTGAAGAGGGTCTCTGAGGCTGAAAATTATAAATATCCTGTAAATGGTGTTTCATTTTCCGGTACAGGTGGTTTCTCACCTTTCAGACAGAGAACGTTAATGATGTACTTTGATACCAGGAGCAAATGCTTTTATGCTGTTTGGAGAAAAAAATGGATAAAAGTAATAAATGAAGGAGGGAGGAGGAGGATGGAGAAGCAAGGAAACAGAGGAGGGAAAGGAGAGAGAGAGAAGGAAGAAAAGGGATAAGGAAGGGAGAGGGAGGAAAGGAAGAAGAGGGGAAGGGGGTAGGAGGAGGAGGGATGAAGAAGAGTGGCGGGCGTGTCTGTTAGTCTCCCGTGGCTGCTACACTGGTCATCTCCCCGGGTTCAAATGACTGGTTCCAGGCCCCTCACTGCTTGTTATGCGCTCAGAGTACATCTGTCGTGACCTCTGACGATATGCAAATCATTATCACAATAAAAATGGACAAACCTAATCATGTCAACAGCCAGTGGAGTTGTAGGATCATTTCTTACTGAGGCTGCAAGATCTGCAGATGTTGTTAAGCATCACTTGGCGAAATCTAAGATTCAAATCTCTCGGGTGTGTTCGGTTTGTTATTCTCTGTCTATACATTTATTTGTCCTACACCAGCCTTGCCTACACTCCAAAGCTCTCCGCCCGTATCACATGATTTTTAACTAATATCACAGACCAGGTGGTGGTTTGGAACCTGGCGGTGAGGCGATCACCCACGGAACCTGGCGGTGAGGCGATCATCCACGGAACCTGGCGGTGAGGCGATCACCCACGGAACCTGGCGGTGAGGCGATCACCCACGGAACCTGGCGGTGAGGCGATCACCCACGGAACCTGGCGGTAAGGCGATCACCCACGGAACCTGGCGGTGAGGCGAGCACCCACGGAACCTGGCGGTGAGGCGATTACCCACGGAACCTGGCGGTGAGGCGATTACCCACGGAACCTGGCGGTGAGGCGATCACCCACGGAACCTGGCGGTGAGGCGATCACCCACGGAACCTGGCGGTGAGGCGATCATCCACGGAACCTGGCGGTGAGGCGATCACCCACGGAACCTGGCGGTGAGGCGATCACCCACGGAACCTGGCGGTGAGGCGATCACCCACGGAACCTGGCGGTAAGGCGATCACCCACGGAACCTGGCGGTGAGGCGAGCACCCACGGAACCTGGCGGTGAGGCGATTACCCACGGAACCTGGCGGTGAGGCGATTACCCACGGAACCTGGCGGTGAGGCGATCACCCACGGAACCTGGCGGTGAGGCGATCACCCACGGAACCTGGCGGTGAGGCGATCACCCACGGAACCTGGCGGTGAGGCGATCACCCACGGAACCTGGCGGTGAGGCGATCACCCACGGAACCTGGCGGTGAGGCGATCACCCACGGAACCTGGCGGTGAGGCGATCACCCACGGAATCAACTCATGTTGGTATGGTTCCGGAGGTTTTCAATCAACAGGTAACTGCCCACTGGTAGGTAGCTATTATATTTTCTTTGAGTAATGACTGCTAAATAAAATTCGTGTTAATTGGTTAATTTCGGTGTGTTCATTTTTTTCCAACCATTTCATATTTAAAGTTCTCATATAGTATTTACAAAAATCGATAATATATCTATATGGTTGCAATATAATAGAAGACTATAAGTGTAATTATAATATAGTTTATTACAGCAACGGTAAACACCTTGTTGATTTGCCGGTACTTCCGGCCCGGGTCTTCTCCAGATGGTGACCCTGCGGGTAAACACCGTTTTCCCGTTTGGCGTCCAAATACAGTGCCTATGTGTACCTGGAGTATACCTGGAGTATACCTGGAGAGGGTTTCGGGGGTCAACGCCCCCGCAGCCAGGTTTGTGATGAGGCCTATCTGTAACACAACCTTCAGCATACACTTGTTAGTGTCTGGTTAGATATCATGGAGAGGTTACAGCTGCTGCTGTCTCCAGTGAAACATTGTAAACCTTGTATAGCACTGTCATGTGGTAGTTCATAAATTTTTGAAGTGATCCCCATCTCAACAGTATCAGTTACCAGTAGTGTCAGTAGTCGTGACTCATACCAACCGTTACTGATTCACCATCTTATGTGATCACTGTTATATCACTGACCGTTACTGTTGACCTAGTATGATTTGAATACCGCTCGCCCTGGAGGGCGAGCGGCATTCAAATTGTGTGGCAAGGCAGTGATGCAAGAGAGGAGACAGGTCAGTCCTGGTGCCCCCATATATTCCATGTAATATACGTAATAGAACATCCGACGTGAGTGTTTATTACACAATCCATGTTCGAATCCCCACATGACACGTAGTCACTCCTAGAGGAGTTACGACTGACCAAAGTAAAGTAACTGCAGTATTAAATTTTCCATATCCCAAAACTGCTGATGCCTTAAGATCCTTTGTGGGCTTAGCAGGCTTTTATAGATCTTTCACTGCCAATTTTTCTTCCAAAGCAGCTCTTCTGAGTTGCTTAAGAAAGATGCTCCTTTAGTTTGGACCTTCCATCAAGAAAGAGCATTCCAAACTCTAAAAGAAAAGTTAACATCTACTCCAATCTTGAAATTTCCAGATTTTTCTAAGCCCTTCTATCTGACAACTGATGCTAGATCAATTGGCATAGGTGCCGTACTAGCTCAGAAGACTGATGGCAAGTACAATAGAGTCGCATTTGCTAGCCGAGTTCTTACGAAGGCTGAACGTAATTATACAGTAGCTGAGCAAGAAGCTCTAGCAATAGTATGGTCTTTAAAGCACTTCCGAGACATTATATATCAGTGCCCTGTTCATGTCTTGACAGATCATGCTCCACCTACGGGAAAGTTAGCCAGATGGACCTTGACCATCCAAGAGTTCAATCCTACCTTTGAACACTTACCTGGCAAGTCAAATGTCGTCGCAGATGCTTTATCGCGACATGTTAGTATAGTAACTGCAGACCCTCCATTTAGTGCAGAGGACATAAAGAATGCTCAAAGAACAGACCCCATGTGGTCTGGTGTGATTCAATTCCTGCTCCAGGAAGATCTTATTCTGACTGTGAAGCCACCAGCACCCATTAGTGACTGTCATGAACCACGAGTTACTGTATTGCACAGCCCAGCTGGGAACTCCTAGCAGACAGGTATACCAGTTAGTAATTCCAGACACTAGTGAATGTAGCCTTACAGCTAGTTCACGATGTACCAGGTGTTGCACACCCTGATATGGATCGTTCAGTATAACAAGCCAGATTTAAATACTTTTGGCCTTGTATGGGAACTGATATTTCTGAGTATGTTAAGAAATGTAGTGTTTGCATGCAACAAAGGAAATGTTAATGGTCCTAATCCTATCCAGGTGTATACAACTACTAGTGAACCATGGGAAAGAGCTGCGCTTGATCTGTTAACTAACTTCTAATGTTCCCTAAAGGGCAACAAACATTGTGTTATTGTAGATCATTTCACCAGAAATTTTGAGTTAGTTCCTATTGCAGATAAGACAGCAGAGACAGTAGCTAAAGCATTTAAAGAACATATAATCTGCAGGCATACGACTCCCAAGTCCCTAGTAACCAATAATGGAGGTGAATTCTGTAATGAGATTCTTGAAAATTTGTGTACCTTGTACAAGATCTCTTAGTCTACATTGTTCCTCACCATCCTGCCAGTAATGGTCTACCGGAACGAACCAATAAGAAACTACTTGATTTCTTGAGAGCCACTATCAATCCCAATAGTGGAACTTGGGATGAAGTTATACCTGATCGGCATGCCATAAATTCTGCTTACAATACTTCTATAGGTGACAATCCACATTATGCGTTGTATGGTGTAGATTAGTGTTTGCCTTATGAGTTATATTCTAACCCGAAACCAAATTACAACCCTGATGATTTCATAGCAACTCGTACCAGCTTAGCTCAAAGTGCAGAATTTACAGGAGTCACCAATACTCGAGCAAAGCCGACCAAAATTACAGCAGTTTTGAGAGTTATGCTGACTAACAAAATATCTGCAGTGCCTAAGCTCGATCAAAAGTTTGTTGGTCCTTATCGAGTAGTTGAACATATCAATGGCAGTAAATATAAGGTTAGAGAAATTAGTACTGGTCAGTATAAAGAATCGCATTTAGATCATATGAAGTTAGTACGCGATGATAATGATATTCCTATGCAGACTAATGTGACAGACTCTGACAATCCTCCTGACTCTGTACTCTCTACCTCTAATGCTCAGTCAGACGATCAACCTGAATGACTATTCCCTATGTACATACAAGTATTGAGAAATCCTCAAGTATCATTTGTAAATACCAATTCAGATCTGCCTCAACCACGGCATGCATTAGCCATTGCAACAGAGTTTGATCCTCCTAGAGATGATCCCCTTCTGCATATGTAAATCTTACCCTAGCAGAGTTGGGGTTAGATGTAAATAACCTGTATAGATGAATCATATAGTTTAAAATGTATTTCAGCTGTCTGTTCTAATAACTTATTAATATTCAAGATTTTTTTTCTGTATTCACGTTCTCTCCAAATTCTGAGATTTAATAGTCTAGATTTGAGTGCACCAACTCTGCCTTTTCTGTTAAACACTTCCTTGTTTTGCACATATGCTTCCTCAGAATCTGTAGATCACATGAATACAGATCGACTGATCAATTTTTATCACTTTTATTGTATAATCCCAATGTTGAGCCTCATTCTATGAATTGTGATGCATCATACCTTGTAATGCATTACAATAAGTTCCATTCCAATAACATCCATTATAATAATATCCTTATGTATGTTACAATGTTCAACTGTTGTGTACTTTGATACTGTATAGAATCAGCCCAGAGCCGTATGCCTGTCACCTCTAGTTTGTATCAGCTGTATATTGGGATGCCATACATTAGCATCGCTGAGCTCTCAGTAGTATCAGTTACCAGTAGTATCAGTTACCAGTAGTATCAGTTATCAGTAGTATCAGTTACCAGTAGTATCAGTTACCAGTAGTATCAGCTACCAGTAGTATCAGTTACCAGTAGTAACAGCTACCAGTAGTAACAGCTACCAGTAGTAACAGCTACCAGTAGTGTCAAGCCGAGACGTAAGAGATGAGACAGGTCAGGTCAGGTCTGGCGCCCCTATATATTCCATCTAATATACGTACTAGAACATCCAACGTGAGTGTTTATTTCCCACATCATGTTTGAATCCCCACATGACACCCAGAATTATACGAGAATGTGTAAATGTTTTAATTACAAGGAAAAATTCGTATTAGGATTATAGAAATTTGTTATTGAGTATATGTTAATAAAGAACAATGCTTAATTAGCAGCTGTATGGCAAACTTTCACGTCAGATAATTCATACATTGACTTATAGCTTCTACATTCCTGCTTACAGTTTGAAAACAATGTCTAAATGTAAAAAGAATGATATTCTCTTTGAGATTCATGTACATTAATGACAGTAGAAGGATGCTGCATTCTTCAAAAGAAATTATGAGGAACTGAAAGCGAGCAGAAATGGTTATACTGAAATCTAGGCAAGACAATTTCAGGTTGTACAAGAATGGTATACAATACCGACAAGATGAAATTGAGACATGTGCAACATCTGGGTATCTTTATTGTAGACGTTTCGCCATCCAGTGGCCTTATCAATACAAATTCCAGGACATAACTTGAAGACAGGAGAACTATGTACAGAAGATGAGGTAATCAGTCCCTCAACCTAGCAGTAGGTGCGAAGAGCACCATAGTCGTGGAGATTCTGAATCTCCATGACTATGGTGCTCTTCGCACCTACTGCTAAGTTGAGGAACTGATTACCTCATCTTCTGTACATAGTTCTCCTGTCTTCAAGTTATGTCCTGGAATTTGTATTGATAAGGCCACTGGATGGCGAAACTACAATAAAGATACCCAGATGTTGCACATGTGTCTCAATTTCACAATTTCAGGTGTTGAACCTTTGCATTTTGTTAGTTTCCACTGCCAGTGTGAGGAAATTACACACAACTGGAGAAAATCTTATCCAGGCCTGGGCCGAGGAAGCACTGGAGCTCTTATATAGAGACCGGTGAAACTAATTTTGATATTCTTTCCCTGTCCGCTGGCACAGTATGGCGGAGAATCATTGACTAAAGTAACGGTATACAATAGTATGCAGTTGAGCGTGTAGGTGTTTAACTTTTTTCATTGGCTCTGAGAAACGTGTGTGGACGCTTGTGTTCAACTGACAATAAAAGTCTGAAATGTTCATTAGAAATGATCTTGTTACATCAAAAGTTAAAATCAACCACAACAACATAATTTCTGTTGAAAAAGGTTCACCACTTTCTCTTAGAAAAATGATTATCTTTGGAAATGGTATTCGTAGTTTGTACTTATGATGCTGTTATAATTGGTGCTCTGCCATAACAAAGCAAGTCAGGATTCAAGGCATTTGTCAGTCAGATAAGGCATTCTCCATTTATTACATAAACAGCAATATTCAGAAACTCAGTTCATTCAATAATATTGGCAAATTGGCTCCTACAGAGAACAAAACTAATCCAAACCTTTCTTTAGAGGCATTCTGTATTTATTGCTTGTAAACCAATACAGCTAATTGTTTAATAAAAGAGGCAGGACATAAGAGAGTTGAAAGTTTGAAGCCGATCAAAAATGGCATTCATTCTTCAGTTATCACAAACAATTCAACTCTTAGATTTAACCACTTTAGTAAATTAGAAAATTTGCGCCTACATAACTTACTCTTGTAGAGTATCAACTTTTTGGAAAAGTTGAATCAGTCATTCACGCTTCCAGTAGCTCAGATGAGGCATACCAAAGTTATTATCCAGAAAAATATACCACACAATTTTTAATATAAAACTGTCAAAATATCGACACACTCCAACAACACTTCGATTTTTTCTCTAAGTAGGATAAAAGTATTTATAGTTTGAAGCCGATCAGAAGAGGTTATCACACAGAAACCAATATCAGAAATGACTTTACGAAACTGATCACAGGACACCTGTAACAATAGACCGGCACTAAAAATGGTTAAGACATTTGAACCTGGCTTTCACTGGTTATAAATGAAGACAAAGTAGAAAATAATTCAGGCAACACATTAAAAGTACTTCCTGTAAGGGATACCTAATAAATTAGATTTGTTTTGGCCACTACGGTCCGAGAAAGATACACTTCATATTCCATTAATCCAGCATCTTTTCGCAGGCAAAATTAATGAATAGTTCATAATATTGCATAAAGTTCTGTTACGGCTAAATGCCAGTGTTTAAATTCTTCACTGAAAGTAAACTATAAACCCAAACCGATTTAACTTGTTACATAATACATACTGTACCAGAGTTGAAAGTTACAACAAAAACAGAAGAGCCATTTTCTAGTTATTTCACTGAAACCAATATCACTGTGTTTAATAGAACTAAAAAATCAGGACATTCACACTCCAATAACATGAACCTTCCTCTGAGAAAAATTATAGAAGCACTAAGTTTGCAGCCGTTCTGAAGTTGAATTCTCATGTTACTGCACAGACAATACCTCACCATTGTTTCAGTGAAACTGACAGAGTGGTACCTATGCAGCCCAATTTCAGTCTGAAAAGTTCTCAAAGATTTAGCAGCATCTAGTGTTGGAACCTGATCATAAACGCTCCAGTTACTATATAAAATCCAATTTATTTCATAAAATTAATGTTTACGTTGCTCAGTAACAATAACCCTCGTTGCAAAATTATCCAGCATCGCTGATGGTTTAAAGTTGATCAGGAGAGGCACTCTCCACTTATCGCTGAAAGTTTATTATCAGTTAACAAATTTGCACTTACTTATCTTAAACTGTTATGTTATTAGCCTTTTCATAATACGCGTCACCCACTTAAGTCATACAGAAAAGGAATGCACAGGTTATTTTCAATATACAATACTTAAAAAATTAGCACATTAGTACCCACACACTTCAGTAATAATCAAAACATTCTCTTAAGATAAACTGGTGTTTAAAGTCGGAAGCCGATCAAAAGAGGGCGTTTTTGTCCACTCTCCTGCAAAGTAGCGCTGCCACTATTCCTTGTCATATAACAGGTCATAAAATGAACGTAGGGAGTGAGGAAGAGGGTGGGTGAAAAGAGGAGGGTTACATGGCAACAGAGGAAGTTACAACCTGTCAGTTGACGTCTAATCTCTGCACTGTAAGGATGTGCGTTGTATTTGTATTTTGTGCTGAAACAAGATAGAGTGGTTAATCAAAAAAAAAAAAAAATCCTCCCGCCTCCTTTACACGCAAAACCTGTTTAATAAAGCAGTTTGCTACAGCTTTACGACGAGATGGAGAGAGTTTTTTAAGTTTTTGTGCAAGAAGTTTCCAGGACTGTCGGAAGGCAGACTTAAAGAAGGTATATTTGTCGAGCTAGATAAAAGGGAAGTTTATCAGGGTGAGGATTTTAAAGACACTGCGATGCTATGCTGGATATGTTCAAGGAATTAAGATGTAATATGAGTCTCTTAAGTACATTTCCTGAATACTCATGTGGACTACTTGCCGGTAAACTTTGGAGCTTTGAGTGAAGAGCAATGTGAAAAGTTTCACCAGGATATAAAGGAGAGAGAGAAAAGAAGGTAGGAAGGGATTTAGTGTCAACATGATGGTCGACTACCGCTGGATGCTGTGCGCACACACCA
>NC_091292.1:34710984-34745984 GCF_038502225.1 Cherax quadricarinatus
AGAAACTGGCCGATCTCTTTCTGACAGATTTAGGGAGCACAAAAATAGTTAGGCTTGCCGACACTAACAATGCTCTATTCTGTCACGTCAGAGATCACAGCCATCCTATTGACTGGTCTTCCGCAAAAACTGTCTTCCCTACTTCCAACTCGAACAGTCGCCTTCTAGTTAAATCCTCTCTAATACACAACTTTCCTTGTATGAATCTTAGTCGTGGCTTCGTCTCTGTAGATGCCTTCCTCTCCCACTACATTGTAAAATGCTCCAAACTTCAGAACACCCGTGACTTAACCTGATTCCTTATTTTTTCTTCTTCTCCCTTTTCCTCTTTCCTTTTTTGTCTTTCTTCTGTCGCGTGTTTCTGTTCCTTCATTATTTATTTCATCACTCCCCTCAAGGAAGGTTCCTTGATGTTGGAGAGGGGCTCTTGATTTAGGGAATTGGATCTGTGCTCCAGTTCCCCGAATTAAGCCTTAATGCTTTCCACATCCCCCCCCCCCAGGCGCTGTATAATCCTCCGGGTTTAGCGCTTCCCCCTTGATTATAATAATATTTCATCACTTCCCGTTCCCCCCACCTCTGTGCACTTGCTCTCCCTCTGTGGGCACCTAGCTCCCTTGCAGTGCTCCCTTTTCTTTGTATTTGACTGGCTCCTCCTTAATTCCCCACTACCTCTTCCTGCCTATATATAGCCGTCCTGCTCCACTTCTGGTTATTGTGACTTGGTAAATGGTCCAAGTCGGACCGAAACGTCGTCGTAAGCTGCTCTCTTCTATGTGCAGGCTATTTGTGTATCGTTCCAGTCACGGCATTGTGCCTTTTTTTGTTATTTAGGCTGTTACTGCTGGTCGCACGCAATCCAAAGTACAAACAGCAATCCGGCTGACTGGGCACTAAGTATCTGTCCAGTTCCATCTTGAAGACAGCCAGGGGTCTTTTCGAAATTCCCCTTTTGTATGATGGGAGGCTGTTGAACAGTCTTGGACCCTGGACACTTGTTTTTTCTCTTAGTGTACTCATGACACCCCTGCTTTTCTGTGAGAGCATGTTGCATCGTCTGCGAAATCTTTTGCTTTCTTAACGAGTGATGTCTGTGCTGCTTTGGGACCAGTCCCCCTAGGATTTTCCATGTGACGATTATGATGTATCTTTCTTGCTTGCTTGCTTCCAGGAAGTACAGGTTAAGGAACATCAAATGTGCCAACTGTACTTAAAAGTACAGTGAAGGTTCCCTGCATATTCTCTAGATCTGCACCCTCACCTGCCTTCAATACGGCAGTTAGTGTACTGCACTATTCAAGCCTAGAGAGAACAAGTGACGTAACGAGGATCATCATTGGCATGTCTCTTGTTTTGATAATTCTCGTTATCCGTCCTATCATTTTCCTAGCAGATGTGATAATAACACTGATATGATCCTTGAAGGTGAGACCTTCATATACTAACACTCCCAAGTCCTTCACATTAATTTTTCGCTCTATTGTACGGTTAGAATTTGTTGTATACTCCGTTATAGCTCTTATTTCCTCAAGTTATCCATAATAGAGTAACAGAAATTTGTCCTCATTGAAGACACGAATCTATGGTTTACATCTCTGTCTGATATGAGGATGAGGAACAAGATAGGGGAGATTACTGTTTACCTAACTCTGTTTACCATTACTACTTGCGTTCTACCGCTTAGAAAACTGAAGATCCATCTACCCACTTTTCCAGTTATTCCTTTAGCAAGTATTTTGTCAGCTAATGTACCATGATCACACATGTTGAAGGCTTTGGCAAAGTCTGTGTATACATCTGCATTCTGTTTGTCCTCCTGTGGATCCATGACTCTGTCATAGTAGTCTAGTAATTGCGAATGGCAGAAGCGACCAGTTCTAAGATCATGTTGCCCTGGCCTTTGCATTTATTGGGAATCCAAGTGGCTGGTGAACAAGCTTTCTTTATGTGGGACGTTAGAGCTATTGGTCTATAATTCTTTGCTATTGCTTTGCTACCACCTTAATAGATTTTAACGACTGTGGGATGACACATGTGTCTAGGCTCCCTCTCTTATAGGCACGCAAAAAGGGTTTCTTGTCCTTGAAAAACTTGGAGTACCACGAGTCTGGGCCTGGGGGAGCATGTTTTACGCATGCTGTGAATGTTTTTTTTACAAAGTCCAGTGGAGTTAGGGTTATGTCAGACATTTGGTGTATATTGACAAGGTTTTGAGTCTCGTTCGTAAAAATTCATTCAGATTGTCGATCTTTAGTCTCATTAATGGTTCACTAAGTACAGTTAGACTGAGACTTCAGTATCTCACTCACTTCTTTGTGTACACTGCGCAAGTCCCATTTTGCTGGAGCAAGGGCCCGATACTGGATGTGGTTTATTGCATTGTTTTTGATATGAAAAAAAATATTTTGAATTTCTCTAAATTTAATTAATTGGTTTTAGCTCCTTTTGTGTCTCCTGGTTCCTGAATAATTTAACTTAATTTTAATTTTTCTGCTTCCCTAGTCGGCTTCTCCTTCCGCATTTCTGATCATCTAGTCTCCTGAGAAGCTCAGTGATTCTTTGCCTGTAGAGGAAGCATCTCTTTCCAGTTTATGTCTTCTCTTCATTTTCCTGCAATAATTTATGGGTGACTTATCCAAGAGGCCTATTTCTTTAACGCTGAAAACTTGATAATTCAATTTCTTAGCGGCTTCCCCCTTAGTTTGTTGGTATAATTTATATTACTGGTCTGAGATAAGAATATGCTTCTTCAGTTTGGCTTCAAAACTAGTGTTTATTTAGTGAAAGATTTAAGTTAGCTTTGAGCTGTGTAGGACCTAATTTACCATTTTTATTAAAGAAACTGAAATATTAGGGTCCATGTGATAACTTCTCTCACCTTCATGCCAGGATCACAAGCAGCATATTTATAAACTTCTTTTACAGAGATTTCAGAATATGCAGCAACACTATTTTGAGAAAGTATGCTATTCTGTTTGTGACACAATCTTTTCACTAAAATTCCCACTTACCCTGTTTTATGTCAAATCACAGTGAAAACATTTCAGTGTTGAGAGACGCATCACTCTACCTACATGTCAAAGTGATGTTCATGTCTCACCTACTTCCAACATAGACGTTGCAGTAAAAACTACGAAAAACCATGAAGGACATCAACACCCTTCTTTATTATAATCATAACCAAGCACTGGACACTCCTCCTTCAACTTTCAAGGCTCTTCCAACAGTATCTGCACAGGTGCGACAAATATTACTCGGGTGACACTTTAATTGGACTTGATGTCAGTTTCTAGGAGCACAGTACGCATACAGGGTCCATAACACAACCTCATGCGTCATACACAGACACACACTAACACATCTAATGTGTGGGACAAGGTCGGACTCATCATAACAGAGACGATAGGATCAGAATGAAGTGCCACGGAGCATCATGGTGCATAATACCAATGAGTAGAATTAAGGTGCTTTCAGGATACGAGAAAAAAAATCTTGCACACCTGCTGCCTTCCCATGCAGGTGTTCCTCCTGCCTTCCCATGCAGGTGCTCCTCTTTCCTTCCCATGCAGGGTCACCTTTTACCTGCCCATACAAGTGCCTGCTCACATGGAGCCACTTCTGAACTGACCTCCTATATTCCTATGTTCTCTGAATATGACTTCATGAAACTTCATTAAAAAAATCTAAGATGTTTTCTGAACATTTGATAAACCTGAGTCCTGAGTTATCTAAAATAGAGGAGGACTTTGAAATTAAGAAAAATCGGCTTGTTGCCTCCAAACACCAAGTTAGATGGCAGACATTTGAAATCCAAACTCTTAAATACTTTGGAAAAGGAATTATATCTTGACTGAATTAACCTATGCACCAGTTTATCAGTTAAATAATAATAAAGATGAAGAATACAAGACTCCGAACATTATGTAAGCAAAAAAATACTGAAAAGAGAAAGAAAATATTAGAAGTGAATTGTGGAAAAAAAATACAAGAAATATTTTATTTATTGCAACACTGGAAAAAGGATAAAAACAATATTTAAAATATAAAATAAGCAAAATACGATTATGAAGTTTCAGGGGTTTACAGAGAATTAAAATATTCACCACAAGTTAAGGAGCATCATCTGACCTCCCTAGACTGATCACGAGGTCATCTTACATGACACATTTATCTGACCGCGAAGAATTACAATTCTCTTGCTATTGATTAAGGTGCAAATTATTGCGTCGAAGTTAAAAATATCCTCCAAACAAATTAAAATACGGAACTAACGCATAGGAGGTTAGAACAGGATAACATCATCTGAGTTATAACGAAATTTAAGGTACATGACGTAAGGACGAGATAATTTGCAGAGAAATTTTTTGACACGTTTCTCAAATGGGAACATCATTGTTGTTCTGACAAAATCTGTCCGACAGCCGATACGTCTCTTATGAAGTTCCTCTCCGAAAATTGCGCATAATTTAACATCACCTATAAGGAATCTCGGAGAGAAAAAAAAATAAAAAAAAAAATTGAAGACACACCAACAAGAAACTTTTCCAGATAATATTCAGCACAATATTGAAATGTGCAGCTTCAGGATGGAACTAATATTTCATGAAGCCTTTGAGATACATTGAGAAGATTTAGAGATTTCCAGCAAAGATAGTTTCTAAGAAGAGGGGAGGAAGGGACATGACCAGTGAAGGGAGATTAAAGTCTCAAAACCTGGGGAAATGTAGACTCAAGAAAGAATCACTACATACAAGATAATGAGGTACTGACAAGGTATATTAAACGCAGCATGAGTGAGGGGGAACAAGCATGAGGAACACTAAACCTAATTTATCAACAAAATGAGCGTAAGAGATATAATGAGCACCTTGTCCATTAAAAACAATCGTTTACCGACCCCCTAAAAAATAACAAAAATTCTCCTCCAGAGAAATGAAGTTAAAATTAAAATTGCACAAATCATACATACATATATATATATATATATATATATATATATATATATATATATATATATATATATATATATATATATATATATATATATATATATATATATATACACACTCGTATGTATGTCGCACCGAATAGGTAAAACTGGTCAATTAGCATGAACTCATTTAAAATTAAGTTCTTTCTGAAATTTTCTCTTATACATTTAAATATATAATTTTTCATTTAATATAAAAAATAATGATTTTGTAGCAAAATAACCATAGAAAACTTACCTAACCTTATTATAACAAAGCGCAATTTAATTTAGCATAATCCAACAAAATATATTTCATATAAGTTCATAATAGTTTAATAATAAACGAACACATTGAAATGTATTTTTTTTCGTTAGGTCCAGAATGATTTTTGTGAAATTATTGCATACACCAATTTCCATTTGCCTAAAACGGCAAGATGAGCCTTGCTGTTTAAGCCAAAATGGCAGATTTTACCTATTCGGCACGACATATATATAACGGCAAACTAAACACTTGAGAAAGTATGCGAAGGTAGATGTGGGTGAAGTGAAGCTGTGAGACATTACCAGTCTGGCAGCGTTGTTCATACCGCCACACATGGTTATCAACAGCACTGCTTGATAACATTGCCCGCACCACCACACACACTACCCGGCTGCTAATGTTGATTCCGGTCCCAGACCACCTCACCTTTCTTCCTCCCTCCTGCCTGTCTGCCTTCACTTCCTTCTTCCCTGCCTTCCTTCCATACCACCCTCCCTCCTTCCTCTCAATACCAGCTCCTCCATCTTTATTATGCTCCCGCAATCCTTTACCCGTCTTTCTTCTCTCTTCCCACCCTAATCCCTCATTTTTTTCCCTAACTTCCTTCCGCTTCCTCTCTTCCTTCTTCTCCATCCCATTTTTCCCTCCTGCCCCTTGTTTCCGCCCATTCTAACCTTGTTCCTTCATTGTTATCCTCAGTAAATCCTTCCCGGCCTCTAAGTTTTTTTTTTTTCACACCACTCTTTCCCCCATTCCCTCCCTCCTCCATTCTTTCACACACTTTCCTCTTCCCTTTCCGCCATTTCTCCGACCTTCTCACCTATCTCTACCTTCATTTCACATCCTCCTAGTATTCCCGCCGGCAATCCTTCCGTGTTTTCCTCTCTTCTTTCTTCCTCCCACCTTCCCTTCCTCTCTTCTTCTCCCTCCCTCCTTACTACCCTACCTGCAAACTTCATGTGTACGAACATTCTTCATTAACCATACAAATCCCTTTTATGTAAAAACTGAAACGTCAACATTTAGGGTAGCTGCACACAGTCACCCACATATTTCAGGGAACATTAAAGGTAGCAGCAAGGTCATCAGCAATCCTCTCAGTGAGCATTTACAGTAGCATCATATCTCAGTGAATGACTCACGAAATCGTAATGACACGATTGCTAACAAGCCATACCACTGGTGGGGACTGAACTCGTGGCAAGTGAATCGTAAAACTCCAGACCAGAGCGTAAGCCTGTAGTCAGCTGGCGCATTGGCTTACGCGCTGGCCTGGAGTTTTATGACTCACTCGCCGTGAGTTCAGTCTCCACCCATGGTATGGTTTATCTTGGTGAATTTTTATGGTAGGAGCATAAGACACCAGAATACCCAGTGAGCATTTATGGCAGCCGTAGCGAGCACCAGCATGCCTTAATAATAACATATGTGCAACACCATGAATTTTTATTGACGAAAAGTTTCGCCTGCGCTGCAGGCTTCATCAGCCGAATAAAGAGACTATTCACATATCTGGAGACATCAGCGATGGTCGAAGATGAAGTAGAGAAGTAGGTTGATGTAATCAGTCCATCACCATGGGTGGAAGATGATCAGTCTGATAGCCTAAAGAAGCAGGTAGCCAGAGGTTTATATACCGCTTACCATGACCTACTTCCACCAGTGGGCCCAGCTGCTACATCTCACTTTCCTGATCATCTTCCACCCAGGGTGATGGAGTGATTACATCAACCTACTTCTTCACTTCGTCATATTCGGCTGATGAAGCCTGCAGCGCAGGCGAAACGGTTCTTCAATAATGATTCCCATTGGTGCACATGCGTCTTACTTATCAGTTTGTCGGTATTGTTTACCACTTATACCTCGTGAAAGATTAATGGTAGCAGCTCAGTCACCGATATATCTGGAGGACCATTTAGGGTAGCAGCATAGGTATCAGTACACCTCAGTGAGCATTTAGGGTAGAAGCACAAACACCAGCATACCTCAGTGAATGAAGTGCTGATATCTGTCACTTGTCTACCTGTCACGTAAAGCGAACAAGAACAAGGAGCAGCACTGCTGATGCTCCTTAGATTACACCTTTCAATGAAAATACCTTGAAAATTGTGAAGAGTTCGTGATCTCAGAAAATGTGACCTACCTTACTCTTCCTTGGATTAAAACCGGTTACACTTTACCACTCGCAGTGCCCAGGCCCTGTACGACCTCATGGGCACAGTTTTACCCAATAATAATAATAATAATAATAATAATAATAATAATAATAATAATAATGGATTGCAGCAGAGGTAGATATAACTGCATTTCATAACTCGGTATTCGCAGATTGCGTTAAATATATCAACCTGACTTGTGTGGTTATACATAACAATATTAATCATTTTAGCAGCAGCCTCGAGCAACAGAAATGTCTCGCGGCTGAGGTGAGGTGAAGGATGACTGGCTTTCTGAGTGGCTCTTTTACATTCACAGCTGCTCAGACTCCTGCTGGCTCCGCAATCAGCAGTACGAGCAGGGCATCCTCGGTCCACTGGGCTCAGGAACACCCTGTGATAACCCAGCATTCTCCTTCAAGGAAGGAGACCAACAAGCTGGTTATACAAAGCTAGTGTGAACTCGCGGACTGGCTTTAATCCCTACATGCTTAACACTACACCGAGTCAAATTGTCTTTCAAGTTATGCAAAAAATCTTTTATCGCAGAAAGCCTGAGTGAATATTATCAAAATATATAACATGCATAAAAAATGTTTACTGTACGTTGAAGGTAGATAGGTTTTACTAGCGAATTTAGTGCTTGTGGCGAGGTATGTAAGTAGCTCAGCACTGTGGTACTCGGCACCATACATCACCGCTCAATATTGCGAATCAGGGGGTGGGGTGTGGTCTGGTATCACAGGTACATAGGTGGTGTGGTCTGGTATCACAGGTACATAGGTGGTGTGGTCTGGTATCACAGGTACATAGGTGGTGAGATTTGGTATCACAGGTACATAGGTGGTGAGGTTTGGTATCACAGGTACATATGTGGTGAGGTCCGGTATTACAGGTTCATAGGTGGTTTAGTCTGGAATTATAGGTTCTCAAGTATACAGTGTGATATTACAGGTTCTTAGGTGGTACAGTCTGGTATAACAGGTTCTGAAGTGGTAGAGTCTGGAATCACAGGTTCTGAGGAGGTACAGTCTGGTATTACAGGTTCTGAAGGAGAACGTGATACCGAGCAAGGAATTCAAAGAGACAGCCGGTGCAGATGACCGAAGCCTCAGTAATGAACATTAAGAGAGGACGACAGCGATCAGCAGCATGTAGCAGCCAGCAGCATGTAGCAGCCAGCAGCATGTAGCAGCCAGCAGCATGTAGCAGCCAGCGATCAGCAGCATGTAGCAGCCAGCAGCATGTAGCAGCCAGCAGCATGTAGCAGCCAGCAGCATGTAGCAGCCAGCAGCATGTAGCAGCCAGCAGCATGTAGCAGCCAGCAGCATGCAGCAGCCAGCAGCATGCAGCAGCCAGCAGCATGCAGCAGCCAGCAGCATGCAGCAGCCAGCAGCATGCAGCAGCCAGCAGCATGCAGCAGCCAGCAGCATGCAGCAGCCAGCAGCATGCAGCAGCCAGCAGCATGCAGCAGCCAGCAGCAAGTAGCAGCCAGCAGCATGTAGCAGCCAGCAGCAACTAGCAGCATGTAGCAGCCAGCAGCAACTAGCAGCATGTAGCAGCCAGCAGCAACTAGCAGCATGTAGCAGCCAGCAGCAACTAGCAGCATGTAGCAGCCAGCAGCATACAGCAGCCAGCAGCATACAGCAGCCAGCAGCGTATAGCACCCAGCAGCGTGTAGCAGCCAGCAGCGTGTAGCAGCCAGCAGCGTATAGCAGCCAGCAGCGTGTAGCAGCCAGCAGCGTGTAGCAGCGTGTAGCAGCCAGCAGCGTGCAGCAGCAGCAGCAGCCAGCAGCATGCAGCAGCCAGCAGCGTATAGCACCCAGCAGCGTGTAGCAGCCAGCAGCGTGTAGCAGCCAGCAGCGTATAGCAGCCAGCAGCGTGTAGCAGCCAGCAGCGTGTAGCAGCGTGTAGCAGCCAGCAGCGTGCAGCAGCAGCAGCAGCCAGCAGCATGCAGCAGCAGCCAGCAGCATGCAGCAGCAGCCAGCAGCATGCAGCAGCAGCCAGCAGCATGCAGCAGCAGCCAAAGCATGCAGCAGCAGCCAGCAGCATGCAGCAGCCAGCAGCAGCATGCAGTAGCCAGCAGCATGCAGAAGCCAGCAGCATGCAGTAGCCAGCAGCATGCAGTAGCCAGCAGCATGCAGTAGACAGCAGCATGCAGTAGCCAGCAGCATGCAGTAGCCAGCAGCATGCAGTAGCCAGCAGCATGCAGTAGCCAACAGCATGTAGCAGCCAGCAGCATGCAGCAGCCAGCAGCATGCAGCAGCCAGCAGTATGCAGCAGCCAGCAGCATGCAGCAGCCAGCAGTATGCAGCAGCCAGCAGCCAGCAGCATGCAGCAGCATGCAGCAGCATGCAGCAGCATGCAGCAGCATGCAGCAGCCAGCAGCATGCAGCAGCCAGCAGCATGCAACAGCACGTAGCAGCCAGCAGCATGCAGCAGCCAGCAGCATGCAGCAGCCAGCAGCATGCAGCAGCCAGCAGCATGTAGCAGCCAGCAGCATGCAGCAGCCAGCAGCATGTAGCAGCCAGCAGCATACAGCAGCACGTAGCAGCCAGCAGCACGTAGCAGCCAGCAGCACGTAGCAGCCAGCAGCACGTAGCAGCCAGCAGCACGTAGCAGCCTGCAGCACGTAGCAGCCAGCAGCACGTAGCAGCCAGCAGCACGTAGCAGCCAGCAGCACGTAGCAGCCAGCAGCACGTAGCAGCCAGAAGCACGTAGCAGCCAGCAGCACGTAGCAGCCAGCAGCACGTAGCAGCCAGCAGCATGTAGCAGCCAGCAGCATGTAGCAGCCAGCAGCATGCAGCAGTCAGCAGCATGCAGCAGCATGTAGCAGCCAGCAGCATGCAGTAGCCAGCAGCATGTAGCAGCCAGCAGCAGCCAGCAGCAGCCAGCAGCAGCCAGCAGCATGCAGCAGCAGCCAGCAGCAGCCAGCAGCATGCAGCAGCAGCCAGCAGCAGCAGCCAGCAGCAGCAGCCAGCAGCATGCAGCAGCAGCCAGCAGCCAGCAGCAGCATGCAGCAGCCAGCAGCATGCAGCAGCCAGCAGCAGCCAGCAGCATGCAGTAGCCAGCAGCAGCCAGCAGCATGCAGCAGCCAGCAGCTTGCAGTAGCCAGCAGCATGCAGTAGCCAGCAGCATGTAGCAGCCAGCAGCATGTAGCAGCCAGCAGCATGCAGTAGCCAGCAGCATGCAGTATCCAGCAGCATGCAGTAGCCAGCAGCATGCAGTAGCCAGCAGCATGCAGTAGCCAGCAGCATGCAGTAGCCAGCAGCATGCAGTAGCCAGCAGCATGCAGTAGCCAGCAGCATGCAGCAGCCAGCAGCATGCAGCAGCCAGCAGCATGCAGCAGCCAGCAGCATGCAGCAGTAAGCAGCATGCAGCAGCCAGCAGCATGCAGCAGCCAGCAGCATGCAGCAGCCAGCAGCATGCAGCAGCCAGCAGCATGTAGTAGCCAGCAGCAAGTAGCAGCCAGCATCAAGTAGGAGCCAGCAGCAAGTAGCAGCCAGCAGCAAGTAGCAGCCAGCAGCAAGTAGCAGCCAGCAGCAAGTAGCAGCCAGGAGCAAGTAGCAGCCAGCAGCATGCAGCAGCCAGCAGCACGCAGCAGCCAGCAGCACGCAGCAGCCAGCAGCACGCAGCAGCCAGCAGCACGCAGCAGCCAGCAGCACGCAGCAGCCAGCAGCACGCAGAAACCAGCAGCATGCAGCAGCCAGCAGCATGCAGCAGCTAGCAGCATGTAGCAGCCAGCAGCATGCAGTAGCCAGCAGCATGGAGTAGCCAACAGCATGCAGTAGCCAGCAGCATGTAGCAGCCAGTAGCATGTAGCAGCCAGTAGCATGTAGCAGCCAGCAGCATGTAGCAGCCAGCAGCATGCAGCAGCCAGCAGTAGCCAGCAGCATGCAGTAGCCAGCAGCATGGAGTAGCCAACAGCATACAGTAGCCAGCAGCATGGAGTAGCCAACAGCATGTAGCAGCCAGCAGCATGTAGCAGTCAGCAGCATGTAGCAGTCAGCAGCATGTAGCAGCCAGCAGCATGCAGTAGCCAGCAGCATGCAGTAGCCAGCAGCATGCAGTAGCCAGCAGCATGCAGTAGCCAGCAGCATGCAGTAGCCAGCAGCATGCAGTAGCCAACAGCATGCAGTAGCCAGCAGCATGCAGTAGCCAACAGCATGCAGTAGCCAACAGCATGCAGTAGCCAACAGCATGCAGTAGCCAGCAGCATGCAGTAGCCAACAGCATGCAGTAGCCAGCAGCATGCAGTAGCCAGCAGCATGCAGTAGCCAACAGCATGCAGTAGCCAGCAGCATGCAGCAGCCAACAGCACGCAGCAGCCAGCAGCACGCAGTAGCCAGCAGCACGCAGTAGCCAGCATCATGCAGTAGCCAGCAGCATGCAGTAGCCAGCAGCATGCAGTAGCCAGCAGCATGTAGCAGCCAGCAGCATGCAGTAGCCAGCAGCATGTAGCAGCCAGCAGCATGCAGTAGCCAGCAGCATGCAGTAGCCAGCAGCATGCAGTAGCCAGCAGCATGCAGTAGCCAGCAGCATGCAGTAGCCAGCAGCATGCAGTAGCCAGCAGCATGCAGTAGCCAGCAGCATGCAGTAGCCAGCAGCATGCAGTAGCCAGCAGCATGCAGTAGCCAGCAGCATGCAGTAGCCAGCAGCATGCAGCAGCCAGCAGCATGTAGCAGCCAGCAGCATGCAGTAGCCAGCAGCATGCAGTAGCCAGCAGCATGCAGTAGCCAGCAGCATGGAGAAGCCAGCAGCATGCAGTAGCCAGCAGCATGCAGTAGCCAGCAGCATGCAGTAGCCAGCAGCATGCAGTAGCCAGCAGCATGCAGTAGCCAGCAGCATGCAGTAGCCAGCAGCATGCAGTAGCCAGCAGCATGTAGCAGCCAGCAGCATGTAGCAGCCAGCAGCATGTAGCAGCCAGCAGCATATAGCAGCCAGCAGCATGTAGCAGCCAGCAGCATGCAGTAGCCAGTAGCATGCCACTACACATCTCTGCAAGCCACTTAACACTTCATTCACACGCACACACCTGGAACACACCTTTTATAGCTTCTAGGTTCTTCGAGAACTTGTTGCGCGTGTGTAAAAACAAACAAACCGGAATCTCGACAACTTGTAAGAAATCATAACTTTAACAGACAGAAGCAAAAACGTAGTCTCAAATCACGCTAATATAAATCAAAATAGGCCTGAGAGCAGGCCATCATATCGCAGAGGGAGGTAAGGAAGAGACCATGGCCGCCCCGGTGGGTCTGGCCAACACACACCGCCCTTAGGTTCTCGCTCTTGTTCGCTCACACCCCCTCCGGGGCCCGATCCATGTCGCCTGTCTGGTTATTCATTCTTGGGATTTTTATTTGGAAATCATGCACGGTGAACCGGCAGGGAGGTCGTGCCTCACCCGCCGGGAAGCTGGGGGGTCCCTGAATTATGAATGTCGGGGATAAATCTTACGCCAAATTGATATTCACCAGCGGCCAACCAATGCAGCTTGAGTGTGTAGATTCCAACCAGCCATCATTTAGCAAATACAAATACAATATAGCGAATGGTGTGTTGTGAGTTAGGCGGGGTGAGAGCTTCCCTCTTGGTGTGTATGATCGCTTATACCAGCTAGTCTTCCTTCAGCAGGTTATAAGCCTGTCACCTTACATTGGCTCTTCTTATTGCCTGTCTGGTTTATCTTTAAGGAATTTGCCGAAAAATAAATTCTGTTTAAAACTGTATGCTCAAGAAATATAACGAGAAATATATAGATATCAAAATATCTTAGCTCAAAAATGAGGCAAAAAAAATCATCTTTTTAGTTTAAATTGGTCTTGCTTATGAAGTGTAGCTAAAATTATACAAATGTATGTTCCAATCTGCATTAGGTATTAACCAAGTGTCCACTCATCGCAATTTTCACTTAATACCAGTCTGAGCACAGACTCAGCTGCAGTTCCACTATCAGTCGAACGAAGAAATCTTAAATTCATGTGATATTAATTTGCAAGGAGAACAATGAAATATACGGCAATAATGATGTTATATGAACAAATGCCATAAAAATACTTCACACGTGGAGTACCAATTATCAGTAAGGATCTCTCTGCAACATTTAAGTTCTGGAAGTGATGTGGGCGTGTGCTAAGTGTAACAGGTAATAATGGATTCCTAAGGAGGGCTTAAGGGTTATGGCGGATGTCGAGAGAGGAGCGTGTGGAGCCTGGCAAGGAAGGGGTTTGTGTGAGCAGGCAAAGATAATCAAGACGCAATCGGCGATGGGTACCTGTGAGGGAGGACTGAGGGCTCTGGTGAGGAAGTGATTAAAAGGCAATGAAATCCTTCATAGGAGAAGCGAATACCAGTTGAAGTTGGAGTCTTTGGATTAGCCGGAAGACAACAGTACTTCCTAAGTTGGCCATGATGAGGGGCCATGGTACTTGTCCAGGTAAGGAATCAGCGATTCTTGGACATATGGTCAAGTAGTACATGTTCAGAAATGGAATAAGTGATATTCGTCCAGGTAGTGCTCGTGGTATTTGAACAAAGGGGTGTACACTTGGAGTATATCTGGAGAGGGTTTCTGGGTAAACTCCCCGGCGGCCAGGTCTGAGACCAGGCCGCTGTCAGACTTGATCAAGTAGGAAATCACTAATAATTAGCTTGGTAGAGGATAAGTGGTATTTAACTAGAAAACCAGCTGAATCCAGTTTGTCATGCATCCATTCATTCCTTCATTTTTTCCAGAATAATGCTCGATGCATTTTTTTGTACGATGGTTCAGCCTTCCCTGTTTGCTTTCCGATGAAGTAATTTACATCACTTATAATAAACTTAACCTGCACCTTATATGTGTATCAGGAAAATCACATACTGTGGGAAAATATACATACACACGAGGAGAAAATAACTACAATAATAATAATCAAATAAGAGGAAAAACAGTTACTGGAGAGGCGCCACCTATACCATGATACTGGGAGGAATTATACAAGGAACTCTTGCAGAATACCTCCTTCCCTCAAGTGGATGAGATGGGTTAAATCAACATCACACAGTGAAGGCCTCTTGGTCCAAGGAAATGGAACTACCCTATACCTGTTCGAACCTGATTTCCTCCTATTCCAGGCGCTGTATGACCATTGCTGGTTTGCAGTGGGTTGTTGAATGATAGTGAGTTGCGACGCAAGAAGCCATTCTCTATTAAAAATAGCCTGCGTGGGGATATCAAAATTCTAGAGGACTACTACATATTGCTAGATATGTGCCGTTCATGTAAGGTATTTCTTCATTGTGAGTTAATTGTTGTGCTAGGTTAGTTTAACTTAACCTAACCTTGCACAAACATTTTCAAAAGTTTATATAGAACAGAAATCAACGAACTCTAATATGCGAAAAAATTCCCTCCAATATGAAGGCCTGTTAGATGAGCAGAGGACCCGCCGTACTTGATCAAGTGTGAGACTTATGAGGAACACATGTGGAACACTTGATTATCTCAGACTTTTTTTTTGCCCGCGTAGCAAGCATTATCAGTATGTTACAGAGGCATATGAAGGAGATTTAAGTGGAGAGATGAAGAAGCTGAAGACCTGGTTACATGTGGGTGGGACCCACCAGTTGAAGTGGGTCATGCATCGTAGAATTAAATCTTCATATTAGAAAAAACAAGCCTGCTGCGTATGATACAACGTCTCTTAATAAAGATACTGAGGTGTTGCACATGTGTCTTATTCATGAAATTTAAGACCTGTGATCTGAAGATACAAGTCTAAGACTAGTGGTAGATGGTCAGGTAAGGAATCTTCAGTACTTGAATTAACAGACAAAAATCCAGTTGAACTCAGTCATGGATCCGAGTGATGTATTACCGTTATCAATGAAGTAATAACACTATACAGAAACATTTGAGAAAACGCCTCACCGTGTAGTTTCACCAAGTAACCTGACTTAAATAGCTGGTTCTGCAAACGTTTCTTTTCTTCAGTTTTAAAGTTGGTCATACTTTGATTTAGAAGTACTTTACCAGGTACAGGAAAAGCGATACCAGGTCAGGTGAAGGCTTAAGGTATCAACTCAGACGCCTGGAGCGCTTGACCGGTAACAGAGCTCGTCTGAGCTTAGAGAAAAGATCAATGATGCTTGACCAGGTAGAGAAGCATCTCTCCTTGTCAAGCAGAGCGCCCGAGATGCATGAGCAAGCGGCTGTGAGGTCCACCAAGCACGAACGGAGAACCATATCAGCAGCCTCGGAATCAATAACCTATCAGTAAACACAAGAAACTAAACCTCAAGAAGATATCACAAGTGCCAAATACTGTTAGTGCTTGATGTTCATAGTAAGTGAAAGAAGTTATCAGTAAGGGTAAAGATCTATCAGTAAATGCAAGAAGCTATTAGTAAGCGAAGAAGCTATCGGTATGCACAAGAAACACGCGCGTAAACATATGGAAAACACGGTGTCTTGGTGGAGAGAGATGCTGTCTTTCAAGATGTTGAGAGCAAGTGGTAGTCAATATTCACAAGACAGAGTGTACGTATTCAAATTTGATTGACATCTCGACCAGATACAAAGTCCTCCACATATTCAAAATGCTGTGATGTGTGAGAGTAAAAAAAAAAAAAAGTTTGAAAATATGCCTAGGAGCTTCAGAGTATTTACATTCAAATCTTCAGAGCTAATTCGTCTGAGTCTCATAGCTTTAGGAACTTGCTAGAAAAGGGCTTTGTAAACAAAGGATTCAGATAGATACAATACAGAGGTTAAATTATACATTGCAGTGACTGAGTAAACATTGATGTGGTTAACTGTGAACATTAAAACCTTTGCAACAATTCTGACGCTACGTCAGGATAACAAATTGAGCATTGGTAGTAATGGAATAGTTGTAAGAGTGGTAATTATTGTAAAAGAATAAACAGTTGCAGTAGTAATAACAGTAGTAGTCACAGAAAAATGGGTAATAGTAAAAGTGGTAGTAACAATGTTGTTTAAATCTCGTATTATTTTCACTTTTCGTATTAAAATAACCATGCACGTCTTTATTGAAATACAGCATGGTAATATTTTCATTTTTTTTCATCCGGTGTGGCTATAGAGAGTGAACTATGAGTGTGTTCTGCTCTACTATCCTTTCTTTGTCTATCCGGAGATGTATGGTGAGTCAGACGGTATCTGAACCTTTCTTCGGAAATAACCATCTATCAGGATTAAAGTTTTCCTGCTATCTGTATAGCTCTTGCTCGTCCAATCTTCTCAAATTGAGAAAACTTCATATATTGGTCTCGGTAGAGAGACTTTCTTCAGTCAGAAAAGAGCGGGCTAAAGAACGAAACTTTGTATAATAAAATTAATTAACATTTATGTATTTGTAGGTGAAGGAGTTAGTTCTGGTATAACTAATTTAAACCAAGACGCATCTCCTATGTTGTATACGACCTACCTTTACCCTATTTCTTAAACTTAATGGAGTACAAATGTGATTAGGATGGAAGGCGGAAAGGTTAACAACCAGGTTAGGTGGGATGGTTGAGGCAACACTGAGATAGAGTCTCTGATGTGTGACGGTATATTAGAACGCTGCGCACACATCCCCTGATCGAATCCGCTTTGGAGATTATCGAATGGCATCAGCAAGGCGGACGCGGTGTGTCTGCCAAGCATAACCTGCAAGTGCACCTTAGGTCTCACTTGAATGTTAAGTTCAGTCTGTCATTAACCGGGCCGGGGCGCAGATGTGGCAGAGTTAGTGAAGCTCTGTTCAGGAGCGACCTGCTTGTTGCTGCTCTAAACGCAAACCAGAGATGTTTGATAAATAAAACAATAGGTAATGTGTAGGAAAACAAGAGAATACAGCCCACTTAAACACAAACTGCTGTAAACAAATATCACAGGATAATAGACCTAAGGCAAAGAAACAGCAGATTACGAGATAAGAGATTCTCACAACACAACTGAGGCTCACGAAGCTGTCACCGTATACGACTCGCTAAACTAGTCACGCTCTCTCTTAACTCCACGGAACCAAAACTAATCTGACCTCAGCACCCTCATACATCGTGTGTCCTGGAAGGTTTCACCCTGCGAGAGAGAAGCGACCCAGAAGGCCATCTTTCTGTATGCGTGTAGCACCTGCAGCAGCCATTCACATTCAAAGCACCTGCCCTACTGCCCCTGCAGAAGGTCAGGGTCGCGGCCCAGGTTCAGGTGGTCTTAGTTTTGATATGTTATGTCTGAAGTTATTGCTAAGTTAAATCAGATACTAATTATTGGGATATTAAAATGCTTAAAGATAAGCCCAGACGTGCTGTGGTAAGTAAGAAAAAGAGGCTCATACACATAATTATTTAAATAAATGAGAGACGGAGAGGAGAGGGGGAGGGAGGGAGAGAGATGGGAGAGGGAGAGAGATGGGAGAGAGAGATGGGAGAGGGAGAGAGATGGGAGAGAGAGATGGGAGAGAGAGATGGGAGAGAGAGATGGGAGAGAGAGATGGGAGAGAGAGATGGGAGAGAGAGATGGGAGAGAGAGATGGGAGAGAGAGATGGGAGAGAGAGATGGGAGAGAGAGATGGGAGAGAGAGATGGGAGAGAGAGATGGGAGAGAGAGATGGGAGAGAGAGATGGGAGAGAGAGATGGGAGAGAGAGATGGGAGAGAGAGATGGGAGAGAGAGATGGGAGGGAGAGAGAGAGAGGGGGAAGGGGTGGGAGGAAGAGAGGGGGAGGAGAGAGCGAGAGAGCGAGAAAGAGCCAGAGAGCTAGCGAGAGCCAAAGAGAGAGCCAGAGAGCGAGGGAGCCAGAGAGCGTGAGAGAGCGAGCGAGAGAACGAGAGACCGAGCGAGAGCGAGAGAGCGCTAGCAAGAGAGTGAGAGCGACAGAACGAGCGAGCGAGACTGTGAGCTAGAGAGCAAGAAAGCCAGAGCGAGAGAGCCAGAGAGCGAGTGAGAGGGAGAGCGAAAGCGAGAGGGAGAGCGAGAGAAAGCGAGCGAAAAAGCGAGCGAAAAAACGAGCAAGAGCGAGCGAGAGAGAGAGAGAGAGAGAGAGAGAGAGAGAGAGAGAGAGAGAGAGAGAAGTAGGGAGAAAGCTGGCGTCAGGTAGAGTGGTCCAGCAAGGGACCCTCCTTGGCTATCTGCAAAAACTGCCAAAGCTGTCAATTGTGACAATAAAGCAGGTGTATCTTCTTAAATTGTTAGACCAAGAAAAAGCTGTGGGCCCAGACAAGCTGAACCTAAGATTGCTGAGTAGATGTACTGACCAACTAGCAACACTGCTAACTCGCATGTTTCAACACTGCCTAGCACAGTGTAAATGACCTTCTCTGTGGGAAGAGGCAAATGTAGTCATGTTCACAAAAAGAGAAGACCAGAAATCAATAACTACAGTCCAGTGTCACTCCTGTCAATCACTGGCAAGATCCTAGAGACAATAATCTCACGGCAAATGACATTTTTTCAATTATCATTCACTTCTTTGTGACCGTCAATATGGCTTCAGAAAAGGCTACTCTGCTGCTGAACTCTTGTTAAACTTCTCCACTAGTGTAAAGAGTCACTGGATGAATCCAAACTAAGCTGCGTAGTAGCACTGGATATTGCTGGTGCTTTCGACCGAGTAAAGCACCAGGGACTCTTGGCAAAACTGCAAGCACTGGGAATTGCAGGCTCTATACTATATCTCCTCAGTGATTACCTTCAAGGTAGATCTCTGAGAGTAGTTCTCAATGGAATGGAATCGGCAAGACAACCTATTGGGGCAAGTGCTCCGCAAGGAAGCGTGCTGGGACCATCGTTATGGAATGTCTACTTCAATGACCTTCATCTCATCTCAGAATCCCATGCATATGCAGACGACTGTACACTGACATTCACTTATCCAAGCGAAGAAATGCCAGCTGCTCTAAGCTTCATCAGTCACCAGCTAAGAGCTGTATCAGCTTAGGGAAAGAGAAAACACAAATGATGATGGTCTCTAGGCACCATGATGGTAATTCATAGTAAATATGAACAGGAGGGTGTTGGTACCTGGGGAAGAAGTTGACATCCTTGGGGTGAAATCCGACTCCAAACTGACCATGAAGAACCACGCTGTAAATCTTGCAATCAAGGCAGCAAAGAAGTTTACAGCACTTCGCATCTGCTTGACAGTAGGGGTTGCAAGATTCTGCATGAGGCATAAGTACGCTCGCAACTTGGGTATACTCCACTTCCTTGGTTTGCCTCTTCCCCCCTCATCTGCGACTGTTTGACAGTAGAGAAGAGAGCAAGACGTCTCATCTCTCGCCTGAACCCATCCTGGATAGATCTATTATTTCAGCAGAGCCTTCAGCACAGGAAGGATGTGGGTGGCTTTACTGTTATGTACGAGGCCAATATTGTCAAAGTACCACACTTGGATCCACTTCGAGGACAGCGAGAAGCAAGCTTCTATTTCACAAGACGGGGAGAAAGCAGCAACTTCACTCTGGATGTACCCTTCTCCAGAACAGCACTTCATCTGAGATCATTTATTCCCAGGATGACTCGAGTCTGGAACACATTCGTACAGCATTATGATGTCAACGAGATAGTTGATCAAATGAAAATGCTGGCCCACAAATGGCTCCAACTTCAGCCTTTTCCCTACTTGTGTGCTTCATAACAACAGAAATGCTTTCAAATGCGCTGACGTAGGTAACAGGTCTTAGCTTGTCAATAAAGTTAGGAATCCTTAACCTGTAAATAGCTTGTGATCCTTCACCTAACCTTGTCAAACCCCATGTAAAAATATGAGGGACAGGGAGAGAGGGACAGAGAGAGAGGGATAAACAAAGAGGGACAGAGACAGGGAGGGAGGGGGGTGGGGAATTATACAGCAACCATCCAAGGAGGTACTACTGTTCTGCCAAATGAGTGGACTGGAAACCTGTAACTGTTTTACACAATAACAGGCTTGCTGGTGTCTTTCCTTCCTGTCTCGCCCACATAAGATGACACGTACATCATTCTACTTTTCCTTACATCTAGTTCATACCATATATGCGGTTGTGCATGCACATGTCTATACGCACTCATCTCAGTTTTCAAATTATCTCTTAATGGTTTTTCTTATTGTTTCCTTTCATCTCCAGGAGGAAATGGGTGGGAATTCTTCCCCCGACAGCCATAAGCATCGCACGAGGTGATTAAGATGCCGGAGCAAGAGGCTAGTAACTCTTTCTCCTGTATAAATTACTTAAAGGATATAGGAGAACATTTTTAAGGTGAGCTGTTTGAATGTGCGGGATGTAGTATAGATGTGAAAAAAACGAGTGAATATTATGAATGAAAAGATGCTGCATGTCCTGGCTGTAAGTGAAACTAAGCTGAAAGGGGTAGAATTTCTGTGGAGAGGAGTAAATGGTATTAGGTCACGTAAATCAGAGTGAATCAGGGCTAAGAAAAGAACAGCAGTAATATTAAGCGATCAATTACGAGGTGCTATAAACAAGTTCACTATAATTTTCACTGGGTGAAATATTGCGGCGGCACAGATCATGCTGTACAGTCAGTCATTCTGTTGAGGTCAGATGGGCATTTATTGTTGTGTTGTAGACTGCTGCAGTCTTTGTGTGTGTGTAAAATAATGGAATCTTCAAACAAAAAAGTGTACGTGTGTAAACTTCTTTCAGGCTTAATAAAACGGCTGATGAAGCTCTGAAACACTTGGCGACGAAGCAATGGATTAGACGCAGTGTTTTGAATGGTTGTCTTGATTCAAAGAAAAATAAATATAAGTCGAGGATGAACACTCTGATCATCTATCAACTTAAAAAGCAAACACTAACACTGAAATAGTGAGGAAGGCTATTCACGAAGATCATCATTAGAGTATCCAGGACACTGGAAGTGATGTTGCAACTTCAGGCGAGTGACCAAAATTGAAGCCCTGCTTGTTGACTCAAGACTAAAAAATAGCATCACATGGATGCTTATCAGGACATCAAAAAAACAAGTCGAGGATGACCCAGATATTCTTTCAGAAGTCACTACTGGCAACGAAACTTGAAAATACGGCTACGATCCATAAGCAACAATCTTCACAATGGAAAAGTTCCGAGTCACCTAGAAAAAAAAATCACCTTAAATGAAGAGCGATCTGGAGTATACTCTTATTTTTTTCATTAAATGGGAATTATTATTATTATTATAATCAAAAAGAAGCGCTAAGCCACAAGGACTATACAGCTTTAAATGGGAATCGTTCATCAGGAATTTGCTTCAACAGAGCAGACCATTAGCCAAAATTTTTATAACGAGGTTCTGAGACGTGAGGAGGAAACATCATGTATTGTAGGCGTCCGAGGATTGATTCATTTGTCATGACATAACCAATGCTCATGCGGCACTGTCTGTCCAGAGTTTTCTGACGCCAAAAACAATATGGTGGTAGTCCACCACACTCCTCAGACCTAGCCAATGTGAGCATCATTTCCCAGGAACTATAACTAAACAGCATTTAAAAAAAAGCAATTTGCTTTGCTTTTGTGGTCGGGACACTTCTGGAACACTTTCAAGAAACTCTGATGTAAAACTTATGTTCCAGGGTTTTGCTTGGCAAATATAAAAACAGGGGCTCAGAGACCAGCATTCAGTTCAGAAGAAACATCAGAAGAAGTGAAATGACATCAAGAGGTTACAACCATTCTCCAGATGCATTCTGCTACATATGTGGTCAATTCATTAAGACAAGAGCAAAGAAGTTCTCTAACAGCATCTAAAAATATGAGTGAAGCTTACAAAGCATATTTTAGCATGACAGTTGGGGGCCAAGACAAGACCTGGGCGCCTCATGTTACTTATGAACATTGTAAGAAAACATTGGAAGGTAAGAAAGTCATTAGTTATATGAAGGGTAAAATCTTGAATAGGAACATTTTTAAATGAAATGTAACAAACTAATTCTTTTGTTCTTTTAAAGGATGGTATAGAGAAGAAAGAAGAGCCATGAAGTTTGGTGTTCCTAGAATATGACGTAAACCCACTGATCACTCAACCAACTGCTACATCTGTCTGGTGGACCCTTCCAAACACCGAACTGCTATTTCTTATCCAGACCTTCCTTCTTCTATTGCACCAGTACCACACAGTGCTGATCTTCATGTACCTACACCTCCAGAAATAAGTCAACCGTCAGAAAAAAAAAAATCAGAAAATGAAGAGCACAGTTGGGAGCAACTGTTGGGAGGAATCCTTACTACCCAAACCAAACAGACCTCAATGACCTTATCAGAGTTCTTGGTTTGACAAAGTCAAATGCCGAGCTTTTGATTTCAAGGCTCAAGGAGTGGGACTTGGTGGATGAAAGTGTGCAAGTGACGATCCAAAGAAAACGTCACTAACATTTCTCAAGCTTCTTCACTAATGAAGACAGGTTGTGCTACTGTAATGATGCATCAGGCCTGCTTGATGCAATTGGAATTGCATACAATCCAAATGAGAGGAGACTCTTCATTGACAGCTCTTCCAGAAGCCTAAAAGCTGTACTTATGCACAATGGGAACAAGTATCCATCATTGGCTCATTCAGTGCAACTGATGGAAGACTACAAAAGTGAAAACTTCTACTGGAAGCTTTGAACTATGATAAGTATGGCTGGGAGGTTATTGGAGTCTCCAGAATGGTGGCATTTTTGATGGGACTCCAAGGAGGTTTTACCAAGTTTCTCTGTTCTCTCTCTCATTGGGATAGTAGAGACAGAGCAGCATATTACCAGAGGAAGCACAGGTCTCAAAGGACTGAGTTCTCAGTAGGAAGACATAATATCAAACATAAACCATTGGTGGACCCTCGAAAGGTTCTGTTCCCTCCATTACACATCAAACTAGGGCTAATGAAACAGTTTGTTACAGCTCTTGACAAAGAGTCTGCAGCCTTCAAGTATCTTCAAAACTTCTTTCCCAAGCTGTCAGAGGCAAAGGTGAAGGCTGGCATCTTCACTGTACCACAAGTCAGGAAAATCATGGAGTGCTCAGAATTTCCAAAGAAGCTGACAGAGAAGGAAAAGGAAGTCTGGGAGAGTTTTGTTGCTGTAACACAGGGTTTCTGGGTAACAAGGCACAATTTTGTGGAACTTGAGACCTTAATAGAAAGCTATGGTCAGATGGACTGTAGGATGTCCCTTAAGGTCCATATCCTTGATTCTCATCTTGACAATTTCAAGGAGACTATGGGAGCATACTCAGAGAAGCAAGGGGAGCGCTTCCACGAAGATATAATGGACTTTGAACACAGATATCAGAGATCTTATATTGAAAACATGATGGGAAACTACATTTGCGGGCTTAAAAGAGAAATTAATTTGTAGCATGTTCGCAAATCTAAAAAAACTGCTCATTTTTTACTTTGTAAATATGTTTCAGAAAGTGTAAAATTAAATTTGTGTAAATTTTATTTTATGTAAATTTTATTTATTTTATTATGTGTTTTTGTTTTACATCCAAAACTAGCAAAAAAACATTGAAATTTAGCCATTTTTTGTCAAAAATTCAACCTGTAAGCCACAAAAGCAAAGTTTAAAAGAAATAATGGGCATTTTCTATTGTTTTACAATAATAGGAGTTGGAAAATAACACTCGCTAGGAACGAAAGTTGTGTTACATATTGTTACATGATACATTACCAGGCACCAGGTTCCTGTCAATCCCAAAACTTACTACTTTCTGCGATGGTTCCCAGCCTTCAGCAGTCCAAAACTCAAGGAATATGACTGTCTCCTTAAGACCATGCTAGTGTGTGTATTGAATCTTTCCCTTGATGATGGACAGTGGTTGCAAGCCTCACTTCCGGTCAGGCTTGGGGGCTGGGAGTACGCAGATCCTTCCAGATTGCTCTATCAGCTTTCCTATCCTCTTCCATAGCATCAAACGAGTTGATAAGACAAATTCTTCCTGATAACCTCAGTGACTCAGCAGGAATACCGGACCCTAGCTATGCCAGTGCCATCACTGAATGGGAGACTCTAGCTACTCCAGCACCAAACCCTAGTGCAGCAACGGCTCACAAACAGTCAAGCTGGGATGGCCCGAACGCTGAAAAGGTGCTTGCCAACATGCTCAGGGCTGCAACATCAGATAGGGAGACTGCCCATCTCCAGGCTGTGAGCGCACATTACGCAGGGGACTTCCTCCAAACAGTTCCCATATCGGCAATGGGAACGCGACTCGACCCTAAGACCCTCCGTATTGCAGTGGCTCTGCGCCTTGCTGCCCCAATTCACACAATATAAGTGTATTTGCGGCGAAGCGCAAGCAGACCAATATGGTCTACATGGTCTTAACTGTTCCAAAACCAAGGGCTGACATACAAGACACAATGAGGTCAACGACATCATTAAGAGAACTCTTGCTACAGCTGGATGCCCAGCCGAGAGGGAGCCCCGATCACTAGCAGCCAACAATACCCACAACCCAGCAAACCGCCCCGACGGGATCACCATCTATCCTTGGAAGAATGTGTAAGCTCTTAGCATGGGACTATACCTGTGTGTCCACACTGGCTGACACCTATATCGATCACAGTGTGGGGCGACAGGGAGGAGCTGCTGACCACAGGGAGGAGTACAAGATCAGCAAGTACAGGGACATAAGCCAACAGTATCAATTTGTCCCAGTGGGATCAGAGACCTTGGGATCATGGGGAAAAAATGCCATACGTTTCCTTAAAGAATTGGGTTCCAGACTCATCGACACCACCAGGGACCCAAGGGCAGCCACTTTCATGTTCCAGCGCCTCAGCATGGCCATCCAAAGGGGAAATGCTTGCTACATACTTGGCTTGCGTCCGGCTTAGGAGGAACTGGAGGAAATTCATGATCTTTGATACATTGTGCCATTGTATTCATGTTTGTGTTTTTCTGTAAATGTATTATGTTTATTAATAAATATTCACACAGAATATAAAATATAGGGGATGGTAGGAGAAGAAAATAGTCAAACAGCTCCGGGGAGAACCTTGAGTTTTCCTTGAGGTACGTTTATTGTCTTCTCTGAGGATGAAGGTCCCCAGTCCAGCTATAGTGGTGGTACTTCCCTATATTTTTTTGTAATAATAATAATAATAATAATAATAATAATAATATATATATTATATATATATATATATATATATATATATATATATATATATATTATATATATATATAAATAAATATATATATATAAATACACACACACACACACACACACACACACACACACACACACACACACACACACACACACACACACACACACACACACACACACACCAACCACTGTAAAAAAAATAGTGAAATTCCTAGTGCTTTCGTGACTTCATATTATCAAGGAACTATAAAAATAAAACAACAGGAAGGCATATAAGAGCAAGATTAAATAAAACAGGAAGGCATATAAGAGCAAGATTAATTAAATAAAACAACAGGAAGGCATATAAGAGCAAGATTAAATAAAACAGGAAGGCATAAAAGAGCAAGATTAAATAAAACAACAGGAAGGCATATAAGAGCAAGATTAAATAAAACAACAGGAAGGCATATAAGAGCAAGATTAAATCTCACAGTCGCGTCACAACACTCGACTCTGTGAAACACTGCTGATACTCTACAAAAGCATTAAGATTTTTTACTTGTCTAATGTATCATTGAATTCTTCCTATTTTTTGTTAGTTATTAGTGAATACAATTTATATAAACCAAAAGAAATATTCATATTTTTTTCAAAACTGCTTTTTATGAAACATGATTCTATTTCATTCCTGTCAACCATGGACTTACTTGATGCAACTTTCTCAGCATTTTGAAATTCAATAGGATGGTTAAAATCTCTCACATGAATAGAGTATTAGAATCTTGTCAGTTCTAATGCTATATTTATGCTGTTTTAATCTTAGTTCAAAACTTTTATCAGTTTGACTGTGATAAACTTTATCGCATATTTTACAAAACAACCGAAGAAATTTTACGTAACCTTATTATAACAAGTGCAATTTAATTTAGCCTAATGCAACTAAATATATCTTAGATAAGTTGACAATTTAATAACAAACAACGAAATATATTTTTTCGTTTGGTTCAGAATGATTTTTTGCGAAATTACTGCATACTCAGGAAGTCTCTGAATATAATTTTAGTGAAGTGTGTATCGTTTTAGCAGTAGTAGCCCGAGTTGAGTTAACTGGAAATGTTCATTGAACTTGAACCCCTTGTTTCATATGATCTGTTATAATTCTGATTTTCAAGTCAATTTTCCTCTTGCACTAGCTATGTGGAAGGGATGGGGGTGAGTGGAGATTTCTTGTGTTGTGAGTCTTGCATGAGATCACTGGCAAACATGGCAACGTTCAAAGAAGAGAATAATCCTACAGGAGGTGGAAATAACTTTCAGACATTTAAAAGTAAAGGAGAAGTGAGAGACGGCTAGATCGCCGACGTAGTCAGGCTCACATGACTCGTAGGCAATGTGACACTTAAACGTCCTTGAAGCATACAGGGTACAAGTCTTCCTTTAAAGGAACAATGTGTTAGGCTGTGTATGCATAACTCATTGAAACAATGTGTTAGGCTGTGTGTGCATGACTCATTGAAACAATGTGTTAGGCTGTGTGTGCATGACTCATGGAAACAATGTGTTAGGCTGTGTGTGAATGACTCATGGAAACAATGTGTTAGGCTGTGTGTGAATGACTCATGGAAACAATGTGTTAGGCTGTGTGTGAATGACTCATGGAAACAATGAAAAAAAACATCCTAAGGCAAGGATCTAATTCAGAAATATGTAATTCACACAATTATGTGCTTTTGGAAAAGAATGATGTGATCAGTGATCTGTTTACCTGGAGTTTATCTGGAGAGGTTTTCGGGGGTCAACGCCCCCGCGGCTCGGTCTGAGACCAGGCCTCGTGGTGGATCAAGGTTTGATCAATCAGGCTGTTACTGCTGGCCGCACGCAAACTGACGTACGGTTGGCCAGGTACTGACTTTAGATGCCTGTCCAGTGCCTTCTTGAAGACAGCCAGGGGTCTATTGGTAATCCCCCTTATGTATGCTGGGAGGCAGTTGAACAGTCTTGGGTCCCGGACACTTATTTTGTCTCAGTGTATTCGTGGCGCCCCTGCTTTTCATGGGGAAAATATTGCATCTCCTGCCAAGTCTTTTGCTTTCATAGGGAGTGATTTTCGTGTGCAGGTTTGGTACTAATCCATCTAAGATTTTCCAAGTGTATATTATCATGCATCTCTCTCGTCTGCACTCCAGGGAATACAGATCTTGAAGGGGACAGTTAGCAGTATTCCATCCTAAGAGAACAAGTGATTTGAAGACACTCATGGGATTGGCATCCCTAGTTTTGAAGGTTCTCATTATCCATCCTATCATTTTCCTAGCAGATGCGGTAGACACATTGTTGTGGGCTTTGAAGGCGAGATCCTCTGACATTATCACTCCCAGGTCCTTCACATTACTTTTTCGGTCTATTGTATGGTTACAATTTGTCGTATACCCTGATGTAGTTTTAATTTCCTTAAGTTTTCCATATATTAGTTGAAATTTCTCCTCACTGAACTTCATATTGTTTTGAGTGGCCCATTTTAAGATTTGGTTAAATGTCTGCTTGGAGTTTTGCGGTGCCTTCAATGGAGGTCACTGTCATGGCAATCCGGGTGTCATTCGCAAAGGAAGACACGGAGCATTATCTTACATCTCTGTCTACGTCAGATATGAGGATGAGGAATAGAATGGGAGTGAGTACGGTGCCTTGTGGAACAGATCTTTCACCGTAGCTGCCTCAGGTTTTACTCCGTTTACTATTACTCTTTGCGTTCTATTTGTCGGGAAGTTATAGATCCATCTACCAACTTTTCCTGTTAGTCCTTTATCACGCATTTTGTGCGCTATTACACCATGGTCACACTTGTCGAATGCTTTTGCAAAGTCTGTATATACACCTGTATTTTGTTTATTCTCTACAGCATTCAGGACCTTGGCATAATGATCCAGTAGCTGGGACAGGCAGCAGCGACCTGCTCTGAACCCGTGTTGACCTGGGTTGTGTAAATGATGACTATTTAGGTGGTTGGCGATCTTGCTTCTTAGAAACCTTTCAAAGATTTTTATATGGGATGTTAGTGCTATCGGTCTGTAGTTCTTTGCAATTGCTTTACTGCTGCCTTTGTGAAGCGGGGCTATGTCTGTTGTTTATAGTGAGTGTAGGATGACCCCTGTGTCCATGCTTCCTTTCCACAGAATGCTGAAGACACTCGGCAGGGGCTTCTTGCAGTTCTTGATGAACACGGAGTTCCATGAGTCTGGGCCTGGGATAGAGTGCATGGGCATGTCATTTATTGCATTTTCAAGGTCTTGTGGTATTAGGATAATATCAGAGATTTTTGAGATGACCAAATTTTGGGTCTCGTTCAGAAAGAATTCGTTTGGATTGTCGACCCTTAGTCTGGGCAGTGCCTCGCTGAACACTGAGTCATATTGAGACTTTAATAACTCATTTCTTGGCTATCATCTGTGTATGTCCCATCCCGTCTAAGCAGGGGCCCAATACTAGATTTTTTTTCTTAGATTTAGAATAAGAGAAGTATTTTTTTGTCCAATTTTCTTTATGGCTTTTAGTTCTTCCTGCGATTCTTGTCTCCTGTAAGAATCCATCAGCTTAAGATCGATATTTGCAATTTCACTAACCTGTGCCTCCCTTCGTGTATGAGATTTATTGGCCCCTTTCAGCAGCTCTAACTCTTCGCCTTCAACTGTATAGGGAGCGTCTCTTTCTAGTTTACATCTTTCGTAATGGAATGTGCCTTTAGCAGATCTCAAGAACCACAAAGTTAATTTTTTTTCTAGGCACAGGTTCGGATCTGTGTTTAGGATATCTTCCCAGCTTGTTTCATTTAGGACATGGTTGACTTGTTCCCATTTTATGCTTTTGTTACTGAAGTTGAATTTTGTGAAAACCCTCATGACTGCTTAATACAACTTATGGAGGCATTAAGCTGCTCCGCCCTCCATCAGAAACTCAGCACTTCAAAAAATGGGTCAGCGTCATCATCTTTGTATACCCTCACTGGCAAATTATTGCCAGTTGAGTAGGTCCAGTGCCCTTCCCTCGGAATATCTGGGTACCAGGCCTACGTTTCCTACCCACTGAAGTGTTTCAGTCCCCTCAGCATACGTATTACAGATGCCATACTATCGCCATGATATAGTAGACTGTGCAATACTTCATTCTTGGTATGGCAAATGTGCTGGGAAACGTCCCACTAGGGCAATGGTTCCCAAACTGGGGGTAAATTACCCCCTGGGGGTAATTTAACCATTTTTGGGGGGTAATGGAGGGGTGACAGAAAAAAAGTTATGAATTCTGAAAATCAAGAAAACAATGCGGTACCCGGTATGAGGATTATTGTTAACTTTGTCTTAGTATATAAAGTTGTAAAGTAAACCTATTATAAGTAAGTAATAAAGTTAAACCAAATAACAATAAACATCAAAAACTAATATACAGTATTAGAAAAGAAGAAATATATAGCTAAGTGTGTGGAAACCCAAAAGTATTTTGACAAGTATGCTTCAGGACAAAAGTCACTCAGTAGCCCAGATCGACCTGTCCAGTACGCGTCACTCACTTCCTGAGGCTGCCTCTATTTCACACTGTCAGTTTATCTGTGAGCATCAGCCGAGGTAGACATAAGCTGGTATGTATGTCTACTGCCCTGTGCAGTATATAGTTAGTATTTACCCACTGTTACTGTGAATTTGTAGCTATTATTAATTTTATATATAATGTATGTGTGGTTCTTACGTTTTCAATGGTTTTGCTAGGATTAGCAGAGTATGCGAGGCTGTATACGTTCACGTTTAGCCATATATATCAATAATAACAACATTTTGTGAAAGGGGTAACATGCTTTATGTGGCATGTTTAATTGGGTAACAAGCTGAAAAAGTTTGGGAACCACTGCACTAGGGAATGCACAGTGGGGCTCAACATTCAGAAATTTAAATGTATTAACTGTTAAGAGGTTGACATAAGGACTGCAGATAGAACCCAAACAACCTTCGATGTAAACCAGATAACAGTCCTCTAATGGCAACCGAGTTTGAGACAAGCTACCCTACCAGAGCCATACCTGTGACTTCACCTCTACAAAGTGTGGGAGAGCCCAATCTTCCTACAAATGATTCTGGTAACGCTAGAATACCGTCACACACCAGATGTGGAGGAGCAAGCCATCCCTGCTAGCACACATGAAGCTACTGATCTGTCACTACTCACATCTGTAATGACATTGAATACGTGGACGATCATGTCACTCTTCCCAACACATACATCTACAACAGTCAGATGGACACCACACACGTGACCCCGTTGGAAACTGGAGATGAGTTAACTGCACAGAAACTACCTACAGTGAATGATGAGTCAATCATGCCAGAGGCACCAGAGAACACCAATGTAACCATGGTACTTGTTAATATGATAGTTGCTGAAGAAAGAACTAACTCACCTTTCTCTGGAAAGGTATTGGATTCGCCTGACATTTTAAAAATTATAACAAACCTGCAGTAAAAAAATGAGCATCTTCAACTGATAAATTTTATTAATATGGGTAGTCTGAATGGTGATTTTGATTCCAAAGATATCACAAGCGCAACAATTTTTACTTAGTGTCAAACAATTTGTGACGAAGAAACCAATGGATCTTGGTTTCAAACATTGCCTACGGAATATGCTGGCAAAATTCCAGGAAATGTTTCGAGAAAAAGGTTATGAAAAAATAAAAATACGAACTATGAGCAATAGATTATAATAATTAATACAATGGATAGATTACATTTTTTTTTCATGGAACACTGCTTCCATCAGGAAGCGGTTGCCTGACTTACATAATAATATTAGTGCAGGCAAGAATACTGATGTCATCTGCTTGCAGGAATGTAGAATACCAGCTGGAGTATCTCCACCAAAGTTGCCTGGATATGCAGTTTATAACTTAAGGTCAACCAACCGTTGTGTGATGTATATTAGAAAGAACTTACCACATTCACTCAATACATCAAAATATACGTAGTAGGTTGGTAGACAGCAACCACCCAGGGAGGTACTACCGTCCTGCCAAGGGAGTGTACAACGAAAGCCTGTAATTGTTTTACATGATGGTAGGATTGCTGGTCTCTTTCTTCTTTCCATCTCAAACATGCAAGATTTCAGCACATCTTGCTACTTCTATTTACATTAAGGTCACACTACACACGAATGTACAAACATAATATACACACACTTCCGGGTTTTCATCTATTTTTCTTGCTAGTTCATGTTCTTGTTTTGAATTCTTCTTCCGTAAGCCATGATTATCCTAATTATTATTATAATCAAGGGGGAAGCGCTAAACCGGGAGGATTATACAGCGCCTGGTGGGGGGGATGTGGAAGGCATTCAGGCTTAATTCGGGGAACTGGAGCACAGATCCAATTCCCTAAATCAAGAGCCCCTCACCAACATCAAGGAACCTTCCTTGAGGGGGTGATTATCCTAAGAGGCAACTAAAATACAGAGAGCAAGGGCTAGTAACCCCTTCTCCTGTATACATTACTAAAGTTACAAAGAGAAACTTTTGTTTTTCTTTTTGGGTCACCCTGCCTCGGTGGGATACGGCCGGTGCGTTGAATGAAAGATACGCAGGCAACTTTTCCATGAACATTTTTAATCTTTATGCTCCAGTAAACCAGCTTCGACCTGATGCTTAACCTGATCACAAAAATAGTGAGCCTACTCTCATTCTCGGAGACTTTAATGCCAGACATAAAAATATTTATTGGTGGGTCTTTAACAAACACCAGTGGAACTAAAGTAGTGAAATTTCACAATGTGCATGATAATATTCGAACTGAGGGCACTACTGAGTCTACTCACATATTTGGTGGCATATTAGATCTGAGCATTGTATTTAGTGTATCAAATACGATGCATGACTTCTCATAGTTGATGATGACGTATCTGATCACTTCTCAGGACTCGCATCTGTCAATCTTGATCATATCTCCAGGAATCAAGGAGCTAAATACATGACAAAACTTATTCTTAACCCAGAACAGTGATAACTTCATTAACTACTTGGATCAATGGTATAAGAATTAGATCCCACTGGTACACAAAATTTCAATGATGATTTAGTTGCCACTATTGACACTGCTCACAGATCAAGTGAAGAGAAAAGGCGACATAAATCTTCCAACATAAATGGCAACAAATATCAATGTAAATACTATAATGATTCACAACTATGCAATTTAATACATGTGGCAGCTACGAGAATTCTTAAAGCGTATCGTGAATGTAGAGCCCCAGACTTGCTCACAACCTTCCATGCTGCATTAATACAAGGAATAGAAAGCAATTAATTAAGCAAGAGGAATGGGAACAATTTGTTAGTGGGTTCAATAGGTCTACCCTTTAAGTTTGGCATGGAATGGTATAAATAAAATAACCTGGAAAAAAGACTGGTAATGTTGCTCAACCCTTTCTTCTTGAAAAAGCCAATGATCTCGTAAATAACTGGTCCAAAATATTCAGGCATGAAAATCTCCCATCTCACATTAGAAAAAGTGCTAGAGAGTAATTGTGAAGAAAGGTCGAAATTTGTTAATTTTATGAGCCAAAGTATTGATGAGAGTGATTGCCTCTTCACCGAGTATGAATTAGATAATTCATTAACTGACGGTTGATGAACCGCTCCTGGAAATGATGGTATAACTTATGATATCCTCAGAACACTAAAGCAGGTCCCTGATAACCCTTTGTTAGCACTATATAATCTCAGTTACATCGAGGGAGTTCTTTCTAGTTCCTGGACCAATAGTCTCAGTGTACCTATCACTAAGCCGCAAGAGCCTGATACATTTAGACCGACCTCCTTAACTAAGTATCTTTGTAAAACTTTAGAAAGAATGATACTTAATAGATTATACTACAGAATCAGACACCAACTTTTTCCCTCATTTCTATGGGTTCTTGAAAGAAAAAGTGTGCACAAAATTGTATTTTCATTTTTCTCACTGCACACACCTCTACTGGTTTTTCCACATTTCATCTAAAATATGAATTTGATATCGCAAACAGAACCGTTATACTACATGAACTAGCCAAAATGAATATTAGATAATAAGATATCTGTCAAATAGAGTATCTCTGTCCTCTACGAAGGCTTCAGAAGCGAGTCTAAAGAATGTCCTTAGGTCCTTCGCAGGGACCTATTTAATATGCTATTTAATATTCTGATTAATGCTCTCCTAAATACTCTACCTGCCTCACCTAAACATATAGCTATAAGCTATGCTGATGGCATCATGATATATACAACAGGGTATAAGAAGATGAATACCATTCTTAACGATGTTCAAGCAGTTTGTAATCGATTTGGTCTCGGCATATCTTCAACCAAAACAATGATACTGCCAAGAAAACGACATCAGTCTGTAGGTTGAAAACATTAGCTACGTTAAATCTTGCAGATACCATGGCGTAGATGTACCCTTCAATAAATCAACCATACCACAACCAAATAAACCATACCACGGGAGGGGTCAGAACCCGCGATTAGAAAGTCGCAAAACTCCAGTCCGACGCATTAGCCACTGGGCCAGCTAGATACAATAAGATTCATCCAATTGTAGCCAGCTGGCACAGTGGCTAACGCGTCGGTCTGGAATTTTGTTCTAACCCCGCCAGTGGTATGGTTTGTCTGCAATCGTGTCATTACGATTTCGTGAGTCACAACTAAAGAAATGCAAAGATAGGCTCAATGCTTTCTAAGCTGTTGCTGGCTATAACCCTAGTTGTGGTGCTAATGATGTGCATAGCTTATGTTAGGTCTTTAAGTGATTATGCTCCTCCCATGTTGATAATAGCTAGGGAACGCTTTCTCCTACTCCGAGTATATGCAAAGTGAAGCCCTCAGAATAATTCTTGGCAGTCCCAAATCTACCAAGGTTCTTGATATGAGGAACAACCTTGGTGTGTCTAGTATCAGTGATAGAATTATTGAAGTTAACACAGTATTTGATATTAGAATGTTAAGAAATGAACCAGAAACTGTCACTATGAATCTTACTAAATACCTAGAAGTAAATATAGATCTAAATGGGTTGTGAAAACATACAATTATATTAAGTTTTATAACTTGCACGAACTTTATCTTTGTAGACAACAAGAGCATTTCACGCCTCCATGGAAGATGTATATTATCACATACCTGCAAGCCCCTCCCAAGTTCATAAATCACTTGTAAAAACAACTTCCCAAAAAGAAATTTCTCGCCTATCAGTAATAATAATTAATCGCATGTTACATACACCGATGGAAAAAGGTACGAGTCCGCTGGCAGGTCTGCATCTGCTCTTGTCACCTCCCTAGACAAGAACAATAGGAGCATTGTTGAGTTAGGTAGTTAGGCATAAGAATTAACTGGAGGTCTAAACTATAAACTGAATGGTTTGCCATCAGTCCTAATGGCGCTAAGGCTAACTTATGACACTGAGCTTGGCTATCATCACTACTGATTCTATGTTATTACCGAAGGCTTTTGACTCATAATGGCTAACATGCTCATTGGAGAAGCC